>NW_006239017.1:149916-159745 GCF_000226075.1 Solanum tuberosum
CAATGGCAGCGATTTTTAATAAAAAATATTTTTTTTTTTTTTTTTACAAAATCGCTGCTGTGACAGCGATTTTGTCATTTTGTTAGAGGAAAATCGATGCATCAGCAGCGATTTTGCCCTTTTGGTTAGAAAAAAAAGTGATGTGACATTTTGGAATTTTTGACAATTTTTTTTGCCCTTTAGGCTCCGGACTCCCTAATGTAGTACCAAATAATTAAAAGAGAAAATGATGAAATATGGTTGAAATTTTATTTTCCACAACCTTCGATTAATTATTTGACAAAGAGAAGATTGGGATCCTATCAACTCCGTGTCTGCCGATTGGTTGATAAATTATTCATCGTCTGTGACATATTTTGTAATTTATCGTGACTCTTTGAGGTGAAAGTGTGAAAGAAAAACTAAAATGAATTCTTTTTCACATATTTTGTAATTTATCGTGACTCTTTGAGGTGAAAGTGTGAAGAAAAACTAAAATGAATTCTTTTTTCACATATTTTGTAATTTATCGTGACTCTTTGAGGTGAAAGTGTGAAGAAAAACTAAAATGAATTCTTTTTTCACATATTTTGTAATTTATCGTGACTCTTTGAGGTGAAAGTGTGAAGAAAAACTAAAATGAATTCTTTTTTCACATATTTTGTACTAAAACGAGTTTTTTTTTGGGGTCTTGAAAGATGCCGTTATATAAAACAAAACACTATTACACACTCTGACTCGTTGCCCTGCACCGTTATATAAAACTAAACACTATTACACACTCTGACTCGTTGCCCTGCACCACCCTATTGTCAACCCTATATGACTGTCCCATGGGTGTCTATGGAATTTCATTTTATTGATGTTTCACACTTTAGTACACTTCACTATATTATTTCTTCCCTGTTAGCTTTTGAATGGTATTTGTGGCTCCCATTTTTCCTTAATTGCACTACATTATATGGTAGCCCTTGCATTGCTGTAAGGTGGCAATGTTGCTAATACCACCTTCATCAAAACGGAAAACTAAGCAACACTAGATAAAAAAGTTAATATTGAAGGAAAACAACAGAAACACACATTGCAAGGCACTAAGGGCAGCCCAATGCACTTATTTTTTTTGGGAGGTTACAGGTTCGTACATGAAAGCAACCAGTAATGTTTTCACTAAAAGGGCTGCCTACAACACCTTAGAAACTTTTTTGTTGGGTGCCTAATTCTGAAATCTCATGTATTGGCATGGCAGGGACTAATTAAAACAAACAGCGAAATATCAATGTAGGCTGACAAGTTTGAGCTTGAGAAGCAATGAGTAAACGAAAAACAAAAAATTAGGAATGTATAGAACAAAATATTAAATTTAAAAAGCTAGTCTTTCTTAGGTCCACATAGCAGTTCACTTCCAAAAGTTAAACATAAATCAAAATTATCCCATTACATCATTTAACTGAAGGGAGATGCAAATCAAAAAGCTCTAATGGCATATATCTACCAGCACCACATGTAGAGGTCCTCGTAGATGCTCATATCAGAGATTTTAACGGTACTGCAATAAAATTAAGAGAAAAATTGATTAGCCGAAAAGAAGGAATGAACATATCAAAGCTTTAGTTACACTGAGACCAAAGATAATCCAGGTAAAGCTTAACATGTCTTGAGAATAAATAGAATATACAAACTACTACATCATTTTGTGTACGATTCAAATAGCTACATGAAAATGACTTCTTCAAGTCTGGTAGAATTTCCAATACAGAATGCAGTGTATACCTTAATGAAGCCAATTTCCTTGGCATTGCTGCGGAAGCACTGTCTGCAGCACATGAGTCCATACTTTCTAATAATTGCATGAGGATTACCACACACACGGCTGCAACACATACAAGGAATTCAAGATCAACTACTGAAATGGCAGTAAAGATATTCACTTCCACACCATTTTAGTTGCTCAATGTACATAAAACCAAATAGAACAATACATAGGGAAGCTCAAATAAGACAAGTTCACAAAAGAACATCTTTTTAGAAAGAGAGAAATACTTATTTGTTGACAAGAAAAGGCTGTTGCATACAAAATACTGAACAGTAGTAAACTAGTATCAATCAACTATAGCAAACTTCCAGAACTAGCAAAGCCAAAATCTAATGCATTTTAATTGGGACTGTGAAGGTAAGAGCAAAGACTAGATTTTAGTATGAATTTTAACATCAGAGACAACAAATATCCTAAATTCTCACCACTCACCTAGATAATTTGAAAACTGGTTAGGAGATGGAACAATTTTTCAATCATCTAAACACCAAATGTGGCAAAAAACATCAAATCAATCAAGACTAATCACCCATATAGATCCCTCTGTATGTAATCCTATTTGCACTAAACAACTTCATGATCACATAGAAAGCTCACATTGACAGCAAAAGAAAGGAATCGAGCTCAACAATACTCACTTAACAAAACCTAGCCACAGTCAGACTCGTAAGCATCAACAACAATCTATTCTTTATGGAAATCAAGACATCAAAACATAACAGTAATACAATTAGATTATTGAATCATCACTCATAACCATAGAAACGAATCTACAACTTTATTCGCATACCATTCCCAACACCTTAACGTGAGCGAGAGGATCAACTATTTACCCTACTCATAAATTCCGTAGCCGCCGTTAGGTGTGTTTCAATTCTATTTCAGATCTTATCTCATTTTCTATCTAAAATACAAACGGCGCAGAGTAAAAGCAAAAAACAAACAACAGTATATAGTTTTCACGTATGTGATTCAACAAAATCAAGCACCAACGAAACAAAAGCTTGAATTAAACGGCAATTTAATCAACAAACGAGATTGGAGAATGAGGATACCATGTGCGAGAGCCGGGGCCGTAGTTCTTTGGGTGAGCGTTCCAGATGTTAGAGTGACCCATCTTCACAAGGCAGAAAAGCGAGGCTGCGCGATGTGTTTGTAAGAAAACCCTACTTCTGCAGAACTCACTTTTGTTCACAATGAGGGATAATTTTGGGACGAAAGCGAGCTTATATAGGCAGTCAAAACCCTAATTTGACGAAGGATTTTGTTAAACATTTTGTGCATTTTCACCCAATAAGATGCCGCAATGTTGCAAATTAACCCTTAAAACACACAAATTTTCACAAACACCCCAGTTTGACCTACTATAATTTTGGCCGGGCCTTAAATTTGACATAATAATAATAATATTTAGAGATGCAAATTAAATCTTAAATAATTTAATTAAACACCTCAACCTTAATAAAATATTTTAATTGACATTTTCTACTCGAATTTTGGAAAAAAATGTGTATATTTTTCTTTGTCTATTACATATTTAAAATAACGATTATATTTTATGTGAATAATTTAATTATTTAATATGTCAATAAAAACACGGGTTAAATTCCTTTTAAAAAACACAAATGGTCTTATGTTAATTGATATTCACAGTAAAAGTTTATTACTTGATCAAGGTGTTGCCTGTTGATTGTAGGGTTACATTAGCAGGGGCGGATCTAGAAGTAGCGAGGAATTCATCCAAATTCCCTCAAGAAAAAAACTTTATTACTTGATCAAGGTGAGGATTACATTAACAAAGGTGAATAAACCACCTGACTATAAGATTAATGATTGATGATTGGCTTAGTAGTTGAAAGACTCAAAACCCATCTCGAGTTTATTTTCACTAATTCAATGTTCAACCATAGAATCGACAATTTAGAATTTTGATCAAAGAAATAAACATCGTTAAATTAAAAATACCGTGTATAAATTATAACTGCAGCCAAACAAATTTTCACTTTATTAGATAATAATAATTCAATTAAGCTCAAAAAGTCTAGAGCAAAGTCGTTCAATGTTTTCCTGGACCTTCATCAGCTTTGATACAAAAAAAAAAAAAAAAAGTACTGGAGGACTCTCCTCCCTATCACATTGATTGGGAGCTTGCAACCAAAGCTTTAATAAACGCAGTTGCAAAACTCCCCTCATCCACGTTACATTGATTTTATCATGTGTACATAATATACAAAGTGGTACAACACATCGAGGTAGAGGTCAAGTTGCGTACACACCACCCTTTCCAGACCATACCCAGTAGAGTTTCACTGGGTATTGTTGTCGGTGTACTACGCACCGACTGACAATGAAGATGCCAAAAGACACTTTTTGACTAGCTTCTTGATTCAAGAAGTGGTTCTTTGCCAGATCCATTACCCCAAGCTTTCTCCTTCCAGATCTTCTCCATTTCCTCAAATGACAAGCCCTTGGTCTCCGGCACGAACACAGCGACAAACACAAATGCCATCACTGCTATACCAGCTAGTATCAAGAAAGTAACACCCGTGCCAACAGCCTCAGCTAAGGATAGGAAACTCTGGGCCACTATAAGATTTGATATCCAGTTGACAGTAGCAGACATGCCACCACACATTCCTCTGTAGGACTCTGGGTATATTTCTGAGTTCACTGTCCATGGCACAGGACCCATACCAGGTGCAAAGAAAGCAATATAGAGGGCTAAGCCTATTACAGCAATCCACCCATAGGCCCCGACATTGCCTGAAGTAGATGACTGTAAGATAAATGCTACAGCTAGGAGAATCAAGGACACAATTACACCGGATAAGCTTGTCAATGCCAACTTTTTGCGTCCAAAGTGATCAATGAGGTAAATTCCCACTACAGTACCCATGGCATTCATTAAAGCAACAATGAGAGACAAAAGTAATGCTAACTGATTTGATTTAAACCCAGCCATCTGTACAATTGTTGGACTGTAATACATAACCGTATTGATGCCTGTGAACTGCTGAAATGCCTGCATATTCAAATGAGCAATGATTATAAACAAGCAATTACCATTCATTTCCGATGATCAACAATGACCTCCCCATGCAATAGTGGAATAGGGAAATAACAAAAGATGTTTGCAGTTGGCGCTTTTAACAACTTTTTTTTATCAAGAAAATGGGCGCTTTTAACTATTAAGTGACCAAAGAAAATAGTATACAAATTGCATCAAGTTCTCCTGTTTAAAATCAATCTAATGCCCACCAAAGGGTCCTATAAGTGTCATCATCATGTTCCCATGCCCTTTTGAATTCAAGTTAAAAGACAACATTTTATATCCAGCCTAGATGAAGCTCAAGGGGGATCCCCAAGTGGGAAAACTAAAATATATGCCCGAATATAGCGTTACCAAAAATAAGAAGATAGTGCTGGAAGAAATCGGTACATATTATTGTAGCATCACAGAAGCCTAAAGAATACCTGTAGTCCAGCCCCAGCAAAGAACGCAAGTCTAATCTCTTTCTTCCTAAAAACATCCAGGTAACTGACAGCCTGCCTTCTCAAGCGTTCTTCCTCTAATGCAGTAGCAAGCTGATCAATCTCCTCTTCCAATCGATAAGGATCATAGATCTTAGCTAGAACAGTGGCAGCTTCAGATTTATCCTTCTGCAGTGGTTTTCTATGTCAACAGTTGCAATTTATCAGCAGTAATTTTCAACAAAGTTAAGAACTTGCACCTTCATGTAAAGCCATCGTGGAGACTCAGGTAAAAATAACATGAGGACAAATTGAATAGCGGCAGGCACTCCTGCCACTCCAAGCATCCATCTCCAAGTCCCTGGTATCTGCTCAAACATTCAAGCGGCTAAGGAAATCAACATGAATTCTAACTTCAAGACAACACAACAGCATTCATGCACTATCAGTTGGAGATGTTTATCCAGTACTCCCCACATAATTGTGATTATTAAAGGCAATCAGTAATCAGTATCAAGAAAAATGGAACTTGAGATTCAGCAGACAGTAAAACAGTCCTTTCCGGCTATGTACAATAAAAAACTGTATAGAGCAATTATATGAATGGTATAATTTAGAGTACATAACTTTTAAATTGGGACTAAGGCGTGAAACCTTAATCAAGTAAAGATTGGGATCATACTGGATGATTTTATGTGAGCGAGGATACAGAAGTTTGATTTTCTCCGTAGTGTTCCTCTAGTTAGAACTCGATCTGCAGATGACAAAACATAAGCAGTTCTTTCCCTAACCTTATCTGCTTTTATGCGGTAATAATGCATATGTAATTGTATGCACATGACTAAATACAAGTCCTGTACCCGCAGAGTCACTATGTCAATTTCAAGGACAGAGAGTGACAAATTGATAGAAGCAAATTAAATAATAGTACTTCCTCTGTTGCAACTTACTTATCTTACTTCCCTTTTAGTCTAGAAAGAATATTACTTTCTATATCTGATAGCTCTTTAACTCCAACATCATGTGGCATGTTCAAGGCCGCAATATTAAAGGGATTTTGATACTTTATACACGTCTTTAGTTTAAAACCACAAGATTCAAAAGTATTCCGTACTTAAACTTTGTTCCCATTGCACATAAAATGGGATTTTAAGCTTTTGATTTTGTCAAATAATCCCCCATGTCCATATGCAACACAAGATTTTGTTCATTTTAGTTATCAAAAATCAAAGTAATATAAAGTTAGATAAGGCAGGAAATAAGAAGAAATATCTAACCTCTGTGAAAGCAAGATTCACAAGGTAGGAAAGAAATTGTCCACCTGTAATCATTAGTACATTTGTGCTAACAAGGCCCCCGCGAATTTCTGATGGCGATGCTTCAGCGATGTAAATAGGAGCAGTGACAGAAGCAACACCAACTCCCAGACCTACTAAGAGTCGTCCAAGTATAAGAATGTATGGGTCCGGAGCTGCAGCCATTACCACAGATCCCAGTAAGAAAACAACATCAGCAGACAGAGTAGCTTTCTTCCGTCCAAAATAATCATTAATCCAGCCCCCGGCAGCAGCTCCAATCATCGCACCAACCAATGCCATACTGACAATAGTTTCCTGCAAAATCATGAAACAAAACTTTTAAGGGGGAAAAATAGATTAACCAAAAATAGGGCCACCTGTTAAGTGTTATTGGCTCGCTGCGGAAATGGGGAGGAGGTGGCCAATTGAAAGTCCTATTTTTCGTATAATTAGCAAAGATAACATTGGTAATAAATTTGGAGAGTTTACTACTACAACAGAGTAAAGCACATTTGATAGCTGATAAATCACATTCCACACTTGCATCATCACAATAAATACAAGTAGCATCACGTCATTTTGCATTTCACATTTGTTCAACCATATTTGATTACCCCATTTAACTATCAGAAATTCTTTGGATAAGGTTAGAACAATCCCTTCAATGGAACTGACAAGACGACTCAAATCAGCATCCTTTACTCGGAAACTAAGATAACAATCTGTTATTATCATATCATCTGTAAAGTAATACTTGAGCTCCATCCTCACCCATTCCCCGTCCCATCCATTATTTTTTTTATAATTCCAACAAGTCATATGATTATGTTGGACCAGCTTTTGTGCTCAAAAGTTCCGTTTTTCTGATCACTTCTTATTAAATTGTTATGTCCGGATTCTACAATAGAGCTCAGAATGAAATTGGTTATTCATGTACCTGTAGGAAACTGCTTTGATTGACTTCAGGAAAATCATCCTTAATGTACAGAAGTGCACCAGATATTACTCCTACAGTCAAGTCGAAGATATGTAAGATAATTTAATCATAGTCTGGTTACATAATTAATTATCAAGAACATATTTCCATGCGGAAACAAATGCAACATTCATAGCTTTCACAAAAAAGTATGGATAATTTACTTCGGTGTCGTGAATATTCTTGCCAATATCTTATCTCCATGTCATAACATAACAACACACTTCCATTATCACCCGAAAAAAGTAAGGAATTATTGTCAATTGGTAAGCATACACTACACTAATCTTTTTCTGTAATTTAGTAAT
The DNA here is from genome assembly GCF_000226075.1 of Solanum tuberosum. Taxonomy (NCBI): domain Eukaryota; kingdom Viridiplantae; phylum Streptophyta; class Magnoliopsida; order Solanales; family Solanaceae; genus Solanum; species Solanum tuberosum. The sequence goes on from NW_006239017.1 coordinate 157,762, forward strand.
CCATTACATCTGTAGGTGGTTGAGTTTTGAGCTGTTCCAAATTATATAGAATCTACAAGTTGTTATTTGTAATTTGTTATACAATAATGTGACAAGAAATTATTCCAGTTAACTAAACATATCCTGAGAGTTGTCTAGTCACCAACTTCATGATTATAAATACTCTAATAAACAGCTGAATGATTAGAACAACAACATTAAAGCCAAAGGTTTTTAGGCTAATGACTAGTTTTTAGTCAATTAATTGGAAATCTATCATAATTCATCAGTAAATTAAGCAAGAACACTCATCAATCAGGTCAAACCTACCCACTTACAAAAGTTTCCCTAAAAAGATGATCCTCCAAAAAAAATCACAAAATACTTGATCAAACAGGAAAAAAAAAACTTATTTTTACTTATTATCAAGCTATTTGTTCTTTTACCTGTATCGTATCCGAAAAGGAGACCTCCAATACCCGCAACGAAAGTTAAACCCAATACATAGGGATTGCTGAAGTAAGAAACTTTTCTATTATTACTAGCATCCAAGTACCCTGAACTTCCCGGTAACGAAATGATCGTCATTCCTTCTTCTCCAATCTCCTTACAAAGATTATTTCAATCCAAAAAATCTTCACAACTACAAATTCCCCTTTTGCTGAAGCTGAATATCATACAATTGCAGGGTTTTCAATTGAGGATGTATAAAATATTGTGAAAAAACTCTCAAGCTGAACCAAAAGAAGCTGCTGAAATCTAGCAAATCACTAATTTTCTCCAGAAAACTGATTGATTTTCAGGAGACTACATATGAAATTTGAAAAATTATGGATGGGTTTAAAAAGAGTTTAGCTAAGAAGACTCGAGATAAGGCAACAAGCTGTGACTCACCCACCACAATATTCATCATTTTTCATTTTTCTAGAGTTAAAAAATATATTTTTTGATAAATATATATAAAAAAATAAAATTACAGTTGTTACTGAAAATAGAGAATTTGTTATCTAACTCTTATCACTTTAATCTCATAAATTAATTAAATTTACTTTTATAAAAATGAAACGTGGAGAATATATTGTGTTTGCTGTATATATTTTGTTTGGTCGGAGTTTTCTGTCTTTTTGCCAAATTAAGAAGTAATGAATCTAAGTTAGCTCCAAATCCATGCACTAAGTTTTAACTAATTTGGATAGAGTTTTATAACTCTACCAAAAATAGAAGAATCAAAGGGAAAACGTAGCACTTCTTTTTCTTCGTAGGAAAAAAAAGGTGTATAGTACTCCTTCCGTCCTCTTTTTTATATGTCATTTCTTTCTATAAATAATTGATCCACAATACTTGTCATTTCATAAAATCAATGCATAAATTAGCATATTGTTCCTTTTTTACCCTTGTGAGTTAATAGTCTTGAAAATATATATTTGATCAACTTAGAAAAGCTAAGTAAATGATTCATGCTCATTGGTTTAATTAATTAATTAAAATAAATTAATTCATATTCATTGATTGAAAACTTGAGTTTCAAAAAAATTAAATAAGGATAAAATTATATTATTTATTAATACAAGTGCAAAGTAAAAATGAGAACAGAGGGAGTATGTGAATGATTGGACATTTGGTCACCATAATTATGAGCATACCCCACGCAACTTTATTATTATGTCTATTAGGGGTCGTTTGGTTTGAATATGAGTTATGATGTGATAAGTTATGTTGAGATAAGTTATGTTGAGATTAATTATGATGAGATAAGTTGTCTTGGAATTATTTTTTATTGAGTGTTTGATTTGTTGTATTCAAAATAATATGTATTGATAAATTTTAAGAACAAGTTATTTGTTTACAAAATTACCCTTCACTTTATTTAAACTTTTTAATTTTTTCTTTACGAGCTTTAGTTATTCATTTTTAAAAATAAAACTTTTATTTTATTTAACTTAAATATTTTTGTTTATGTATTCCCATGATAAGTACCATGTGTATTTAAAAATATAACTTTTTT
>NW_006239017.1:168714-176358 GCF_000226075.1 Solanum tuberosum
AAAATAAAACTTTTATTTTATTTAACTTAAATATTTTTGTTTATGTATTCCCATGATAAGTACCATGTGTATTTAAAAATATAACTTTTTTTCTTATTTAGCTTAAAAATAGAACTTCCCTCTTAAGTTTATTAAAGAGAAGAAAATTTATGAGAAATCAAAATAAAATAAACATAAGAATTAGTCAAATAAATTCATAAATAAAAATTATATTTATATAGTATAATTTTTTAATAGAAAAATATGTATAATTATCATAAAAATAAGGAGTAGTAAATATTATTCTACATGGTATTAAAAAAAATGTAAATATACATAAATATGAAAAATGATGTATAAAAAGGATTTAAAGAGACATATTTGTCATTTACCTGTTTTACCCCGGGATAAGTTATCCCGGTAGTACTATACCACCCAATGTGTGGGATAACTTATCCTGACACTAATTCATAATCCTGGGATAAGTTATCCCAAGTTTTGCAACCAAACAACGAAATAAAGGATACTTAAAATTTATACTGAGATTAACTCCCCTTATCCATCACACCAAACGACCCCTCACATTAGAAATTAGAATTAGGGTTGATGATAAGCTTGTGTTTGAAATCATTATTTCATAATTTATTTATTTTTTAAATATAATTTAAATTTAAAATTATAATTTATTTTTAAGAAAATTAAAAGTTTGTCATACATTTATATTTGATATAAAAATTATTTATTTGTCATTTCATAATTTTTTTATAAATAGTTGGTCCACAATATTTGTCATTTCATAAAATCAATGCATAAATTAACATATTATTTCTTTTTTACCCCTGTGAGTTAATAGTCTTGAAAATATATATTTGATCAACTTAGAAAAGCTAAATGATTCATGTTCATTGGTTAAATTAATTAATCAAAATAAATTAATTCATATTCATTGATTGAAAACTTGAGTTCCAAAAAAACTAAATAAGGATAGAAGGGTAAAATTACATTATTTCTTAATACAAGTGCAAAGTAAAAATGTGACATATAAAAAAGAACGAAGGGAGTATATGAATGATTGGACATTTGGTCACCATAATTATGAGCATACCCCACGCATCTTTCATTATTATGTCTATTACATTTAGAAATTAGAATTAGGGTTGATGATAAGCTTGTGTTTGAAATCATTATTTCATAATTTTATTTTATTTTTAAATATAACTTAAAATTATAATTTATTTTTAAAAAAATTAAAACTTTGTCATACATTTATATTTGATATAAAAATTATTTATTTTAGTTGGGTCTGCTATGTAAAGATAAATAAAAAGTATGAGTAAATGCTCCCTCTGTTTAACGATAGTTGTTCATTGACACACCCAATAAATAAAGGGGTAATATTATTATTTTATTCTTTAACGTTATTAAATTTAATGCTTTAATAAATGTGTTAGATGATAAATAGTATTTAATAACAAGAGTAAAATAGACACAAAAGATAAATTATCTCTTGATTTTCTAAATTGGACAAATATTATTTGACAATTATATTTAGTATAGTGAACAACTATTATTGAACGGAGAGAGTATGTACAATTTGTTAGGCAATGAGAATACATACCTATATCATTTGTTAAACAACGAGAGTACAATGTATCATTTTTTTAACGAAATCTATATATACTAGTTATTAGGTTCCCGCGCCAGCGCGGGCCCAATATATATTACTTCCTCCGTCTCATTTTATGTGAGGTAGTTTGATTCGCCACGGAGTTTAAAAAGAAATGAAGACTTTTAAAACTTGTGATCCAAAATGAATGATATAAATTTGTATGACTGTAAATTATTTCATTAAGGGTAAACTAAATATTTTATAATCAAATTGTTATTTAATATAGAAATGTGACATTCTTTTGGGACTGACTAAAAAGGAAAGTAAATAACATAAATTGGGAGTAGTTCTTTGTTTCAATTTATGTGACACCGATGAAATTTGGAGAGTTATATAATTTTTTGTATGTGATTTTGTTAAATATATTTTGAAGTTGTTAATTTATTGTGATTTATAGCACTTCTTATATCATTTTCAAATAATATATATTACTCTTTCTGTTCCATTTTATGTGACGTAGGTACTTTTACGAAACTCAACTAAATTTCTTATATGATTCTTAAATATTTTTAGTTGTTATTTTACTTTAATTTACGTTACTTTTTATGTTATTTTCAAACAAACTTCTTATGTTTCAATATGGAATTAAAGAGTCAATAAAATTTCTTTTATGATTTTTAATTATGTTTTTTTAATATCTTATATTATTACATTGTGATTTTAAGTACTTTTTATGTAATTTTTAAATCTAGAACAAATTAAAAGAAAAACAAGGAAAAATTTAAATGAAGAAAGTACTAAAATTTTCAAATAATCATATTTCTATATTAAAATGTTAAAAACTTTAAAACTCCACATATATGCAGAAAATCATATACGGAAGACAAAATAATTTTTAAAATATATATTAAAGCTCTTTCTAATAATATCACATATTTATTCTATTTTTCAAATAATATATATTTCTCACTCAATCTCAATTACGCAGTACATATGAAATTTCGAGAGTTAATCAAATTCTTAGTACTATTTTAAACTATATTTTAGTACTATTTATATAATTTTCAAATAATATATGTTACTACTCTATTATATTATGCAATACATGTGAAATTTCAAGAATTAACCAATATTTTAATATTTTAAAATGATTTTTAGTACTATTTTTGTAGTAAATAGAGGAAGTTGAAGAAGAAGGGCAAATCGGTCAATTGACTGACTAACCCTAAGCTCCTAAACATTCTCACTTCTAAATGCAAGCACGGGCACAATATCCGTTAAATTGTTAATTATTATGATTTATAATATTTTGTACATTATTTTCAAATAATATATGTTATGTATTTTAAATACTTTAAGTTGTGATTAATAATATTCTTAACGTAATTTCAAATAATATATGTTACTCCATTTGTCCCAATTTATGTGACACATGTGAAATTTTGAGAGTTAATATGTTTTTCAAATATTGTAAGTTGTTAACTATTGTGGTTTATGGTATTCTTAATGTAATTTTTCAAATAATATATGTTATTCCCTTCGTCTTAATTATACAATTCGCGTAAAATTTTGAGAGTTAATCGAATTTGTAATATTTTAAATTTATTTTTTAGTACTATTTAAAAGGAAAAATTAAAATATAATGAAAGAGGAGTGTATAAAAGTAGGTGGGCCATCTTTGTGATAGGTGGGCCATCTTCAAAAACAAAATATAAAAGCAGGTGGGCCATCTTTGGTGCCACGTGTCGAAAGAAGAGTGAATTTTATTCACTCTTCTTATATAGTAAAATAATAATTTAAAAGGAAAAAATTAAAATATAATTATACAATTCGCGTAAAATTTTGAGAGTTAATCGAATTTGTAATATTTTAAATTTATTTTTTAGTACTATTTAAAAAGGAAAAAATTAAAATATAATGAAAGAGGAGTGTATAAAAGTAGGTGGGCCATCTTTGTGATAGGTGGGCCATCTTCAAAAACAAAATATAAAAGCAGGTGGGCCATCTTTGGTGCCACGTGTCGAAAGAAGAGTGAATTTTATTCACTCTTCTTATATAGTAGTAATATAGTAATATTCTAAATAATAAAGTTTATTGGGCATATTTGCTTAGAAAAATGTACTATTTAATAGAACTGATCTTTAGTCCCGTGGATAAATAACTCAAACTTCAATATATTGCACTATTTAATCTTCTTATAGCATGACATCAGTTTATCAGATAATATTACACTCTATTTTAACTACTTAAACAAAGTTGGTATACAACCGACCTTCCTCAAATTTTATTTATGAAATTATATTAAAATAATTATATTGAATACACTAACATAATTCTAAATTACTTTTTTCAACTAATCAAAATTGTGAATCGAATAGTAATGTAAATTACAACCACATATGTTGATTTTTAGGGGTGTCAATAGTATGATTCGGTCGATTATTTAAAAAAAAAGTATATTATCTTGTTTTTTAGTTATTTTGTAATATATAATCAAAATTAGATTTTTTAAAACCATTTCAATTATATCGGTTTCTCTTCGATATTGGTAAAGTTCGGTTCATTTTTGCTTTATTTTTTACTTTTAAATAGCACCTCAAAATATACTACTATTAACATATTTCTTTCGCAAATATGTTTTAGAAGAAACACTTTAATTTTTCATCAAGAAGACAAGAATGTAAAACTTTGTTGCCGTATTATTTGATTTTAAAGGTCAATTAAGTAAACATTAATTAAAGAGTAAAGATCCAAAGTTATCTAGTCAGTAGAAGCCTAAGACCTAGGTTATATTTATCTTTAAAAATTATTATAAAATATATTTATATATTAAATTTAACGGTTAATATATAAAATATATTTACATACATGTAAGGTTATTCGGTTCGATTCAGAAATTTTTCAATTTTTCTTATTAATTAAAATTGATCATCCCAATTGTTCGGGACGGTTATACACTTGAATAAAAGTCTATGATTTCATTGAAAGAATAACATAAATCTGTTCGATCGATTTTTCATATTCTTTTGACACCCCTGCTGATTTCCGCGGAAAGATCCGGATAGCAGTGACGGTGAGAAACGTGAAAGGCAGGTAACGTTATCACTTATTTTCTCGTGGTTTGCTGCCTTTATCTTTTTCAGCTAATCCAACGTGTCTTTAAGATAAACATTTTTACATTAATCTCAAGTTAGTACGCCTCCGCTCACTTGCTGCTTTTAGGGAAATTGACTATACTCGCTATATTATTGGTCCAGTCAATGCCTCTTCAGAAAATTTGTGGCATATCATTAGCGCGTTGTTACACGCTGCTCGTAATCCCTTGTTCATCTGTCTTCTGATGATTATATTTATGTGACTAAAATGCTTAGTTCTAACCCAATTTATTTAATGGTTGAATAAGAAATAAATTATTTATGTATAAAATTATATAATTTATATGATATTTAATAAGTAGCTAGGAATTAAATTATTTATATTTAAATTTAATATTATCTTTGGTTTATAATTTAAAAATTCATATAAAGTAATACATAAATTCACTCATGTTATAAATACGTTGAATTAAGTGGATTATCCATTGAGTTTATTCATAAATTTATACTTATCATGTATGTGTATTTCCTAGGTGATATGAACCTTTTTTGCGATAACAAAGTACTCCCTCTGTCCCTAATTACTTGTCCACTTTTGAATTGGTACACCTATTAAGAAATCAATTAATGACATAGTGAGTTTACCATTTTATCCCTATTAATTATGAAGTTGCATTTTTCAGAAAAATTAATTAGTCGAGAGTATAATAGGTAAAAAAAATTGGTCTTTTTTTATTTGTCAAAATGGACAAGTAATTATGGACAACTATAAAAGGAAAAGTGGACAAGTAATTAGGGACATAGGAAGTATCTACTAATTTAACATTCAACATGTGATAGATGACACATAAGTTACAAAAAAACTAATGATCATATGAGTTATAAGAAATTAATGACCATAAGAGTTACAAGAATTAATGATCATATAAGTTACAAGAATCAATAGTCATCTTCTATCATAATTTATACCCACTAACATATGCACTTAATATTTTATTTTAATAATAAAATGCATATACACCAACATATTCATATAATAAAAAATAAAAAAATTAGAATGGTATCTTCTTAATTTCGTAAATTAAAAGCATAAGAATTTAATCCATTAATAAAAGCATAACATGAAAATGAATCTTGGCTTAACCCAGGCAATGACGAAGAATATTGAAAAACTATTGAGAAGTTATAATTGTATAGCACATTTTCTACTTTGTACAGTAGAATCTTTCAAGAAAGTGGACAACTTTGTATTTGGAGAAGAATTTTCCAAGAGGGTGAGTTCCTAGTTATTATATATATATATATTTATATATACTAGTTTTTGAACACGTGTATTGCACGTGTATCTATCTAAATTAACATAAATTATTTCAAATTATCATTGTATTAAAAATAGTCTTATAATTAAATTACATAAATATCATTCATTTTCAAACAAAATATAGTTCAAATATTTGGAATCTACTTTTGGATACCAATAGCAAATTAAAACATGACAACAAAGTATCTCTTCTTCAAATGAAATAAAAGAAAATAATATTTAGTACTTTAAAATTCTATAATTATAAACACAAATTAATATATGTATATTCTTATCCCGTATGTTAATTACCTACAAGACGATGTTCAGAGAAAAGAAGAAAGATAAAAATAAAAGGAATTTGATAGCCACTTTTTGAAGTGAATTAAAATAAAATAAAGGCTACAATTAATAATCAATAGTATTATGTTTTATTATTATTAAGGGATCATATCAAGTATTGGATCCTACCAAATTATTTTTTTTAAAAATGAGTTAGAATACAGAAAATAGCATCGACAGAGTGACAACTTAAAATATGAAACGATATCAAAAGTTGAAACATTGAATTTGCCTTTCTCAAAGTGAGACAAAATGATAAATAAATAAGGATAAACATTTATATCATTATTTTTTCCGTAAATTAAAGAAGTTATTAATAATTTAGTCATACGTTACTTTATCCATTTCATATTATTCATCGTGTTTCAATCTTGTACATCCCTTCAGAATTTTTTTTTGATAAAAAATGTATTTTTTTATATTCTATCTTACACACCCCTTACAAAAAATAAAATTAATAAGTAACTAATAAAATCGTAAGAACAAATAAAATAACTTTTTTATTATCAATTAATATAGTACAATAATTTAATCGTTAAAAAGATCAAGTAAATTATAATTTATTTATTTTACAAATTACATCACACAAGTATATTAGTAAAGAGACGTGATCTTATATTTCGATGCATTTACATTCAAAGAAGGAAATTGTGTACTAAAAAAAGCATATCCTCCTTGAAGATCATGCTTTGTTCTTCTTTAAAAAAAGAGCAAAAATAATGCTTTGTTCATCCCTAAAAAAGTTGACCCCCCAAATCTTAGCTTGCACATTCCTTGTATATCACATAATGTTGTTTACTCCAATATTTTTCATATTTATAGATGACAAATATAGGGATAATTCAAAAATTGTAAGAGAATGTGTATAGTCAAGAGTTAGATAAGTGCAAATCATGATATAAATGCATGAGAATATCAACATTTTTTCTTGAATAACGTGACTTTTTGCTAATACATGAACTATATTAAATTGCTTGTAAATTTCAAAATAACCTTTGAAATTCCTAAAAAAGATCTGTTACTTTTTTTGTACATTGAAACATTAATGATTGCGCAATAATTTAGTTTTGAAGCATAAGTTATTAGAGGAACGGTGTTAATTTAGTGAATGAAAAATGGTCATTTAATTTTTTTTAGAAACATTTAATATTTAATTAATTATTTTTTTATAAAAAATAATAATTTAGTATATATATATATATATGATTAAATTAAATATACATATAGATTATAGATGATAAATATTATTAAATTAAACATTTTAGTTAGGAATTAATCTAAGGAAGTGCAAAAGTCATTAACATTTTTATTAAAATAAT
>NW_006239017.1:176451-180977 GCF_000226075.1 Solanum tuberosum
TATATATATATATATATATATATAATGAGTTCTCTCCTTTTCTTTTTGGAGTGTCTGAAGAGACCTCCTTGCTGGAAGTAGCATCCTCCTTTATCTTATAGAGTTTTACTACGAAGAGGATACATATTGTCCAAATGGAACCTAAAAGATGGGATGGGTGATGCATAAGATTATTTGGCGAGATTCAGCCCTCAGCGTGGGGATCTTCTGGAAATCAAAGCTGGTTTTGTTGAGGAACAATTCGCTTACCCGCATTTCTCTTGGTATACCAGTGGATCCGGTGGACTGGATGAACAATCTTCTATCTCGCCTTTGTACCAATAGTAGAGTGGCTTGCTACTTTCAATCAGAAAAAGGAAAATTGAGCAAGTCAAAGTAGAAAGGAGTTGTTCCCCTTCTCCGCATAGGTAGAAAAAGAAGAGCGAAAAATGAAGAACAATTGTTTTACTTTGACACATGAGGTGGCAGATTTTGCTAGATAATATAATCGAAATCTATCGGACTGCAAATCCTGGAATGAGCCTTGGCCTCGAGGAGTGGTGAGCAGTCACGCGAATGATTTTGAGTATTTAACTATTCGCCAATAAATTCCCCAACAATGATTTCGCTGTCATTAGTTTGGTTTTGTTAGAAATTCTTGAATTAAAAAAATAGAATAATATTTTTTATTGGTAATAAATTCTTAGGTTCATATTCATTATTGTTCTAAAAATTATGTAATATAGCAATAATTCATTTCAAATCATAATTTTCTTCCGGTCTTACTATCATTAAATTGTAATTTTAATTTTGTTAAGAAATCCAATTGTCAAATCTTATTTTTCATAAATCAATTGAAGGTTTAAAGTCAAACTTTTAGTATTGTTCTTTTTTTCTTCATATTTACTATTTATAGCCTAAATTTTTTATTAGACATAAATCTTCTCACTGAGATGTTTGTCATATGTTTGTGATTTATTATTTTTGATGTTGTTGTGAAAAACATTATTTACTAATATGAAAATTTGAATAGTTTAATTGGCAGTCCTAAAATATTTATGTCTATTTCTTTTCTTTTCAATTTTATTTTATGAAATTCAACATTTTTCGAACACAAATACTACGCGCCATTTAAACTTGACATAAAAATTCATTTTAACATTTTATCTTCTTCATCCCCACAAAAAGAAATTCATGCTTTCCTATTAAAAGTTTCTCACTTTTTCTTCTCTAATCCGGCCGAAAAAAGATTAACTAAACAACAATTTTTTGGTTTTTAATTGGTGATTAAATGTTTCATTTCGAAGTTTAACGGTGTATTTTAGTTGTATAAATATCGCCTCGGCTTTTACTTGGACAAACAACATAAATCCCACTAGTTTAGGTTCTAATTACAAGTATTTACGGTAGTTTCGAAAATTACTTCCTCTACCACATTTCGTTGGTTGGATACATGTATCTTAATTCGACTGATACATGTATCTGAGGAATTGACAAAGCAGGATACTCTAACTAAAATGCTTAATTTAAGGAGGAAATCACTCATTTAATAGTTTTAAATATATCTTGTCTAACAACTTCTAAAAATTCAAAAATATTTTAGTTTCTTCCATTTATCTTTTAGCAACAAAAAAGTGAAAAAAATTGATTTTCAGTAATTTGAATTTGTTTCTTTGAATTTCGAGATTTTTTATTTTCAATTTTCATGTTTAGAGAATAACATGTTTCTCACACTCTAGTTGGTTGTTACTTTGTTGAATAATCTGATCAAAGTATATTGTTGTTTTTGAACTAAATACAGACCTTGATTTGAAAATTTTATATAAATTAAAATCATTAATTAACTGGATCATGATACATGCCTTTTACTAATGTATTTGAAGTATGTATCTGATTCATGCATCTAATTTCCTTAGATGAATTTCATTAGGTGTATTTGCTATATACGTGTATCTGATGCATACTTAGTGACTTAGATGTATTAATTATGTACCAATTACATGTAGCATATATCGCAGATACATGTATTTGAAATTTGTTTATGTATCTGAAGTATGTATCCAATAAATTTGTGATTGCCGTAATTTCATATAAATGTGATCTACAACGATCTCGTTGAAGTATGACTAGATACATGACAGAACCGTCTCAAATATACAAAAGAAAACACATTAAATCACGATAGAAAAATCTCGTATACATAGAATAACATGCTTAGATACATGACAGAAAACAACTCATATATATTTAATTACAAACTTTTTCATACTCTTTTTCGTCTTTCTTTACTCTTCATAGAAAAAAATAGTAGTAAATGGGGTAAAAACAACCAAAAATCACCAATACTAAAGCCATAGATCCGGATCTAGGGCACAAGGAGCCAAAATAACAGCCGCACACTCACCCGATACATGACAAGAATGATGGTTGAATAGTATCAACCTCTGAATATATTATTGATGAACCGAATCATTTTTTTTATAGTTATTCTGAGGAAATCATGAGCTTTTAATATTTATTTTGGCATATCCCACTCTAAAATTAAACATGATAATAAAATGGTGATGGTAGTAACAATAGAGGAAAGAAAGAAAGAAGAGAAATTATAAGTAGTATGTTTGTAGCAGGAGTGATTGTTTTAATTTAATAGCATGTTAAGAACGTGCAATTTTAACGTGAGGTGGGAGGGAGATACTGTTGACGGAGGAAATTGGGGGAGGTGGATCGTTTTTTGATAGATATTAAGAAATTATGAGTTGAGAGGATGAAAGAAGAGAGAAAATATGGTGGAGGTGAGGGAGAGTTATTGTTGGCAGAGGAGATTGAGTTGTTAATGTCTCTTTAATTAAGGAGTTTAAATTTTAAAATAACTATTCAATACTATATTTAATTGATTTATGTATCTGATTTATCTTTTTATAATATATGGTATAATTATTAAAAAGTGGTATTATGAGTAATATTTTTAAACTATAGGTAAAATATGTATATATGATAGTTAAGTTTGTCTAATTATGTAGTTGTCGGGATTTGGTCCAGTAGGTGGAATGAGCGTATTTCCTACTAAATTTAAGGCATAATACATAAACATGTCACTACAAAAGGAACCCCAATTACCAACAAAAAAATCGTTGGTAAATTGATCAAATTGGTTGGCAAATTGAGTTACCAACCAAATGCCAACTAATATTAATCCGTTGCTAAAAGGCTCGTCGGTAAATATTACCAACCGATTTTAATTTGTTGGTAAACTTACCAACCAAAAATCAGTTGGTAAACACCCAAAGATGTTACAAAATTTTGAAACATGGCCCTGAAATTTCCGTTGGTAAATTCACCAACTAATTTTTGGTTAGTATATCGTTAGTACCTTTACTAATGAATTGAAAAGGAGTTAGTAAATTTTTTTCTTCATTATTCGATTCCATTGGTAATTATAGTAACAAATGTCTGATAGTAAACTTTTCCAGATACATTGGTAAGGTTGGCAATTTTAGTAACCAAAAATTCATGTTGGTAATTTACCAATAAATTTTAAATACCTTTTCTTTGGTTTCCCATCCGGTGTCCGGTAACCACATTGGAACCCGCTAAATCTGGATTCACACCGGGGAAGTCACACCATTGGGGGAGTAAAGCGCTCCCTAACGAAGGAGACTCCGTACCCAAGGGGAATCGAACCTGAGACCTCTTAGTTAAGGATGAAGGAGAGTACTTACCACTCCACCACAACCCTTGTTGGTAATAAATTTTAAATACGTTAGTATGATTATTTGTTTTTCTAATAAATTTACTAATTGATTGTTAGTTTGTTGGTAATAATATCATTCAAGGCGACTCTGTACCCAAAGGGAATCGAACCTGAGACATCTTGGTTAAGGATGAAAGAGTATTTACCACTCCACCACAACCCCTGTTGGTAATAAATTTTAAATACGTTAATATGATTATTTATTTTTCTAATAAATTTACTAATTAATTTTATAAATCATATTTGAATGAAACAATGCAAAATCTATGATAACAAGTTAAATTAATCTCAATATGACACATATCATTATATCAAAAAATTTAATTTGAGCACGTTTACCAAAAATATTGACCAAATCTAAATTTTGGCCAAAACTTATAAAGTTAAAACGCCTAACAGCACAAACTGAAAATGGAAGCCTCAAAACCTGATCAACCAACCATCCTATTAGATATAAAAATGACCTTCCGAACCTAATCGCGCTGATGGAATTCTTATCAGAGCACGTTTACAAAAAATTTAAGCACAGTCAAATTTTGGCCAAAAGTTAAAAGTTAAAATGCCTAACGGTACAAACTAAATATGAAACGTCAAAATCCAAACCAACCATCCTATAAGACAAAAAATGACCTTTTAGAGCTAACCGCGCTGATGAAATTCAAATTTGAGCATGTTTCCCAAAAAAATTGACCTAGTTCAAATTTTAGCCAAAAGTTAAAACACTTAATGACACAAATTGAAAATAAAAGTCTCAAAACCCGAACCAACCATCCTATGAGACCAAAACTGAACTTAT
>NW_006239017.1:181786-235965 GCF_000226075.1 Solanum tuberosum
TTAGTAATTAATAATTTACCAATAAATTTTTTCACAGTTGGTAATAGTTACTATTCAACTAAACATTCATATGTAATATTACCAACTAATAATTAATATGTTGGTAAATTTTACCAATGGATTAATGATCGGTTGGTATATTACCAACTATTTTAATGATGTTAGTAATTTACTAACTACAATCTTTATTCGTCGGCAAAATTTCCAACTGATTAGATATTTGTTGGCAAGTTTACCAACAAATTACATTTCGTTACTAATTTACCAACACATTTATATTTGGTTGGTAATTTAGCAACACAATCTTGTCATTGGTAAATGTTTGGTTAGTAATTCATTGGTAATATGTTAATAAATTATATAAACAATTTTTTGTCATATTTACCAACCGATATATACTTCGTTGGTAATATTACCAACAAAAGGTGTGCGTTAGTAATATTTCAGTTGGTAATCCATTGATAGAATGTTGCTAAATTTGACGCCATTTTTTCCCGCCGTATTTACCAACTAAAATACTTAGTTAGTAAGATTTTGGTTGGTAATCTGTTAGAATTTCGTTGTTAAGTTTTAAAATATAATTCAGTTAGAAATATGTTGGTAATTTGTTAGTAAAATCTATTGGCAATTTGGGGTTTTTTTGTAGTGTGTTCCTTAAGGTATAATACATAAACATGACCATTAACTTAACGTCAACTAACAACTATTACCCCTTTAACTTTCGATGTGCACAAGTAGACACCTAAATTTGTATACAATTAAAAAAATAGACACATTCATCCTATGTGAGAAACATATTTTACGCGCATAAAATGAAAAAGATCTGGTGTTTTTGAACAAGAAACCCATTGCAATTTTTTTCATTTTACGCGCTCGATCTATACAAGTGAGAAACATATTTCATTTCACATCAGGTACGAGTGTTGAATAGACACAAATTTTTGCAACATTAGGTGTTCAATAGGTACAAGGCAAATGTTAGGTGTTACAATGAAAATTCATGTAAAGTTTGAGTGGCTGTATATGGATTTGGCCAATATAAAGTCGACTATGAAATATTTTTGGAGGCCTAAAGCGAAGGCTTTTACTAGTCTCTCCTTTGAGTCACCCTTGACAAATGCTCCATGCATCAGACATATCTGGCAATTACTTATCTTTTACACTTCTCAGTCATAACGAAAAAGGTTATTATCCTTGCTTACTGGCTATTGCTGAAGTTTCCCTCCCTGCTTCGGGTATCTATCAATCTCCTCCATGCCATCTTTCCGCAATGTACCAAGGTCACGATTGCTACACAATAGAGAAGTGGAATGCCAATCATGCAGCCTCCAAATGCAAGATTCGTCAGTGTCTGAAAACAAACCAGAGATCATCAATCGTCATTTAATCAAAAAATGCACTCACATCGCTCAAGTTTTTCATCAATATAGTAAATCTACAAAGGGAAGCATAATTATTAAACTCGATCAACTGTACTACATTAAATGAAATCAGCAAGTGACATTGAATAGTATGGTCAAGTCATTGATTTCAAGGAAATAAGAAGAAATGGACCTCTTTTGGAGATCCTGTACTATAGATATTCGCACATGAAAAATGTAGAAGCTACAACTCTCAGTAACCAAGAATGTAAGCAACTTGTTATGATTGACTTTGTACATTTTAATCCGAAATAATTCAGAAGCCACACCAAATGCTAGAACTATCTGCTTCTATATTGATCTCATGCTAGAGCCCTCCAAACAATTAGCAGATCTATTTAGGAAAGTTTCGGTTACCAGATCTGTAGTATCATTCAGTTTAGTAGTTGGTTTTCTCGACAGGTTTAGTGTGCACTCTTCAAGTATGCATACACAATCATGTGGAAACTTACCAACATGCCAGCAATTAAGTGAACAACAGGAGCAAAACACTGGTCCACTTTGTTTCCTTCTTCATATCCACTGAACGCAATAACCATGGAGAAAGTGTGAATGGTAGCAAAGGCAAGGGCTATAATTGCTGCAATTTAAAATGCCAAATAGTGTTAAGACTGCATAAATATGGAGGTAGTAAGCAATACTATGGCAACATGCACTATACTGTACACTATTTTTCTAAGTTAAACCATAGTTGCAGGCTTGCAGCCCTAAGAAAAGGGAACCCAAAACTTTAGGTAAGCTCGTTATCACACATACTTCATCCCTACTTGTTTTTATCTCTGTAGGTTTTTATATCTCAACTTAGGCCATCAAGCAGCTCTAGGCTTCTCTATCCCAATACAGTGTATTGAGTCACTGACTTTTCTCTTGATCGACTCTTCAAACTATTCTCTCTCTAGCTCTCTACTCCATTTCCACTCTTTAGCCTGTTGAGCCTATCTCTCTTTATCTCTATGCTCCAGGCCCACTCTTCAACTTGTTGAGACTACTCTTTCTCTATTAAAAACCCACTCGTTAATCTACTTAGAAAAGAATACAACAACAACAACAACAACAACCCAGTAAAATCCCACTAGGTGGGGTCTGGGGAGGGTAGAGTGTACGCAGACCTTGCCACTACCTCGTGCGAGGTAGAGAGGCTGTTTCCGGAAGACCCTCAGCTCAGGTACATCAAATCCAAGTAAAAGGCGAGAAAGACAGTGTATATACATACCATCCAATACGAAAGATAATATACAATCAACAAAGGAAGACAATGACATCAATACACAATGAGAGAAATGAAACACAATAAACAACAAAAGGCTATCGATCTCACAGAAAAGAACTGCAAGTGCAAGACTAGGACTACTACACACGCTACAACCCCTACCCTTGCAAGAAGAGACAACACGCTAGCCCTACTAACCTTCAACCTTAATACGAGACCTCCACTCCTTCCTATCTAGAGTCATGTCTTCGGTAATGTGAAGCTGAGCCAAGTCCTGTCTAATCACCTCTCCCCAATACTTCTTAGGCCTACCTCTACCCCTCCGCGTACCCTCTACAACCAGCCCCTCACACCTCCTCACTGGGGCGTCTGCGCCCCGTCTCTTCACATGACCAAACCATCTCAGTCTCGTTTCCCTCAACTTGTCCACCACAGAGGCCACTCCCACCTTCTCCCGGATAACTTCATTCTTAATCCTATCACTCCTAGTATGTCCACACATCCATCTCAACATCCTCATCTCCGCAACCTGCATTTTCTGAACATGAGAGTTCTTGACTGGCCAACACTCCGCTCCATACAACAAGGCCGGTCTAACTACCACTCTGTAGAACTTACCTTTAAGTCTAGGTGGAATTTTCTTATCACACAAGACTCCAGAGGCAAGCCTCCATTTCATCCACGCAACCCCAATGCGATGTGTGACATCATCATCGATGTCACCACTTCCTTGTATTACAGACCCAAGATACTTAAAACTTTCTTTCTTGGGGATGCTCTGTGTGGCAAGTCTCACTTCTACATCTGCCTCATCCAACGCATCACTGAATTTGCACCCCAAATATTCTGTTTTGGTCCTACTCAACCTAAACCCTTTGGACTCAAGCGTTTGTCTCCACACCTCCAACCTCGCATTAACTCTGTCCCGCGTCTCATCAATCAGTACTATGTCATCCGCAAATAACATACACCATGGGACCTCCTCTTGAATAGACCGCGTCAACTCATCCATCACCAAAGCAAATAGAAAAGGGCTAAGGACTGATCCTTGGTGCAACCCCATCTCAACTGGGAAATGCTCCGAGTCACCTCCAACCGTTCTAACCCGAGTCTTGGCTCCACCGTACATGTCCTTTATCGCCCTAATATAAATCATCGGGACACCTTTAGCCTCCAAGCACCTCCAGAGGACATTCCTCGGTACTTTGTCATAGGCCTTTTCAAGGTCAATGAACACCATATGTAGGTCTCTCTTCCTTTCTCTATATTTTTCTACCAGTCTTCGCATAAGGTGAATGGCTTCGGTCGTCGACCGTCCAGGCATGAATCCAAACTGGTTCTCAGAAATGGACACCCCTCTTCTCACCCTCATCTCCACTACTCTTTCCCAAATCTTCATAGTATGGCTTAGCAACTTGATACCCCTGTAGTTGTTACAGTTCTGGATATCGCCCTTGTTTTTATACAACGGAACCATTGTACTCCACCTCCATTCATCAGGCATCTTTGCTGTCTTAAAAATAACATTAAACAACCCAGTCAACCACTCTATACCTGCCTTGTCCGTGCTCTTCCAAAAATCCACCGGAATCTCATCGGGTCCGGTCGCTCTTCCCCTGCTCATCCTACTAATAGCTCAATACACAATGAGAGAAATGAAACACAATAAACAACAAAAGGCTATCGATCTCACAGAAAAGAACTGCAAGTGCAAGACTAGGACTACTACACACGCTACAACCCCTACCCTTGCAAGAAGAGACAACACGCTAGCCCTACTAACCTTCAACCTTAATACGAGACCTCCACTCCTTCCTATCTAGAGTCATGTCTTCGGTAATGTGAAGCTGAGCCAAGTCCTGTCTAATCACCTCTCCCCAATACTTCTTAGGCCTACCTCTACCCCTCCGCGTACCCTCTACAACCAGCCCCTCACACCTCCTCACTGGGGCGTCTGCGCCCCGTCTCTTCACATGACCAAACCATCTCAGTCTCGTTTCCCTCAACTTGTCCACCACAGAGGCCACTCCCACCTTCTCCCGGATAACTTCATTCTTAATCCTATCACTCCTAGTATGTCCACACATCCATCTCAACATCCTCATCTCCGCAACATGCATTTTTTGAACATGTGAGTTCTTGACTGGCCAACACTCCGCTCCATACAACAAGGCCGGTCTAACTACCACTCTGTAGAACTTACCTTTAAGTCTAGGTGGAATTTTCTTATCACACAAGACTCCAGAGGCAAGCCTCCATTTCATCCACGCAACCCCAATGCGATGTGTGACATCATCATCGATGTCACCACTTCCTTGTATTACAGACCCAAGATACTTAAAACTTTCTTTCTTGGGGATGCTCTGTGTGGCAAGTCTCACTTCTACATCTGCCTCATCCAACGCATCACTGAATTTGCACCCCAAATATTCTGTTTTGGTCCTACTCAACTTGAACCCTTTGGACTCAATCGTTTGTCTCCACACTTCCAACCTCGCATTAACTCTGTCCCGCGTCTCATCAATCAGTACTATGTCATCCGCAAATAACATACACCATGGGACCTCCTCTTGAATAGACCGCGTCAACTCATCCATCACCAAAGCAAATAGAAAAGGGCTAAGGACTGATCCTTGGTGCAACCCCATCTCAACTGGGAAATGCTCCGAGTCACCTCCAACCGTTCTAACCCGAGTCTTGGCTCCACCGTACATGTCCTTTATCGCCCTAATATAAATCATCGGGACACCTTTAGCCTCCAAGCACCTCCAGAGGACATTCCTCGGTACTTTGTCATAGGCCTTTTCAAGGTCAATGAACACCATATGTAGGTCTCTCTTCCTTTCTCTATATTTTTCTACCAGTCTTCGCATAAGGTGAATGGCTTCGGTCGTCGACCGTCCAGGCATGAATCCAAACTGGTTCTCAGAAATGGACACCCCTCTTCTCACCCTCATCTCCACTACTCTTTCCCAAATCTTCATAGTATGGCTTAGCAACTTGATACCCCTGTAGTTGTTACAGTTCTGGATATCGCCCTTGTTTTTATACAACGGAACCATTGTACTCCACCTCCATTCATCAGGCATCTTTGCTGTCTTAAAAATAACATTAAACAACCCAGTCAACCACTCTATACCTGCCTTGTCCGTGCTCTTCCAAAAATCCACCGGAATCTCATCGGGTCCGGTCGCTCTTCCCCTGCTCATCCTACTAATAGCACGTATAACCTCCTCGCTCCTAAAACACCTGCAGTACCCAAAGTCCCGAAGTCTTTCTGAGTGTGCCAAATCACCCAACACAATGTCTCCGCCCCCTTCTTCATTTAGAAGTTGGTGAAAGTATCTTCGCCATCTCTGCTTAAAGAATATGAAATAAAAAAAATGTTAAAGTCCACATGTATGCTCTAGAACCGGGTTACACGTGTGTGTGGGGTTAAAGATTACAATTGTCCCTCATTAGTTGTGTAAGGATATCCAAAGAAGTTTATAATGGTCCTAAGTTACTCCATTCACTGCTTTAACTTTGGTTCTCAATTTCAAATATAGAAAGTTTGCTGAAACAAGGTACTCAGAAGCTGTTTCCAAAAGAATAAATGAGGAACTCAGAAATAGCAGATTTCCCTTACCAGAAACAAGAAAAAAGGGTATCTTTGAGCATTTCTCTACATAGTATGTCGCTGGTCCAAATGCAGGTGTCAAAAGGCCAAGGCAGAAAAACACAGCATGAGCCACACCATGTCCCAAACCCCCAGCTGCATGTCAACACATATCAGATATTAATGTCAGATCAACAGAAAGAATATCAGAAACTACACTAGATATCTAATAGCAGAAAGGTAGTTTGCCTTCATCATAAATGGAAAGATCAAAATAATACAGCTGGAAAGGGGTACAAACAGTAGTAGTACCCTAGATTAAGCAGCCACAAGCAATTAACATTACGGTGTGCAGCACTATTTTCGACATCTCGGCGGATTCAGAATCATAATGAACAACAATGACCCTTAAAAATGCTTATTCTAATTAATAGAACATCTATTGACAGTTAAAACGGCAAAGAGGGTTGTTTATATAGAGAAAACTGCAGGGTAGCTTGTAAAGAAAACTCCTTTATCTTTTTATTTTCACACTCCAATACTTGGTACCATCTAGTAGAAGTAGCTCATATAACAGTCAGATTAGCAACATCTAAACCTTCAGAAAAAAGAAAGAGCAGTTAAAACTTAAACCTCACAGTCATTTAACCTCTAAAAGCTAGCCTTTTCCATCCCAATCTCATTGAACGTGCCTTTCCTCAATTAAGAACCCAATCCTTTACTGTCCTTCAACTTTCAACTCCTTTCTAACTGACAGTCTCTTGGTTCATTTTACACTGGTTAAAAGAAACCAGCACATCAATCTCAGCTACTAAGTCCCGCCTTTGCCTGCCTATCTCTAAACAGAACTTCAATTGCATCAATCCAATAGAGAGAGTGCAACTAACAGCATCTTCAAGTTTCCTATGGTCAGACGTGTTTTCATGATATTATTATAATCCTTTTATCTGTATAACATCAGAAACCATCAAGATGATTTTGTTATTACAAAATTGTTCTTAACTTGTCAATCAATTAGACCTAAAAGTTGCATAAGTGATGCATCAGTTATCAGCAAGTTCCATTTTAGCTTCCGTTAAATATGATGAGGTTTTTCCTGTTCAATTCTGTTTCCACTGGAGAAGATCAATAAGTTAAGTGCAGAGCTGAAAAGAGGGTTTAGATGTTGTATGTTGCTATGGTATCTATATGATATCAACAATTTCATTTTTAATACTAAAATATGTCGCCAACAGTGAACTTTCAGAAGCAGCCAATGAATAATATGCAATAGCAGCTCCAATGGTCGTACATAGCCCTGGAAGTATCTATGTTCTCTCTACGATTTGATATTCTTGAGCTGAGGGTCTCTTGGAAACAGCCTCTCTACCTCCACGAGGTAGTGGCAAGGTCTGCGTACTACTTACCCTCCCCAGACCCCACCTAGTGGGATTTCACTGGGTTGTTGTTGTTGTTGTTGATCTAAGAATTGCTGTCTTGTTAGACCAATTTTTTGTCCTTTTAGTCTCTCACATTCTCTCTCTCTCTCTCTCTATATATATATATATTGTCCACACTTCAGTACGAGCTTGCTGCGCTGTTGCATGCTCTGAAACTAAAATGTAACATGTTTTGCAACAAAAAGGTACACCCTCAATGGGTAGGCGAGCTGCTTCCACCTTTTTATTTTCCCGCTTATTGGGTTGGGTTAAGGCAAGGCCCTAGGGGTTTTCAGATCATTGTGACAAGTCTTCCACACTCATTTTTCCTAGCCTCCCCATTTAGGTACCTTAGTGAAAAAAGAAAATTATAACAAATGATATTCTAGGGGAGATAGAAAAAGTATCAAAACTAAATACTAGAATTTAAAAGACATGTAGCGAAAATGTTCAGTATTCTACCAAGAGCAATTTGCATCTTGTCCGTCATAAAGAGGCGAGGTTTAGAGACTCTGTCAGCAAATGCATCCAATATATCCTCCAGCTTCCTGACATAACACAAACATGGAATACAAAGTTAAGGGTAAATTCTACAAATAGAGTAGGATAAAGGTACTGGAAGTCATAAAAGTTCTTCCCAACAAATTATAACCAATCTTTTGAGGTGACAGTTGTGACCAAGCAAAATCAGCAACAAATTTCCAAATGAAAAATATAAACCATGTCAAGCAATGATGCAACAAATAGAGGAAATCTGCTGAATAAGAAAAAGGCAAACGAAGAGAGGGAATGAGCAGAAGGATAGATTTCTTGTTGAGGTCTAGTCCTCGTAAATATAAGCAGATGGGATATTCTACTAATTTTTTATTAGAAAAATAAGTTTCACAATATATCTGATAAATAAATTTGAATTCCTCATATACTAGTTTTCGTAACCACGCACATTTCCAACATGGAAAGCATGGCCATATATCCTAGACAAAAGAGCCGGCAGGGATCAATAAGTGGCTATACACCAAGTCAGCATAGTATAGCAAGGAAACATGGACTATCCACTACTGATGAAAAGGATGTTTACATCTTAATAAAGCTATGTTTATTCATTTCTGCATGTAATTTACTTCATTTGGCTTCAACATATTCTTTACTCAAGCAGTTCCATGTGAAACTATGTTAGTTGAAACACGAGAATTGGCTCTATATGTCAAAGGCTACTTCAGATGATTATCAAAGTAATGATATATCTCATCTTGGCTTTCTGTGTGGTCAATTGGCACAATTGCATGCAAGTATCTACAATCATGTAGTAGCAAAACACAAGGTCTGTTGGGGATAAATAATGTCTCTAATTTGGAGAGGTCATGTTTATGACATTTTGCACTGGAAATTATATGAGTTTAACACGTATGCAAGTCGGCTCTTCACATTTTCATAGTATAATCTAGAGAGCGCCACTTTGATGACCTCTTGCACTGGAAAATATATGAGTTCAATACCTATGTGAGTCCTTCACATTTTCATAACATAATTTGGAGAGCGCCACTTTGATGATCTATTTCACTGGAAATTGTATGAGTTCAATACATATGTAAATCCTTTACGTTATCATAGCACATCAATCATGTGTATACTTCTTCGGGAAAAAAAATCATGAGTACGAAACTCCAAAAGTTTTTGGGAAATCTACAAGTAATTCAAACGGCATAATGTCAACTTATCTATCTTCTATTTAGCATTTCTACTCTTCACACAATTTTTCTGCAAATAAACTACTAATTGGTTATAGTGATATCGATATCACCTATGGATTTCACTCAGTTACAACTAGTTCAACCAATGCAGACAGAAGAGTGTACACAAGACATTAGTTGTAGGCTGACTTACTTGTAAACTTTCCAGAAGAGAATACGAAGTCCTTCTTGAAAACCAACAGAAGTGAGTATGAGGATAGCATACGGCCACCATGCTGTGGTTTTTAGTGGAAGGAAAGCCCTCCAAAGCGCTGACATTACTATCAGACTCATAAGCCATACCAATGTACTACCAAAGTAGAAAGAAAAAAAAATTATTCACAAAGAACAATCATAAGTTAACAATACTAATGCATATGGAAATCTGCTAACCCACAACACAAACCACACCACGATTGACAAACACCAAACCGATTACGGCAGAAGAAAACATCATATATGATGAAAATGTAACAACAGTAGTAGTTCATATAGTCACCTTTAGTAAAGTAATATAATTGAGCAACAAAGGGATTCCCCATTATAATCAAATGAACAAAGAATGACAACTATATGTCAGCATTTACTACAAACCAATCACATCCAACAACAACATACCCCGTGCAATCCCACAAGTGGGGTCTGTGGAGGAGGGTAGAGTGTACGCAGCTTTGGCTCTACCTTTTGAAAGTAGAAATATTGTTTCGGATAGGAACTCGACTCAGGTGAAACAAACCAACCACACCCAGTAACCAAAAAAAATACAATCTTTAAGTAAGAAATGACAACAATATGTCCCCATTTACAATGACCAAGTCACTCGCACCCATGAAAGGAAAAAACCCCACCAAACTTGCCTCAAATAAATGAACTATAAAAGCACTCAATTTGTCAATAACTGTACTTTTTGAGAATTTGAAGAAATTTTCAAAAAAAGTAACCCTGAATTGGAAGTTTACCTTGAAAGAAGTGTGAGAATCAAGAAGGGTTTTTTGGAGATTAGAGCGATGAAGAGTGAGAGAGAAGGGCCAAGAGCTAACAAAGCGTATCCAATTCCTGCTGCCACTGTCATGGCTTTACCTGCTTCCTTACTAGAACTCCGGACCTGCAATTCAACAAGAAGGGAAAAAAGAGGGATCAATGTTTCGAAATTTCTAAAAAGAAAGAATGTTACTAATTCCTAAAGAAGATTATCAAAATGGTCCCTCATGTATTGGAGTTGCATTATTTTGATCCTTGTTAATATGTCTAATTGATAGATATACTCCTTAAAGTGCCTATAAAAATAATCAATTTGACTATGATTTTTCATTTTGAGTTGAACTCTCAAAAAATTATTTGACCTTAATGTTTCAGAATTCATTTTAAAGTTGGATTTAATTTTTTCAATAATTTGAAAATATTAAAAAAAAAAAAAAATCACTTCAAAATGATCCCGATACATCAAGACTATTTTGATTATTTCTTCCTAATTTATTATGACTTTATAGTAAATTTATATATCTAAGTATTGTAGTTTAGTCTATTATAATATGAACTATTCTATCTTTTTATAATCTATATTGTGGAAAAAGATTATATTTTCCCTTTAATTTTAAAAAAAGAGTTATATTTGTTTGTTATACTTTTTCAATAAATATACTCATACAATCATATTTTATAGTTATATTTGTTATTCATCATTTAAAATTAGCTATATTTATTTTTTATCCATTGAAATTTAACTTCTAGCTTTTAAAAGATCACATATCATACCACATTGTTGTTGTTCGATTTTTTTTTTATAATATAGATAGAAGATTCTAATAACAATTTAACTCAACAATTTAGATGTCAATTGAATTTATTCCTCTTATATTTTTAATTAATTTTTATAAAAAAATGCATATTCATTTTTTGACTCCTTTTTAGTTTCAACTTTTTATATTACAGAGTACATTTAAGATTATAATATTTAAAAAGATATTTTTTTGCATATATTTATTAAAGTAAATTTATCAATAATTAAGGTATTTAACATTGAGCTTATTCTTTTCAATTTTTGAAGCTGGCTCCAAGAATCAAGAACCGAAACTATGGTTTGATTTTAATCAAAATGTCCGTCTCTCTTCTGAGAAACACTGCGTTTCTTCCCTCAATCCCACTTGGAATTCAAACCATTTCCTCAGCCAAAATGCAAAGAACACGAAGTTCCCTCAACCAAGAAACCCCTTCTCAGAAAAACCCAGGTCAGCCAAACAATAAAGAATCCATTTTTGAGTTTAAAAGGGGTAACTTTTTTGAGGGGTGGGGGAAGATTTCAGCTATTGTTGGAAAATTTCTGTAATATTGAAGTTTTTTTTATGTTCAGGTTGTGATGGCTCAGGTGGAAGCTCCGTTCCTGAACTTCGTGTTTTCATCCGAAGAAAGAGAGTTAAAAAGACTGTGGAAATCATAGCCAAAGAGGTCAAGGAAGAGTCTTCTGGCAAAAAAGTATGGTACTACTACGTTTTTATTAGTTTTGGCTTGTAATGGTTGTATTTAAAAGAATAAACCTAAATAGGCGTCCATAATCCATGCATAATATGTGTATAGTTGTGATACTTCTTTGCTTTGATCATTTGAGTTATTTACGGTAATTTGATCATTTGGCTTTTCAGGGACACAAAAGGAAAGAGAGCTTTCTGATCTTTTTTTTTTTTTGGCTTTTGCAGCTTGTTAAATTGCCCGAGATAGAGGATTTTTCCTATTCCAAGGAAGCTACGCATTCCCAGCCAAGTAAGTCTCAAGTCTTTATTTTGACTCCATAACTATTCATATCACCATCAATACACTGACAATTATTTGCCTAGATGTCCCTAATCAAGAGAACAAGATTACTTGCCAAGCAGACAAGGGCAATGACCGCACAAACCTTGTTATTTTAACTTGCTTCTTGTATCCTTGTGCCTGGAAAGCAACACCTTTTACCTTGTTAAGCTTGATTATTGTTGGACTTCATATTCTTGCCTACCCCATGCTATGGGGTAGTAGGTACAATAAATTTGACAATCAGTGCTATAGTTTTTGATGAAATGAATGAATGCGATTGGATCAAAACTTTTGCATGATTAGATGAAGTTTGAACATGATTTTGTACAAGTTTTTATCCAAGCTCAAGACGCTAAAAACATACAACTTTACCAAGAACTTCTATTAGATAAAGTGATTGTCCAAAAAATGGAAAAATACAGAATATCCAAGTTCTGTAGTTATCTAGTGCTAAAAAAAATGTTAGTGTGTGTACGTACTTGTTTATTGACTCGAAGAAATCAAGATTGAGTTAATGAGACCCAAAAAATTGCATGACTTGACTTGAACTAACTCTTGAAAGTTAACAAGGATAAGTAAGAAACGATATCAATACAGCAAAAGTGATCGGAGATGACTAATTGAAGTAAGTATATGCGATGGAGTCCTTATAACCCATCAGATATCTTTATTTTTACATAGAAGCAGTTGTCATGAGGAACATGACTAAGCACTTTGACTTCCTTGTGTATTAACCAAGGTGATATGAAAGGAAGGGAAAAGCATATGAGTAAGGCATGTAAACACTATGTTGTGTAGAGAGAGGAAGTACACGACCCATTATTTGCTAATCGTTTTATCAAAGGCATATTAGTAATTGAAGATCTATATCTGTGGCTTTTCAATGGCACATCAAATGTCATGACAGCCTTAAAAGTACTGATAATTTGTTGACTAACTAATTTCTAAGTTATAAAATATGTGCAGGCCTACTTAGAAAAAGAAAAATAAGTGTTGAAAGTATAAGAACTTGTTTTGTCAGCAAGTGAAAAAGGCCTTTTTTTTGTATGATAGGGAGAGAAAGAAGGTAGAATTTTCTATGTTATTGCCATTTCTCTTACATGTTTTTAATGATGCTTGAGTGGTATAGAACTCTGTCACAAGTACAAGCTTTCAGTCACCTCTGCAGCTCTGCTATTTTATGATCCTGTCCATCAGCATTTGGACTTTCCTAATTTTCTTGTTTTTCATCCGTGTGCCAATCATTCTTTACTTTGTGCAGCACCTTCCAAATCCGTGCGTTTGACAGGAGAAAAAGCTCTATCCCAGTTGACGCAAACAGGTAAATGAGGTGGTAATGTGAATATGCACTTAAAGAAAAGGAAAAAACTTGTCCCCTAAGGATAAGTATTTAACCTGCGAGATATCTTTTTTCTACTTAATTAAAGGTTCAAAAGATCGTACTAGTCTATTTCAAATCTGAAAAGGAGAACCTCCTCAAATCTTCTTTCCTTCATGTCACTGCAGAGTGTTTTTTCCGGATGTAATAAACCTCCATCTCTAGGATAATTTTTTTTTAACAGATCTTACCTCTAACCTAATATCACATGTACAAACTATAATCCTGAAAATAATCAACATTTCTTGAAAGATAACTCACAAAGAAAACCCAACTAGACATGTATATAGATTCTCCAAATGGCTGTTTGGTAGATCAAAAGCTTAAGTCTGGATAGTTAAAACCGCGAAACTATTTCTCTGCCAACTAGCTTGACAAATCTACTGGTCAATGGCTATAACTTTCAATGGAAGAGTCCAATTCATGGGATAAACAATATATGTCATTCATTGGTTTCATTACTTCAATTATTCAGAATTGAAGTCATCAATTGACACATTGAATAGAAATATGTAGCATGAGGATGTAATTTTTTCTTTGATAATGTATGATTTTAATTTTATACTACCAAAGTGAATGAAGAAGAAAAAGGAAAGAGTTCTTTGCTTCAGTTTATCTTTCTAGACACTCTTAGGTGACAAAATTAGCCTTAGTCTTGAATTAATGAGATTTTCGTTGATGCTTTAATAGAATTCTGTCTATCTTTTAAAAAATTGTTAACATGTTATATTTATCAGCACCCCAAAAAAGGGCTGTTACATCATACCTACAAATACAACCCCTGTCTAAAACGATCATTAAGGTCATTCACTCGATTCCTTGCTGCCCGTTAAAAAACTTACAAAGAGGCCAAAAAGTCTAGTAATGACTCTTACACCAAAAATAAAAAAGAGAAACGCAAGAACTCTTGATCTTCTGGATTGAACTGCTCCTGCCTTCAAAACATCTTGCATTCTTCTCTTTCCAAATTTTCTACCATATGCAAGCTGGAAGAATCTTCCGCCACTCTTTGTGAGCAAAGGAGTTCTGTTTATTATTTTGCTGTGGTTTGCTAATACCGAGGTTTCTTTTTGGTTTATATTTTACCATTGTTAGTTTGAAATAAATAGGACTTGAAGCACCTTTGTGTGCAACTTTATGTTATGTTGATCCAATGGGCACTTTGTCTTGCTTAAACATATCACTAAGCCAAGGTCTGTGACTTTCTCAAAAATATCACTAAGCCAAGGTCTGTTGAAGGACAGAAATTAAAGGCTTCAGTCTATCTGATCCACTGCAACCACCTTTGAACTGGGAAAAAGTCCTTGAAGGAATCCGCAAGATGAGATCCGCAGAAGATGCACCTGTAGACTCCATGGGTTGTGAGAAAGCTGGGAGTTCACTTCCTGCCAAGGTGATAATATTTTTGCACTAATTGAACACAAAAGCATATTATTGAGCCTTTCTTTCATGTGAAAAGGACATGGAAAAGAGTAAAAATGAAGTTACATCAGAAAGGATAGATTTGAGCCTTTCTTTCATGTGACATTAGCAACCTCTGACCTCCTTTTGACTAACTACTTACAGAACTTCATGGGTCACATATACCATGGAACTAAATTCAAGGAGTATAGTCAGTAGTGTATCTCCCTAAGCAGGGAGGTGCTTAATTTCAGCAATCTAGAGGATTATCCATGTTTATTACCCCATAAAAGGAACTATTTAACTCTGGAAAAGGACAGGCAAAAACATTTGTGGTGAAAAAAGCTCGGCAAAAGATACAATTGATGGATGTTATTTTTTTAATCTTGTCATTAAGGTTAGGTATTCAACTAATATCCTACTAATTCAGTGTTGCCTAGTCTGGGAAGTTATTATAATCAATCTATTTTTCAGTTGAAGATGCTTACGTGTTTTTGACAATTAATTCTTCTAGTTGTTGATCGTGAATGGGTATTTCATCCATTCAAGTTTGATAGATTGTATTCCTTGCTGACCCTTTGGTGGAGAACTCTTCAATTGTTGATGACTTCTGGATGCTCCATCTTGACTTTGTTGCTTATTTTGACACTTCATGTTTTTATCAGGAAAGAAGATTTGCAGTCCTTGTATCATCACTCTTGTCAAGCCAGACCAAAGATCAAGTTAATCATGGCAAGTTCTGAAGTTGCTAATCTTCTAATTTGAAATATCTCTTACTGATTTGTTCTCAACTTTTTGTATAATTTGCTTTGCTTTTCAACTCGAGGTTGCTATTCCTAATTATATTGTGCCTAACATTTCAACTTGATTTTGTCTAAGATACTTCGTTTTCTACTGATTACTATATCTTAAAATTCAAAATTTGGTCGTTGTCATTGTCCTAAAAAAATTTAGCATTCCTGCCTTTCCTTTTTGCATTTTTATTTGAAGAGCCTCGTTTTATGCCCTGGTTATTAGCATAAAAGCTTTGCTGATATCCCCGTGACCTTGTATGGTGATTTTTCTATCAAATGCTCATTTGTAACTTGAGAATTCTCGAAACTCATGTCCAAAAACGAATACATGATTTTTGAGTTGAAAGTGCTAAATTGTTGTGTGTTCTCATTACTACATCATGTTTTGGTAGAACTAAGGCCCCGGTTCCAATAATCTGGAATACATCCAGGCATGGAATGCTGTTATTTTACTTTCATTCATTGAGGACTTATTATCAACAGGAGCTATCCAGCGTCTCCTTCAAAATGGCTTGCTTGCTGCAGATGCCATTGACTCAGCAAATGAAGAAACAATCAAGAGTTTGATATATCCAGTATGCCTTCTTGTATGCCAATCACTTATATACTATAATGTTTTTGTTAGACCTAGATCAGCTGAAATGCAAAAAACAATTAAGAACATTAAAGTACTGTCCTTTGATCAACATGTTTGAGAGTTTTCTGAACATTGATTGTTGATGTATGCACACCGTTTCCCTTTCAGGTGGGGTTTTACACGCGAAAGGCTAGCAACCTAAAAAAAGTAGCAAAAATTTGTCTATCAAAATACAATGGGGACATCCCTAGTTCTCTGGAAGAATTGCTTCTGCTCCCAGGAATTGGTCCCAAGATGGCTCATCTAGTAAGGAAGTTGTGTTTTTCTCTATTTCCTTGTCATTTTCACTTGTAAACTAGTTCGATGTATATTCCTTTAGGTTATGAATGTTGCATGGGAAAACGTCCAAGGGATATGTGTAGATACTCATGTGCATCGTATTTCTAATCGGCTTGGATGGGTATCACGTCCTGGAACTAAGCAGGTATTCTTGATTTCCATCTGACAATGAGGCTACATCTAATGTGGTGTCAGGAGTGAGTGATTCTCATTTAATTAGATGCTATTGTTTCCAATTTTAACTAAATTCATATTTGTTGACGAAAGCAAAAATATATGGAAGTCCTTGGTAAAAAAAAAAGAAAATGGAAGCAACTCTAAACTTCTGCCTTTATTTGGCTTTCAAATAATTATGGGTTACTTTCATAATAGCAAACTTATGGTGTGGAGTTTGATCCGAGGGTCTATCGGAAACAACCTCTCTATCTGACAAAGGTAGGGGTAAGGTCTTAGTACATCCTACCCTCCCAGATCCCCACTTGTTGGATTACACTGGGTGTGTTGTTTTGTTTGAGCACTCCATTAACCATTTTGGGTAGTATTTGTGGCACGAAAACATATTTAGGCCTAGTGTAGGAATTAAATATATTTGAAAAACAGTTGCAGTATCTAAGGATCTATAAATTCTCTAATTATGTTGTTCAATTTCTTACTTTGTTCTTGTTAGAAAACGAGAACCCCTGAGGAGACCAGGGAGTCCTTGCAACTTTGGCTTCCAAAGGAGGAATGGGTGCCAATCAATCCTCTCTTGGTATGTCTCTCATCTATTTTTCCTGCATGCGTAATTTATAGCTACTTGTATTCAAAGCTGGTAGGAGATTCTAGAATGGTTCTTTTCATCTTATCTTAGCGAGAGCCATCCATAATCTGCAAAAAGCATTATGCATGAATTCTGCAGTGTCTGATCATCATATGTAGTTAAAGAATCCATCAACGTGGATGCACATTATGAATTCTTTGGTGGGGAAAAAAACAAGGCTGCTGCTCATAAACCATAGAACGACGTATCTGACAAGGGAACTTATCTTAAAAGTTCAAAAGGCTGAACATATTTACTTGAATTGATTCCACACTGGTGCAATGTTGAGAAACTGACTATCTCAATAATCTCTTCTTTCTTGAAACTTTTCACCATCTGAATCAAGAAGAATATTTAGATGGTTGCGCCAGAGTACACAATTAGCTTTCCACATATTAAATCGTTTCTGTTTTTATGTTCCTTGTGAATCACTTTTTGTTTTATTGCTTAGTTTACTTGGTTTCATTGATCTTAAAAACAGGTTGGGTTTGGTCAGACCATTTGTACTCCTTTGAGACCACGTTGTGCAATCTGTACAGTAAGTGATCTCTGCCCATCCGCATTCAAAGAGGCAGCAAGCCCATCTTCCACCTCCAAAAAGTGACGTTTGATGGAATTTCAACAAGTTTTGCAGTGAGGGCACAGTTCTCTCAGTCATTTCTATGAGCGATAGACGAATTTTGTGCTCTCAGCTCATATTTTGTATCATCCATATAAACGTCCATGCTTTTTCTTCTTTTTTGATTGGCTCGAAATCGTTTGTGGGAGGATGTGGATAAGTTGAAAACTGGGGAAGTACATATTGTAAAATTAGTAGTTCCATTTTGTACAGTTCACTTCACTGCCCTGCAATCTGGAGGGAGTAAGATCATGTTTTGGTTTGATATCAAGGGAAAGTTCTTCCAAGCTATCAATATTTTGTATTGATGCTATTTGCTGCGTTCTTCCACGCTTCTTCAAATTTTCACTTTTTTTTATTTTGATAAAGATGGAGAATAGTACTCTTATTTCACACTAATGTTTGCTTCATAAAAGAACAACTAAAATTTTCAAGATCTAACTCGACATGGAAAGTATAGTAGTATATTACACATGTTACCAGCCTTCCTCCAGAGTATTAAAAGTCACCAAAAATATCAATTAGCCATGCATCCAAATCCAAACTTACAAAACATAGCAGGGCATAAACTCAAGGCAGTACAAAAGGTCATCGACAGTGACCTCTTTTGAGAAGCACAATGTTGCCACTAACAATTTTTTCAGTTCTTCGTGATATTCAGTCATTTCCCAGTACATGTGCCCGAAGGATCACCTTAAATGCAAGTATGTATATTCGTACAACATCAGTACAATATTCTCACAAGTCATCCTTGCATACTCAAATTAGCCAACCTATCTGCATTCTGACTCTGAGCTGATTGAATCCGAACCGTGCTTTTGCGCCAATTCCAATATTTTACTCTCATTGGATCAGCATGTTCCAAGATGGAACATATTTTCTTTGTCAGTGCTAAATCTGGTGAGCATGACTGTGGAATAAGAACATCTACGGCACTTTTCAATTCTTGGCTCGGTTCAAAACCATGACAAAGAAGATCCAACAAGAAGCTCAGAGCATGCACGTGACTATTTTGGGAGGTTAAGACGTCCAAAAGTACTGATGCTACTTGAGAATTCTGAACTAGAGATTGTGTATCATTCTTGAAAAGACCACGAAGATACCTCCAAGGACTTTCATTCTCTGGACTAGCTCTGATGGTTTGAACTGTGTAATTCACTTCCAATTCCCTCATTGCCACTAGGCCCCCTAGTATAGGTGATCGTGTTATGACAAAGTATCTCTACAAGAAACAAAGTAAAGTTAGGAGCTACACTTTCCTTCACAAAGGAGTTTTACCCTTTTGATAATTTAAAGCAGCAAGCATAAAACATTATTTTATGAAACAAGCATAAAACATTTGTTAGAAGTAAGCTCCTTGAAAATCTCAGAGAATGCTGATATTATTTAGTAGATTTAAAATAATTATAATTAAAAGAAAAAAGAATGAAACTTTTGCAGGTAATGGTTTCTCAAGAGTAAAATGAGAGTGAACAGTCAAACAAGGTAATGAGTCTCACGCATACTTGTTTATGCATTGTCCATTAGCAAATTAACTCGAAGGAGGTTATTTGCAAATATGGAGACTCATGTGTCAACCCCATAAAAGTCCTTTCTCATTACAATTTCAGGGGTTTGGGGCAAGTGAAGAAGTTAAAGTTTTATGGAAGAATATTATGCATCCAATTCTGTGCTCTATTTGGCTTGTGGGTATCACAAGTATTCCAAAACGGAACACGGCATCTAGATTTCTGGGCATCTTATTAGTTTTCTGGCATAGTTTTAACAAGGAAGGGATTGGCAGATGCTGCTTGTTTAAAGATCTCTTTGTTTATACCTTCTGATTCTGTCAGCTGACGACATCTTATCACTCTCTGTAACCTCATTTACCATCAAAAGAATCACTTCTTCTCATTAAAAAATTCAATCGTTACCTGATTCCAAGCAGAATTGTTGTAAATATCATCATCAAGGAGTTGTTGACAATATGTAAGCTCCTCTTCCCATCCGCCAAGTGCTTGAAGGACCCACTGCATAAATAGGAAAAAAGATCAGTATTCTGGTTTGCCAATGAAATAAAGAAGCAAATACTAGTCCACATGATCCAGTATCATCTCTTGCAGGTACCAGATTAGATCACTGAGCTGTAAGATTCTCCCAAGAATAGATAGAGCTAATTACTCCCAGTGTCTTTCTGACTTTTGTCGTCTTGGTTTGACTGGAAATGGACTTTGAGTATATTGGAAATTGTTTAGTAACTGAAGAAGCAAGCCCACAAGTGGAGATTAAGTACAATTTTGACGGATACATCCCTATTGTTTATGCTTTTATAGGTGTTGTTGTTAAGGGCTCACGTAACGTGCTTAAACAATGAGCTATGTACAGCGCAGGCCTAACTGCTTCATCTTGTTTAAGTGACACTATAATGCAAGCACCAAGGCAGCCACCTCTGGCTCTTGAAGATAGTGACACTGCTCAATATATATAGCTGGCAAACTGATATGCTAATTGTCAAAGCAACGACAGTGATTTGGTAAGTAACTCGGAAAAGGAAATAAAGATTTTTTTTCTATTTTTGATAACAATGGTGTTTGGGCCAGGTTGCACACAGCATGACAATTCCATTGGGGTACCTGCTACCTCCCGCCAACAAAGATATTTGTACCTGAGAACTGTATCACCAAGGTTTAGGCCACACCTTGGGTAAACGAAATAAGGAACTTAACACAAGAAAACTTGTTCTACTCCCAAATAAAAAACTTAAAACTGTATTTTTGCATCTGAAACAGAAAAATTAAATGAATATTGAAATTGATTTAATTTTTACTTCATATATTTTATTCAATTGGAAATTTTTACACTCTTTTCTTTAAGAAGTGAGCGAACTAGAATAGGTTGATTGATCCAGGTAGCGATAGCCTCCAATCGAAAGGAACCACGCGTACGCTAGAAAGTTCATGTATGCAGTAAATTTTCTTGCATTAATATATTTTCATCATTTGGAATTTTTTTATATTAAAGCCCATGTTTTTATTAAGCTCTACTTGTAAAGTCCAAGGAGAGTTTGGGCCTTTTCAAAGTTATTTCTTCTTTGACAACACTGTTACAGGGAAAAATATAACTGGGATTAATTACATGAAAGATGTTTATTGAGTGACACCGAAGCAAGAATCCAAAGAACGTGTAATGAACTGTCATGGAATGTGTGGGACACTAACATTTAATATGATCCTAAGTCACCCTGCTTTTACCTTAGTATTTTGTCAATTCTATCTAGGATCTGACTCAATTCATAAACTTCAATAATCTAGAACATGATTTTAGTACCATGAAACACAACTCATGCAAAAGAGTTTTTCCAAACAGGCAATGTCATTACTTTTTCGAAACAAAAAATAGGGATACAAATACAACCTGCCGATGGGACCAAGCATGATAATTCTTTGCATCCTGAGAAAATATTTTCTTGGTGAATTCTAGCTCATTTGTCACAGCATCAGCTCCCAGCTTCTCAGCAAGCCACCGTCTATGATGCCTGTAAATTTCTATAATTAAGAATTTCGACCAACGTGTGCATATATACAATTAGATACAAATAAAGAATAACTTATGGAGGAAAAACTTTCTTTTTTCTGTTAATGCTATAATGGAGTCAAGTATAATATGCAGACACATAGGTACTGAAAAGGGTAAAAGAAAGTCATAGGCTAAAAAAACACCTAGCAAATAGACATGGTCAACATGCAAGAGTACATGGGTTGCAAGAATTTGTACAAAAGTGAAAAACATGTGGGCCAACTCAAAATTGAAAAAAACCATTAACACGGGAGGATGGTACTTTCCACAAATTAACTTTCAAAAATATATTTTAATAAAAACAAAGATCAAATTTAAACTCAACGTTTAGCTTTGAGAAAGAAAACAACTACGAGCCTTGGTTGGCTGACAAAGCGAAACCATATTAAGAGCTAGAGCAGTAAGTCAAGGTCAAGCCAAGCATGATAGCTTAGACTCCGTTCAGCTCAGCATCCAAAGTTTCCAAAGAATGCTCATTTCATCCAAGCACAATGGAACAAGAGAAAAGAGAAAAGCATCACTTCCTACGTATGTTTAAAACATATTGAGGGTGTTTGCATAATCTAATAATGCGGTAAACCCAGCTTATAACCACTTTTTGGCTTATATGTAAGTGCTTATAAACCAACATCGACCAAAAATCATAAGTTGAACTCCCAATTTGCGACTTAGTAGATTATATAAAGAACTTCTATTTACCAAGTTTTTATAATTTTATCCCTGATATTTTTTATAATTCTTGAAATAGATTTTCGAAACAAAACCCTTTTCAAACAAACAAAGCCCAGCTGTGAATTTTAACACTCACCAAAAGAATCCATACATTTACTCATAATCACTGTTCAATAATGTTTCAAATGATGCCAAGGCAGTGTACTGACTCAAGGGTATATACAGCTTTCAAGAACCTGAGACCCACAGCAAGATAAGTGCGTTTAATAATCTTTAATAACCAAGATTTCCCTTGTCAATGAGCTTTCCTAGTTCCAATTTTTATCTACAAAATTTGGTTTTGGTCTTCCCATGCTGACAATTTGTGCGGGAAAACAGTTTCACTTCACTGAGAGAGTTTACACAGTGATATTTAATCCCATCAGCTTAAAGCAATTCCTCCATGTGATATCCATCAGTCACATGTCAACAAATATTTACATTACATCACCTTTACTTTAGCAGAGACCTGTGTGGAATTTTCAACTTACCATATTTGATAATTTTTGGTATTCTCCCCAGCAATGCAATCAACAAACTTCAATTCTTCGTGTAAATCAACACCCAACGCCTCCAGCACAACACGCCTGAATTGCCATACCTAAACATAAAAAATTGACCATTAACTAACAACTTTGTAGTACAATATAGTCTACAAAACAACATCCTACCCCTCCTCCGACCCCCATGCCCCAAGACAACAAAACAAGGTAAGGATTCATCCAAATCAAGCTTCACAGTTAAATACAGACAGATGAAATATAGGAGTTTAAATCAATGCCAGGTCCACTGTGAATTCCGCATAACCCACAGCTTCGAGCCTGAACCATTATGTATATGTCACTGATGTGTACCATATATGTGTGCACTTACACGTATATGGGAAAAACTAATATAGAAAACCCAAAGAACAGCAGCTCCTAGCTCGAACCCTATATGCATGTGTCTCACTAAGTGTGTCCATATATAGTTTGTGTGTGTGTGAAAGGAAAAGGTATAGATAGACTTAGATATACAGCTAAATCCTGGTTTAAACCCATATGAAATGTTATGCTTCTAGAGCTTCCTACAGCCTCAATGATGTATACGGATTCCAATCCAATTACCTCACAAACTTTCATTTTAAGTTCACATTAGAACTCTACACATTTTTATACACGAAAATTCCAATTATATACCAAAATAATCCCACTAAACTTCCCACAATACTGCATTAAGGCAACCAAAATGATACAACTGGAAGAGGTAATTGCAGTTACAGACTTACAGTGTAATTTCCAGGGTTTAGCTGAATAGCTTCAGAAGTAAGCTGGAGGGCGCGTGTAGATCGCTCATCGGCTACGTAAATTGCCCGGAAGTAGTCCATGGTTTCAGAGAAGTCTTCCGTGTAGGCTATGGGAACCACCGGGCAGGGCCCGTCGTCTTGGGGAACGGGCTTCACATCGGCCCAGTCGGGCCTT
This sequence comes from Solanum tuberosum, assembly GCF_000226075.1. Taxonomy (NCBI): domain Eukaryota; kingdom Viridiplantae; phylum Streptophyta; class Magnoliopsida; order Solanales; family Solanaceae; genus Solanum; species Solanum tuberosum. The sequence continues at coordinate 205,587 of NW_006239017.1, forward strand.
TCCTTGAAAGAAATTCGCGTTTTCGTCACCTCGCGACAGTCCATTTGCTACTCGGCTCCGGGATCCGATCGGAAAACTGCCGGCGGTAGTTCAATACTGGAATTGCCTTGGGGGTAGCAGGAATAGAATAAATATAATGTGTTTTAATCGAGGGACAAGGGTCTAAAAAATACTCAATTTTGGTTGAATTTGTTATTATGATACTAAATTTTCATGAGATCTATTACCTCATTAGACTATTTAGTATCGTATTTTTTAACCCTGAAAGTTTAGTATAAAATACCCATTTTTCTTAGTAAACATGTTTCAAGTTATGAACAAAAAGATACTTTTGCTTTAGGAAAATTGGTGGAATATTACATTGGTCCAATTTGTTTCATTAGTGCTTTAATTAATTGATCGAGCGATTAATTTTTCGACTAGAGTTTGGAGTATTTTGACATAGTACAATAGTCCTGGCAACAATTAGAGTTTAGAGTATTTTGACAAAATAACAAATAACAGTCAACGTGTTATACTATGTAAATTAATTTCAAGTTAATTTATTTTTTCATTTTACATGAAACTAACTTTAATAATATAATTTTTTTGAGCTCAAGGGATTTTAACTCGTTAACCTACTCTATGTTAACTTTAAACTTATTGCTCTTTTTTACTTCAATCAAAAAAGAGAAGATAATAAGTATTATATTATACCATAGAAAGAAAGAAACGGATATCATCACATTAATAATTTTCATAAAAAGAGAAAAAAACTAGAAAAAAAGGAAAAAACAAGAATTTTGTCAATATAACTGGAAAATAAGAGAGAAGAAAAATACTAGAACAGAAAATGAAAGAATTTTGCCAATTATTGTTGTACATTTTTCAAGAAATTTAAAATTAAATAATTAAAGCGGATTCAATAAAATAATTAAGACAAATATATTACTATTTCTTAAAATTTTAGTTTGAAATAAAAATTATTTAAATTGGTTGGATGTCTTTTCAGATTATAAAAACTAAGTTTAGTGACTTTTTAAATGAAATATCAATAGTTGAGTAACTTTTGGGTTATAAAATAAAGTTGAATGACTTTCTATGTGAATTATTCAAAGTTGAGTGACTTTACTATTCAAAGTTGAGTGATCATATGAGATATTATCTCCTATCAGTAACTAACATCAATTTCTCAAGTTCCTCTATGATTGCATGTACATATTTCAAGTAACTACTCAATTAATAAAAAATGAGATATATCATGAGCATATAAAGTGTGAGCCTCTTTTCAAATTAACTAATTTATTTGGATTAATAGACTAGATAGGAATAAGAGTTTGAAAAATATCTCAATTTTGGCTGATATTGCTATTACGTTACCAAACTTTATGGAAGATCTATTACCTCCTGAACTATTTAATAGTGTATTTTAAAGGTATATATGTGTCCACGTGGACACATTACTATTTATAATTATGCATTATTTTTATGTCCATGTGGGCAAATATATATGTTTAAAATACAGTATTAAATAGTCTGGGGGTAATAGGTCCTCATTAAAGTTTGGTATCGTAATAGCAATATCGGCCAAAGTTGAGATATTTTTCAGACCCTTATCCCGACTAGATATGAGCATTAACTTAAAATCAATAAATGCTATAAGAAATTACAGAATGGAGCACAAAACTTTTGCTATTGTACTTGAAATTTATCATCATTCTAATAAGTCAATGTGAACACTCAAACTAAATAATTTATTATCATTCTAGTTAAATCATCGACAATACCTTAATATAGTTAAGTCAATGAGAACAATAGTCATTCAAGTTAAGTCAATGTGAACACTTCACCTCTATACCATCCATCAAACTCAAATAGTGTCATCTTCCTATCAAAAAAATTGTAGTTATAGTAAGACTTGAATTTTCAATTTCCATTCAATGGCCTTTTAGAGCCAAAAATACCAAACTCAAATGATACGTTGGATTGAAAAGATGTCTAGCAAGAGTTGCAAAGATATATTTGGTAGATCAAAATTGATTGAAAAAAATGAATTTGAAAAATTTTGTTATGACAATTACAAAATAATAAAATTTATATAGGCTGAGGTGAAATAATAAAATGAGCCATATGAATCAATAAACAATTTCAAAATTCCGATATAAAAAAAAAGAAGAAAAAAGATAGACAATATTCACATTCGAGAGAATTTCTTGCATATCTTCCTTTTTCTTATTGGCAAAATCATTATTGATGAAGTTGATACTATCTTTATTTGCCAAAGCAAAATTTTCATCCTATCAATTTTTCCCCAAACGGGGGGAAGATATTTAATAATTGTTTTAATTATTATGCCCTCCTGAAAAACACATACTCCATCCGTTTTAAAAAGAGTGATCTGATTTGACTTTGCACGAAGTTTTAGAAAACAAAGTGGAAAGTTAAAATTAAAATGTTACCAAAAAAGGAAAGAGGTCATTCTTTTTGAAACAGACTAAAAAGGAAAAAGGGTTATTCTTTTTTAAACGGAGGGAGTATAATTTTTCAACCAATGATATGTACCACATACCTTATTTAAGAATGACTTTTATAAATACAGAAAAATTATGCGGATAAACAAATATATATTAGTTATTAGCTAACACAGCTATAGTTTGAATTAATTACAGCTCACATCTTAATTTAAGTTTCGCTTGTCTCCCTTCTCCCTCTCTCCAATCTCGCTCGCCTCTTTCCCCCTCTCCCAATCTCGCTCGCCAGATATACAAATACATATGTATACCAGTTATATATATACAATTATCTGACAAATATACATATACAATTGGCCTCTCTTCTTCCTCTCCCTTTCTCGCTCGCCAAATATACAAATACATATGTATATCAGTTACATATATACAATTATTTGACAGATATACATATACAATTCGCCTCTCTCCACTCTCTGCCTCTTTCGCTCGTCTCTCTCCTTCCTCTCCCAGTCTCGCTAGCTCTCTCCTCTATATTACATGTAGCTAAATAATTAACAAACTATAGTTATGAAGGATAATTAAGTTGTTTTTGAATGAATATATGCAAAAATTCCCCTAAATATATGTAATGTAATGTAAATCAATATTTATTATTGGGAAAAGGCACAAATTGCCCCCCAAACTTGTCACGAAAAGTCAGTTACACGCTTAAACTATTGTGACGACCTATTACACACCTTTACTATTTAAAAATGAATTTAATACCACCCTGAGACGCGTAACACCACTCTCACAGCATGTAGTGTATTACACTCGCTACCACATAATCGCCACGTCAAAATTTATAATTTCTTATATTCTTTTTGTTTTTTTTTCTTTATTAATCAACTTTCTTTTTGTTAACTCTATTTTACACTAATTAATTATTAAAATTCTCTAATAGTTATATCTTTTTTTATCACTAAATCCCACCCCACTTTTTCTCTAATCTCATCGGAGAAATCATTCATTTGAATTTATACAAGAATTTTCTTTGTCTTCTCCGGCGAAAAACAACCAACCCATCACCACCATAAGTCCATCTCCACAACGCCATTTGTTCTTTTTTTTCGACGAACCATCAGCCACCAAACAACCACCACAAAACAGCCACTCAAAATCCAAATCAATCACCAACAAACACCAAACCAGACCCCTTTACCTTATCCCTTTGCGACTTTTATTCTTTTGATTTGTTTTACAGGTGTGTCAGCAAGCTCAAAGCTTCAGCCATGGCTCTGATGAAGTTCCAAAGAGTTCCACACTTTCAGATCTGAATAATCACAACCAACAACACCATTACTACACTCACGTCATTGTAAATCTTTGAGGTTGTGATGAAAAATAAAAAGTGATGAAAATTAAAGAATGAAGAAGAAGAGGGTAATGGGTGGGGATGGAAGATTTTGATTTTTTAATTCTTTTTCTAAAGGGTAATGGGAGGGGAAGGAAGATTTTGATTTTTTTAATTCTTATTTAACTTTAATTTTTTCTAATGCGCCAGTTTTTTATTTTTTTTGCCACGTCAGTTTTAGGGAGTAAATAAATTTACTTTTAAGTAGTAAAAGTGTGTAATAGATCGTCAGGTTAGTTTAAGAGTGTAACTGACTTTTTATGATAAGTTCAAGGGAGAATCTATGCCTTTTCCCTTTATTATTATTTAAAGTAATTAGAAATCAAGAATAAAGAAGGTCCAACAATAATAATATTAGAAAATGCAAGGCGAACAACTTTGACAAATTTGATATGGGAGCAAAATAAGCAAAGAAAATAATATCAAAAGTAACCAGACATTAGATGGTGAACAAAAACTTATAACCGACTAAAATGAAAGCTAAAGCCAACATAGATATACGGCAAGCTTGAATTGCAATTTACCCAAAAAAAACATTACATCACAATAAGTACAAAATATTACTATAAATAGCCTATAGCTACAAAACAAAGGAATTATCTTGGATCTATATTGAGGTATTGTCGGTGATTTTCTAATCTTGTAAAGCAAAATTGATATCTATTCATCTACTCTTAACGAGTAAAGCAAATACTTTATTCTAAATTTAAAAATTTAAGATCAATCAAATATCCTTAACTAGAATTCAAACCTAGGATTAATTAATATTCGATAGTTTTATCATCAACTTACTAAGAAACAACATAAAATTTGATATCATAAAGTTGAATTTTATACAATTTTCATTTTTAATCTATCATCAATATAAGCTCAAAGCTTTGACTCCAACCATATATACTTCACAATATTTGGAAAAAAAAACTTAATATGTTCATTGATTCAAGTTTCAGATTTTATTTTTTTTGCACAATTCAATTCAGTATATAATTAAATTAAGGATCTTTTGAGGAAAAAAAAAGGAAAAAAAATTAAAAGTTTTTATTGAACACGTGTCATCCACGTGTCAAATCAATGCCTGGTTGTAAACGGTGAGTGACATATAAATACTACTCCATAAAACGCCGTTTTGTCAAATTATAACCAAGCAGGTCACATCCGTAATAGTGATATGAACAAGGGTTAAATCGGTACATTTCACTGACCTTTCAGTCTGAAAATCGAAGCTTCTTTTTCTTCACTATTTTTTTTTTCTTCTTATTTTGACTTGAAAATTTGTTTATGGCTTAATGGTATATTCCTTGAAATTGATGGAAATTTCTCCTATTTTTTTATTTGATTAATATATTTTTAATAGTTCTTTGATCTTTGATTTCAACATTTAAGGGTCAAATTCAGTGTTTTTTTACCCAGTACAGATTGTTATTGAATTCATTGGACTTTTCTTCACTGTGGTATGTTTTCATTTCTCTCATTTAGCATTACTTTTTTTGTTTATTGATTTTGATGGATTTTGGATTATGGGTTTTCTGTTTCTTGCTGTTTTGGGTTTTGTAGTGCTTCAATTTGCTGGAAAAATGAAGTTTTAGGAGTTATAGTTGATGATAATATTTTCCCCTAAATTGATATATGAAACGCCGTGGATATAGGGGATTGATTTACATAGTTTAGGAGTTGGGAGTTGCTGATGCTTTGTAGTTTGTGATGAAAACTCAGTGGCATTGGAGATGAGTAGTATAATTAATTGTTTAGTTTTGCATTGTGCAATTAGAACAAAAAAGGACTAACTTTTTTTGGTTTTGATTTGTACTTATTGTGTTCTTCCAGTTGTTGCTTGTTTTTACCTCTTAGTGTTGGAAAACTAAGGATCTGTGTGTAGAAATTTCGTCTTTATCTTACATGGCGCAAATAGATTGGAAGTAAAAAAAAGGGAGGAGGATAATATGGTTAACTTTTCAAAAAATAAAAATAAAGAAAGAGAAGAAAAGGATCCACTTTTTTTGGGATTTGACTTTGAACTTGTTATTTCTTAGGTAAGTGTTGGAAACTTGAGGATTTGTATGTTGGAAATATTGTGATTTTCCCTGTTAATCAACCCTTGATATAAATGTGGTGTCCAGTCAGTTTGTGTATCTTGACTAGTTCCAAGTGGTACTTGCTACCTCCACCAACCTAGGTACCAGGTAGCTCTCCCCTTCAAGACTTGGATAGATGACAAGAATTTACTTTTTTCCTCTATTGGGCTGGGATTTGAACGTGAACGTGAGATCTTATGGTTCTCAACCCACTTCATTAACCATTAGGACACACCCTTGGTTGCAACTTTACTTCTGTGTCCATGGAATCCAAGAGAAGGGCTGAAAGCAATTTGTTTATCACGATTACTTAAATATCTGCACATGTACTTTTACTGCAGAAGCGTCCTTATTATGATGAATTCGGATTGATACAATATGGCTCATTGGAAACGAAAAATTGAGTCCATACATCAGTACACACAATTTTTTCTTTCCATGTATAATTAACATGAGTTGCAACTATCATTGCTAGTCTCTAAGAATTTCTTCCATATGTTTAAAATTATTTTATTTTGATGAATGTTTAAAATTATTTTATTTCTAGTCCTTCGATTTAAGTGTTACTTGAAATCCGTACGTGGATCTCAATTCATATGGTGGTCAAGTTTATGAACAAGAACACCATTTTTAATAAGATAAAGGATTTTATTGATAACTAGTATCAGGAAGGTACATAAAAATACAAAAGAGATCTACAGTGAAACTGCTACAGTTACAACATCAAATACTCTAAAAACTCCCATGGAAGAGTTGGCCTTTCCAATGGACTACTCTTACACCACAGATGTAGTGTTTGTAAGCATCTATACTTCACGAAGGATGAATGCAATTTTTTCCCTTCGAAGCATCTAATGATTCTCTCCAACCATAGTGTCCACATGATGCATATTTAGGCAGTCTTCTAAGCTTTTTCTTCCTATTTTCAGTCCACTGCCCTTGCCATCAAGATAAGAGGCTTCTCACAGTCCACTACCCAGCTGACTCCAAAAATGTTAAGAGTGCATGACCATATCTTCTAGGAGAATTTACAGGAAGTAGAAGACAATTGTTTGTTTCCGGTGAGGCTTCACATAAGAAACATCTATTGCACAGAGATAGACCTCTTTCTTGAAGAGCAGCTATCCATCCAAAACAAACTGCTTTAGGGGGGCCCTTGTTCTCCAAAGCATTTTCCAAGGCCGATTGAACTCCCAGTTCTCTTCTTGCTGCTGTACAGGAGTGTAGTAACTCTTCACAGTGAAGTATCCATTCCTGTTCCTAGCGAAATTTGAGAGTTCTTCCTGTTAATATCAATGGAAATAGGATGCAGAAAATTTTATAGTTGGGTAATTTCATCTAATTCCTAGTCACTAAATCTCTTCCGAAGTGTATAAGCCATCCTGTGACCGTGAAGCAATCAGCCACCATGACTTCTTTGTTTAAGCACATGTTGAATAAGCTAGGGAAGATATTCATCAGTCTCCCATTTTCATGCCATTTTATCTGTCTGAAAGTTAATGTGTTCTCCCACTTCCTAGCTTAAATGTGCTATTCTGTTGAAAGTCATCCCAAGGTCTACAAATATTTTTCCATACAACTGTGATATTTTGTGTTACCACTGCTTTAGGGGCCCAAAGATCCTTTTTCCCATACTTAGTGATGATAATGGATAAATTCTCTTCTCCTCTCCTTGTAATTTCTCATGGTATCATAGTCAGGCTCATCCCAATTTATGATTTACCAATGAGCCCCATATTGAGGTTTTCCACGCACCAAATGTTGCGTCTTGGGTGTGAGGTGGGGTGTGAACTCCCACATCGGTGGGATGAGGAGAAGATGGTCTCCTTATATAGACATGCACAATCCTCCTCCCTTTGAGCTAACTTTTGGGGTTGAGTTACGTCCAAGATTCATTTATTTACAATAATAACTACTAAATTTGGTCGCGCTTCCCGGTTTTAATCCATTTTATTATTAACACTTCGTTTTAGATTTTCTCTAACTTTTCATCACCTTGGTTCTATCCAAAGAGAGAAATAAAATAAAATTCCCTAAGGACCTTCTTATTATCTAAGTTGCGCGGACTCTTCACTTTCGATGCCGCACCCGTGTCGGATTCTTCAAAAATACACTACTTTTAGCGAATCCGACACGCACCCCTTGACATTTTTGAAGAGTTCGAGCAACATAGCTTATCATTACCTGAAAACAAAATAATCTAGCATTCTGAAAATGAACACAAAATTATATATGGAATATGGAAAATAAAGGGTTGTACATATTAGTAGCCGATTAATTAATATTGATTCCAAAACATGTATATGTGTACATGTACATGTACATAGAGTATTGATTGCAGCACCGACAAAAATAGTTCCCTATTACTAAAAGCTTGAGATTGATACTACTAAAATGCAAAAAAAATAGATATGAAAAAGCAACCATATACAAATAAACACTAAAGATAATCCATACCAACGATGACCATGAGAATCGAAAATATATAAACTTAAATTCTTTGTTTCACAGGGGAAAAAAGGAGGATTGAAATTGAAGTCTCTACATAAGCTTCTTATTATCGAATCCTGGTTGTAAACAGTGTTCCAAAAATGAATAGATTTTTTGTTAGCTACAACTCATAGCAAAGTGTTTGTCATAATTATATTGAGTGAGTGACTATCCATACTTGAAACAATTGCCTAGTGGTCAATGATGTGGTTGAGAGCCATGAGGTTTCAGGTTCGAATCCCAACGGAGACAAAAATGATAGGTGATTCTTTACATTTGTCCTAGCCCTGGTGGACAAATTACATGGTAATTGTTGCTTGTAGGAGGTGGCAGATATTTCGTGAAATTAATTGAGATGCGCAAAAGCTGGCCTGGACACTATGTTCATAATGAGAAAAAAAAAGAGTTGTCATTTACTTTTAAGTTCTTACAACCGGTATTTTCTTGTCCCCTTTCTTTTTAGTGTGTTCTTATCCCTTTCTTTTTATCCATTAAATTTTGATGCAATTTTTACTTCATCCTTTTCTTATAAGCTTCAAATTATGAGAGAGGCTATTTGATCCAACAACTCCATACGTGATTGTTATTTATTGATTGATTAAGTTATAAGAATTAGGAGGCATGTTATTTAAGTAGAGAACACAAATATATGGAATATTGTTGTAACTCATGAGATATAATTAGATGCAATAAATACGTTAGCATTAACTAAATTGATTAATGAAGAGAATGTAGGAAAAAAATCAAAAAAGGAGATAAAAGATAAATAATTTTTTAGGCCATATAGAGGCATGGGGCGTACCCACGTATAGCGTATCGGGTGCTCGAGCACCCATTGATCCTATTGGAAACTCTCTTATAGAGAGAGAAAATACTGGAAAATCGATATAATCTATTCACAAGCACTCATAAACTGAAAGGTCAGACGGGTGCTTTGGTTCTAAAGCTGACGTTTGAGTGTTTTAAATCCCCCGGGTGAGGGTTCGAATCTTGGTAACTGAAACTTTTTCTTACATTTGTTTTGGAGATGCCACATCACCTTGTCTATTCAGCAAAGGCAAACACTTACTTTATTTACATTTTCACATTAAGATTGTATTATTTCTTTTTAAGATAAGTATTATTGGCTAGGAAATTCCCTGAAAAAAAATACAAACATCCCTATACTTGTACAAAGCTCTATAGAAGATTTATGATATAATGTACTAATTTCACTCCACACTTTGTCATCCATGCATGGTTTTAGTAGGAATTCTACCACAGGGAAGCAAACTGAAATTGAATTCTCTTCAGTTGGAAAAGAAAGAAGAGTCCAAGTTTAAAGCTGTTATTTATTTTAATGGTGCCATTTACAGGTTCTCTCTTCAGCGAGTTTGATATACCTGAGTATAGTACATAATGCGTACACGATCACTTCTTGCACATTGCTTGCCTGGTCTCATATCGCAAGATCGTGGGTGTCACATGTCAGTCATATCTGACAAAGATGTCCATCTTCCCTCACCGGCTGTGGAGATAGTTCCATCAAAGGTATACCTTCTTTAGCTGGTTTCAAAATGTTCCCTTTTAGCTTTTCAGTTTTCTTGAGTCTCACGTATGCATTAAATTGTGCAGGCTACTCATCCCTACAAATATGTTGGGGAGACTGTAGATTTGGATGTCTTCAAGGTACAAATAGTTCACTTATTTTGCTATTGATACAATTGTTTTAAGTGAAGTTGCTGGTCATATGTCTCAAGGATGGGTGGCTACTCATAACTCTTTCCTTATTTTATTCTGATAAGGACTCATAACTCTCTCCTTATTTGAATTCCGGGAGGAACTGGCTGACATAGTGACATGTATGTGGGTTTGATTTTAGATTTCATCTGTTCACGGTTTGGACCGTGGACAAAAATCGATCCAAATCAAAAAATCGAATCAAGCTGATAAATAAACCGATTATATGCGGGTTTGATTTTAGATTTTTAGAAACCGATAGTATTTGGTTTGGTTATGGTTTTGTTCAAAAAAATCGAAGAAATAACTGAACCAATACTTATATTTTATTATTATACATGCATAATATATTATTTTTTAAAACAATTTTAAATATCTTATATATGTTTTCAGCAAATTTTATCTATAATTTATTTATGAAAGCAAAAACGTCCAAGACGAGAACATTTATCTTATTGGTTTTATATATACGAGTGTCTGTCGCAATTCTTGGTGGGACTAGAAATGTCACTGTCTCTCTCTTCTAGGCCAAAATGGTGAATTTTGAAGCTTTATCGAAAGTTCTATAATGTTAGTCGTTCTTACTATTTTTCATTTTGGAAGAATTGTTATCTTTTCCCCCTCTTTTGAATGAATCATTTTTTAAATTTTTTTTGTGTATGGTTAATAACCGAATAACCAAACAAAATCAAACTGAAATCGTTAACAACCAAACCGATAAATATTTGTTGTATTTGGTTTGGTTTGGTTTAGATAATTTAAAAACCGATTAAATTGGTTTGGTTTTGGTTTTGACCAATAACGGGCCCAAATCAACCCGTGAACACCCCTATACTGACATGGCAGGAAACTACCTAGGACCGAGTTCTAATAACAATATCTTCCTTTGGGAAGTCATTGTGTACCTGTATGTTTCCTAAACATGTAAAAACAATTTATAAAAAAGAATTAACAATGTCCAAGAATCCCCAATGTGGTCAATTTGAACCTCATATTACAAAATGGGCCATCTCTCTTGAAATTGAGAGAATATAGTTTTACAGTCAAATCTGTGTTTTTCACTTGAAAATCATGCATGCCCTATTGCACTATCCTGAGCTTAAATATATATGCATAATTTTTTTCCCGAGCATTAAGATGCTAAAAGATTTCAATATGTAACTTGAAATGCACTTGTTTCTATGTGATGCAGGGTAGAGTCAGTGTTGCTGATATTATTGGATTCACTGGTTCAGAAACAATATCCTCAAAATCAGATGGTAGGTACAATTGCTGGTTTCTGCATAGGCCAAATGTTATAAATAATTCTTAACAAGTTTTGTTGTCGGAAATTGTCAAAGGGCGTTGAATAACCAGTTTTAGTTGATCTGTTTCACTACAGGGCATCTTAAATCTTGGGACATCTCAATTGATCTTGTTAATGTTCTCAAGCATGAGATTCGGGATGGACAACTGAGCTTAAGAGGCAAAAGGGTGCTTGAGGTACTTCATCTGAAATCATTCATGTGATTTACATGCATTTTAACCATTTATCACCTCATCCTCCTTTTGTTGGATAACAATGAAATAACATGCATATTTGGAAGAATCTAGATCAATCTACATACAAGTTTCTACAAAGATCTGTTCAATCGCCAGGGGGTTCATTTCTAAGCAGAGAAGTATGTGATAAATGTAATACCTGTTTAGTAGCATGTTTTTGGACTCACTATCAACAGATTCTAGGAAACATGTGTTAGATGGTAGAAGCGAATGATCTTTATGGTTCCTTTTGGACACCACCAACTTAACTGTAGCACAAAATTCGATCAGAATAGACACTGCAAAAATGGATCTTTTGGAACTTGGTATAAGCATTTTAAATCACCTTAGAGGACCTTGATGATGAGATAGGCTGAGAGCAAGCAGAAGATCATAATGCTTGATTCAAGAGTAACCTTTTCGCGCCATTGGACCTTAGCAAAAGTCTTTTTGGAAAGATAACTATTTTGCCTCCAAGATATAGGGCCCCTAAGATGCATAATTACTTGGTGCCTTTTGAATTGTAGCTCATTTCATCAAAAGATTTATGCACATGATATACTGCACATAACCACCCACAATGTGGCTTGCCAAACATAATGTTTTAGAAACTTTTCCATAAATCCCCAAAGCATGCTGAAATAACTTGTGATTATTGTTGATTAATGGTGGTAATGCTGGCACTGAATAGTCTTAGTGCATCATATTTTTGGTTACTTAATAGTGTTGCTTGAAATCTTTATCTTTGATCTTGTGATACATTTCTTGGTGAATTGCTTAAATGGCAAGTTTGTGCCTTTAGCATTTGCTTATATTACAGCTTTGCTTGTCATTCAGTCTATCATCTCTCCTCATATCTATAGGAGATGAAGTAACCATACCTAGTTGTATTCCGAATATTCCTCACTTTAAATAGTGGAAGTTAATTCTGTTTTCTTTTATGGACTTTTTCCTTTCAGCTCGGTTGCAGTTATGGGCTTCCTGGCATTTTCGCTTGTTTGAAGGTAACAGCATTAATGTAGTCTTGTGTGCAGAAATATATGACAAATATAATTTTGAATGTCATTGGTGTGAAGTGTTCAGGAAGTATTTCTAAATTGAATCTAGGCACACAAAGGGTGTCAACTGCTGGAAATAAATCAGTTGATTTCTGAGAAGTCGTGTCTTGATTATCATATTTGTCACGAATCATCACCAAATATGTGCATCACTTCAAACCAGGATTTTCATAACTCAATAGAAGTCATTTAATCCCACATTTGTCAGTATCCTGTGATCCTTCTTATTATTCCTTTCTGTTCCTTTTGTAACCCTCTTTTCTTGGGTGAAATTTGGATATACATTCAAAAACTAGCTTATCATAAGTCTCAATCTCAAGCTAGTTGGAGTCTGTTATAAGAATCATCACTATCCATTATACTCCACTTGTACCCTCACTTCATTCTAATAATCATTTATTTAGATTCTTTTGACATTACAACTTTTCCACTTTTTCTACTCAGATATGAATTTCTAACAAGATCAGAGGACTTATTGCAATTAATGGACCTAATTTAAGCAAACCAAATGGCTAACTCTCCTCTTGCCTATATCTATTTTTTTTCCCATTGTATTCGATCTTTGCTAAGTCTTCTTGGACTTTAAGAAACTTTAGGTCGTTTAAGACAAACCCTCTTATATGTGATTTCGGGTTTGTTCTGCTTCTTTTTAATGCCTTTCAATCATCATGGTTACACTTATCCACCTTTATGCCGGTGCATTTGAAGGTCTTGTAGGCATTGACCAAATCATTTCAAGTGATCTTCTCAAGTTTTATTCTCTGCATGTGCTACTTGCACTTTCTGCAGAATTTGTATATTTCTATTGTTGAATAATTATTTATGACAGCACATCCATCTAAACATTTATGTTTATGGGAGATCCATCTCATAGATATGATGGATCCCATATAATATTATTAACCTAACTACCATCTTATAGAACTTACCTTTCACTTGGTAGGTATTCTTCTGCAACATAAAAACCCAATAGTATTTTTCTATTTCAACCGTCCTATTTTATGGGCCCAACAACCATTTTATAGAACTTACCCTTCACTTTGATAGGTATTCTTTTCCAGCATAGCATCCAACAGCATTTTTCTATTCCTATTTTAATTTTGTTGTTACATTTTTATATACCGTATCATTCATCGAGCTTAGGTAATCTGAACTTCATACAATTTTCAACTTTTCATCATGACCATTTTGCAAAGCCAACTTGTAGAAGCTGTCATTGGGAATTCTGTGATTTTCAAGGAAGAAGTTGAGAGGCTCAAAATTTCAGTCTTTCTCAGAAGTATAACCTGGCCAAAATAGATGTATCCCTGTTAAATGGAGCACCTTTTTGGATCTTTCCATACTCTATTTACAGTGACAAGTTCTCCTTAAACAATGAACACTAGATTGCACAGTTTTGAAAGGGTGCCTCGTGAACATGAAGAAACTACTTGACCTGCAATGTGAACAACTGGTTTTGTGTGAGGTCCCAACATATCCCATGTAGTCCCACAAAGTGGAGTCTGCGGAGAATAGAGTGTACGCAGACCTTACCCTACCTTAGAGGTAGAGGTTTCTGATAGACCCTCAGTTTTGTGTTAGGTCCCAATGCGTAGTAATTTGTAAAACCTCTTAGGGTCCTGTTTTTGATCAATAAATTAGTTTTAAGAGCCTGATTGGTGCAGGTCGACAGTTTGCATTCTTTTTGGATATATTGTAAACTCTCATCACTTGGGGGAACTTAAATAATGCAGGAGGTGGATGTTAAGTCGAAAATTCAACTCATTTCACAACTCACAAGTGTGTGAATGCAAATGACAGAGCTACAAATATATAGTATACAGACATGGTTGCTGAAGTCTATAGGACCCTTGCTTTCACGTTACTCCTATAAACTGATGTAACATAACCTCTTGCAGGGAGCGTCAACGGTACATTTTCAAGACTTCAGTGCAGAAACTATAAGATGCACCACCATCCCTAATGTTTTAGCAAACATTGAGCAGGCCCGTGATAGGCAGAGCCGCCAACCTGAGAGTCCTTTGACTCCTTCAAGACAGATTCTTGCTCCAGTGGTACATTTTTATGCTGGGGAGTGGGAGGAACTCCCTACAGTCTTATCTGTGGTGAGGAATGATATATCTGAGGTACCAACAGGAAAGAGCCTTAGCTTGTCAGAGGAGGATTTCATGGATGGTTGTAGTAGCCAAGACGGGAGCATATTGGGTCTGGAGTCTTCCTTAAGGAGATCTAGGAAGCTCTCTGGAAGCAGAGCATGGGAGAGGGCTAATGATGCAGACAACGGCGAAGGTGGATATGATGTAATTTTAATGACTGAACTTCCCTACTCGGTGCCTTCCCTCAAGAAGCTATATGTGCTTATAAAAAAGGTAAACTTAACTCTTTAAACATGCTAATGAGTTTCCCTTTGCACTCCAGATTTTAGCTATTATGATTGATTTTACACCACCTCTATCTTTTCTTTTTATTTTTCACAAGTATTGGTTACTATAATTTTCATTTTGCATTTGTTTATTCAACGGGATAGAGCTGTGACAATTTCTCACCTTCTTTAACAGTGTCTGAGGCCTCCCTATGGAGTAATATACCTGGCTGCGAAAAGGAATTATGTGAGTTTTAACAGCGCAACACGTCATTTGAGAAGTGTGGTCGATGAGGAAGGTGTTTTTGGTGCCCATTTAGTGAAGGAGCTAGCAGATAGAGAGATTTGGAAATTCTTTTTCAAATAAAGGACAGTCAATTTCACTACTACTGCATTTCCTCAGCACCCTAAATTTTATTCATCTAGCGTTGTTTCTTTTTTACGCATTGATATTTATGTTACAAGTATCATATGATTACTAGAGCACCTTATGATAGTCAAGTTATCTATGGCTTTGGGTCCTGCTGGTTTATGTAGTTATTTATGCTTGTGTACCTTCTTTTCTTCCTTATTTTGAAGGTGTAAATTAAATGTACATTATCTTGGTTAATCTATATTTTCTTTGATTGGTTTTATGTGCGTTTAGCTTCTTGTGAGTTAAGTTAATGAGTATAACTTGCTTCACAGAGTAACAAAATTGCATTATGTTGTGACTGATAAAAGCCTGTATCCATAATCATAAACTAGTTGACTTCCCAACTAAGTCTAGCCTTAAATCCAGATTAGTTAGTTTGGTTGCTAGAATTTAGAAATTGTCTTCACCCTAGGAAAATAATTGGTAGTTAAGTAGGAAAAGATATTTTCCAATCATTGTTGATAATTTTACTTTTAAAACGAGTAACTACTTGATGAATAATCAAAAACTCATTGAAGATTAAATACATACACAATATATTTGACCTAATAAGAATTTCTAGGTAACATCATGCATTGAAGATAAATGTGTTGAGAAACCTCCCACGCATTCGATCATAAAACTAACCAAGCAGATTGAAGAAAAAAAATGCATACCAAACAAAGACCATTCATTGATGGCGTAGAAAATTGAACTTCATTAGTAACAAACGACTAGTGCAGATAATACATTCTTCCAAAGCAATGTTGTTCTATAGAACTCAAAAATCCATTACATTCAACAAAATTATAAAACTAAGTTCCACTGTCAAACCATCTCTTGTCCCATATCAAAATGAATTAGCATAAAACATGCAAAATTGGCTCAGGAAAAGGCAATTATCGCTTCTTGGAGACACCAACAGTCTTTCCTCGGCGACCAGTGGTCTTAGTATGCTGACCACGCACACGAAGACCCCAGTAGTGACGTAAACCACGATGATTCCTGCCACAATCACACAGTGAGAGATAAAGGATACACACAGACAAGCTTTAACAATAATGTGCATTAAAGTACTGAGAATATCAAACATAATATGTCATGTTAACAGCAAAAGTAGATAAGACCAACCTGATCTTCTTCAGGCGTTCCAGGTCATCCCTAAGCTTCATGTCCAGTGCATTAGATGTAACTTGTGAAAACTTTCCATCCTTGTAATCCTTTTGCCTATTCAAAAACCAATCAGGGATTTTGAATTGACGAGGATTTGCCACAACAACCATCAAGCTATCGAGCTCAGCAGCAGTGAGTTCACCAGCCCTAGAGAAAAGAGTGAAAGAAGAAATTTAGGTAACTTTGCAATAATTAAAATTATCAAAGCAGGAATACTTGGTGCAATACAAAAGAATGTAACTGCTGGTGAGGAACTTTCACATAGCAAAGGCAAAAAGGTTGGACACTTTAAAATTGACAACTACTGATTAAACTTTATGGTTCAAGACTAGACCATAAATAATGGATCATTCAAGCCTGTACTAGTGTAGCTGCACATTACTTGAAATTTCTGTAAATGTTAATATCATTTTTTTCTACACGCCCTACTAAGAAAATATGTTCTCTCCCAGAAAATAAGCATCATTATCCTTCCTCTATACTGCAAAGTAGCACCAACCTAATAAGGCAGCATATGATAACTTCTAGTCCAGCTACTACAACTATGTTGACAGCATTATCTGTGTCAGGATATAATCTATACTGAGTGAATACATCCCCAAAATCAGGAAGGGATAGTTTCATCATTCCTTTATCATTACCAGCCGTACATTAATGGCTCCCTCCAGTTTCCACTAACTAAGTAACCGAAAGACAATCAGCAATCTTCCTCATTAATCAATCTTAGTCTCTGAACCATTGGCCAGCCCAACTATTGGTTATTTATCAAAAAAATGACAGCAAGACTTGACAAGTTTGGTCATACATCCAATTATATAATCCTGAAGTAACTATTTTCATTTTTTTTCGCCAGGGAGCATTCATTGTAATTAAGTTTTACAGGAAAATAACAATACACAGTACACCAATAACATATAAACATCCCCGAAAGGTTTAAGAACTTATCATACACCCAAAGCAACGATCAGATCAAAATTTGAGCTTTCATTACATGATTAAATGGGAAGTATTTACCTTTAAGAATGATACCACATGCTAAGAGGTAAAAACGAAAACTTCATAATTAGTAGGGAGAAAAACAAGGAGGAAAAAGTAGTAACCTCTTGCTCATGTCGATATCGGCTTTCTTGCAGGCAATGTTAGCAAAACGACGACCAATACCTTTGATTGATGTCATAGCGAACATGATCTTCTGTTTCCCATCAACATTTGTGTTTTGAACACGAAGAATGTGCTGAAATTCTTCATTGGCAACAAGCGACTGCACACCAACCCAAAATCAGAAGCAATTCAATAGACTAAACACACAAATACAAATAAGAAATTATATCTCACCATGATTAGGGTTTCAAATCCTTCTCTGCGGTGCGGCTGCTTCGTTAACTGGCGAAGAGATGCAGAACTCCCAAAACCCTAACGCTGATGGATCAGTTTGAGATTATATATAGGCGGAGAAGGACAATATAGTAATTGTACTAGAGTGAAACTATTTGCTGATTTGCACTTAAAGTGCATAGATTTTGGAATAATGACTGTTGAGTCTCTCAAGTTTAAGGAATTCAATTTTGATCTCGATGTAAGTTTTTTTTAAATTGAAACTTTGTTAATGCCACTTTAGGTTTAAAGTGGTTAAAACGTAAAACCTCAAAATCATAAGATTAATAATGAGTAAAGCTAGTAGCCTAGTACTAATATTTTTTTGCATAACAAATGAATAATCTTCAATTCGCTTTTAAAGTTTTAGATTATTTTAGAAAACATGATCACACAAAATAAAGTGTACCTTAGTAGTTTATAAGGTTGTTAATTTACTTTTCAATCTCGTCTACAACGTTCAATTTTTCCTATTGAGCTCACGATTCGCAAATATAGTTTCATGTTTCATTATTTTTCAGCAAGTCCATTGAAGCAACTCAAACCCAAAACATCTGACTGAAAAAACCCAAAACATAGATATTTTGCTTCTTGTCATTTAAGTCTATAAAAAAAAATTTGTCAAGAAGGGACTTGTTGACATACTCATAGCCAATATTTACTTTGTGAAGGTCCATCTTTTAAGACAGTAACATTAAGTGAAAGCATCATAATTGTAGGTGAGAAAATCTCACCAGGAATCACATACATTTTAGAACATTCAAACATTAAAGTTCAAATAAAACCAAAAATTGCATGCAAAGTTCTTGGGGTTAAATGCAGCCTCAAAACTGTTTGGAGCCATCTTATTTTCATACCACCAACCCAAACAAAAGTCAAAACACGAGTTTCATCTACTTAGTACCAAGATATTCAACCTTCAGTATCCCATTCCACCCCATGTTTCGAAGAGAAAGGCAATGAAGATATGCAAAAAACGAATGATCTGCATTATGCACTTCCTTCTGCCTGCTTCCTTGCTTCTTCCCGCATAACAGCTCTTACATATATCTCATAACAACATCCTGAAAGTACAGATTAGGAAGATCAGAATGGCGGTTTCAAAAGTATTAGCAATCAACAGAAAATGGTGAAACTTAGAAACAGATCCATATTGATTGTTGCAAATTGCAGGCAAAACAAGCCAGTAGGGTATAAAGATTACAAAACATCACTCAGACGAGGGAATTATCTTGCTTCAAAGAAACTAGTATTCAATAGAGTGGCTTTTTTCAGGATTCAGAAGATAGCTAATAGCAGCCCAATAACAGTAAAAAAATGCTGCAAGGAACATAATTAATAGCCTCTGAATAACAAGGAGTTGGATATAAATCAACAGCGAAGAAGCTACTAATGTTCTTTCAATAGTTTCAGATATGAAAGCTGGGAACTGATCATTGCAAATTATATTAAGAGTAGCGTAGATCATGTCGCTCTAAGAGCACCAAAGGGTGGCTGATATTAGAAGTTGCATAGAATATATAAGCCTCTGAACAAAATCTGGACGTAACTCAAAATAGAAGAAGGCTTTAGGTTTTCTTTTTTTCCTTTGTTGGGGAATAATGGGTAATAGCAGAAGGTTCTAAAGCATTTTCAATGGATATAGCTGAGAAACCAATGACATGGATCTGATTATCATCGAAAACAAAAAAGTAATGCAGGGTAGTAAGATTACTAGTGACAGGGTGTTACTGCACAGTACACTCAGACCACTTTACCAAATTTTGTCACAGATGATAGATTACTGCATGTGTGATAGTTCTGTGACATTAGTACAGATACTATACTCCCAACCCCGAAAGAAATGGAATCATGAGCCAATATTGGGCTGCCTGTCTCAATTTGACGAATGCGCTCAATCAAGGGGATGGCATGAATTGAGTAACAACTTCACCTTCTCTGCAGTACATACCCTTTGGGGTCGTTTGGAATGGGGAATGGGATTAACAAAGTTATCCTATTATATATATGGGATAACTTATCTCATCATGATGGTATAAATGTGGGATAAATAATCCTCGGACTAACTAATACCTCTAAGTCTCTAACCAAATGCAATCATGCATCTTATCCCGAGATTATTACCCTTATACCTCATACCAAACGACTCCTTAGTCCCTTACAACTACATTCACAGAAAAACAAATAAAGTGAATCCAATAAGTGGTGAAGAGCAAAACCTGCTACTACAACAATAGTTAGAACATCTCCCACCCTTTTGAGGGTTCGCACACTTTGTTTATGTGATTTAAAGCGTTTCAAGGAGGGATCCGCTGCCAAGAGCTGCAAAAAATAAGAATTGGCAAGGATAAAACAGATGGAAAAAAACAGAGCAAAAAGAAAGAGCTACTGATGCAAACAATTAAGCAAGTTCAAATAAAAGAGATCCTACTTGTGAAATTAATAGCTTACAGCATTTTACCAAGGAAATTTAATGATTTGCAATTGAGAGCTCCACTAAAGAATATATCATACACATGGAAATATTAAAAAGCTCATGCTCATTCTAAATTTCTAATGTGTGCGCGCACACACATAGTTTGCTCATTCAAGCACACCTATACTAGAGGCACCATTGGATTTGACAAACAACCCCATCCCAAGCAACATTCACACGAGTAGCTAAAATATAAATTGTCTCGAGAAGAAGTCTATTTATGAAACCCCCCCCCCCCCAAAAAAAAAAAAAATTAAAAAAAATAAAAACCAAATGCGTGATACATGAAAAAAAAACAAAATTTTAAATTAATAATATAACAAACGTAACATATATTTAATCTTATGATTTTTAAACAAATCACATTGAAAAGTTAGAAATTCACACAAATTGAAATGGGAGTATATAAAAAAAAAACAAATAATAGGGAGAATATTGTCTTTTTTTCCACAAAAAACTAATATTGCATGCAGAAGAACTATGTATGGAGCTGCCACATATCTCTCTTTGCATGTCAATCCCTAATACTCTTCAGCCACGCACTTCCTTGCCCATCACTCACACCATCCTCGTCACCCTAAAAAATAATTGTGTTTTCCATAAAAATTCATTTCATTTTTTTTTTTGTTTACTATATAATCATCCCTTTGTTCACATCTTTTTTTCATGTCTCCCTCATTCTCCAACACTCTCCCATTAACAAAATAATTCACTTTATAAAAATTTCTCCCATTTTCAATCATGGAAGGCCTTTGTGCTGAATTGCACCACCACAAATTTCATCCCTCTCACCAACTCTACAAGAAATCTCTTCGTGACATTGATATTCCCCCTAGAAAATTACTAAGCCGACGTTCTACTCTTTCATCAATTGATCATGTTGTTTCTGATGTCCAAGCTATAGGAAATACATCTGATTCTTTAACATGTTGTAACATGGAAGACATTCTGGGTAATGTCATGTTGCACAATTATTATTTTTGCTATTAAGCATATCACTATACTAAGAAAGAATGTCCTGTAATTTTCACATTGCTGCTATCGCAACACCACCTGTGCCCTCAATAAAATAGGCAAACAATCTTTTATCTTAAAATGATTCACAATGATTAAAATTCATAAGAATTTCAACTTAGTAAACTACACCATCCAAATTAAAAGGAAAAAAATAATCCTCAAGTACACTTTTTAGTGCAAGAAACTACACCCAAAAAAAATTAACGCATCAGCTACTTTCTGATAAGGTGATTTTAACAAATTAGCTGTGCAGAACTTAGATGGTTATCGGCATAATGATAACCGGGATACAGTGTATCTATGCACCCTATCAACCGTGAGGCTACAATAAAGTATCATCAATCAGCTAGACTCCTAGTTACACACAGAAGTCAGAACAATCAACAATTAAAAGACAGCTCCCAATATCTCCTTATCAGTTCAAAATTTCTTCAGCTCTTCTATAAAAAAACTCAGCTACACAAAAAAGGAGAACCTACACAAAATACACAGTACTCTTCAAAAAACACTCAATCCCTAACATAAACATCGTGGTCTCACCAAATGTTCACCAAAATCAACAGATTGCCCATCCCAATTAAAGCTTCAAATCTAAATTTAACGCGACTTTGGATCTTTATAGTAAACAGTTTGGAGAAACATAGAAAAAATGGAGAAAACAAGGTCGATTAGGCATAGGGGAAAGTGTAAGTACTCACAGCCTTCTCGCGAGCCCCGGGTTCGATATGGATCCCACGTCGTGATAGCATCAAGGATTCATCGGTCTTCTACAGTATGAATAAAAAGCGAGATTTCATTAGCACAAATCGTCAGACAGTTAGTAAACGCATCACATAAATACAAAACAGAAAACTCAAATTAGAAACGAGAGAGACCTGAGGATTGAGTCGAAGCTTCGATAAAGCTGTTTTGTTGAGCAAAAATGCCATTACTTTTCACCGAAATCGAACAGAGTAAACGTAGATGAAGAAGATGATTCTGAGTCTCCCGATACAGCACAATAAGAGAGAAATTGGTCAGTCAGTGAAATTTTGTGAAATGGGGTATTGGAGGAGAGGTTATTTACACAAAACTCCCTAACTTACAGAAATATGTCATTAAACCCCCTAATGTTTCAGTTTGTACAAAGAATTCCTTATCTAAGATTTATATAAGGAGATAAATAATTCACTCCGTTCTTTATCGACGTGAAAACTCAAAAATCGAGCACGCTTAGAATTGAACATATAAAGCATGGACAATATAAAACGTGGATTCATTATCATATAAAATTATGAATTAAAATGACCAATAACTTTGATGTCATGATAAAGAAACAAATATTAGGGCAAACTCAATATCAAAACTTAATTTATGAAGCGAAGATTATCCATAATTATGTAAAGACACAAATGTTTGAAATTTCTATGTATAAGAGAACTCCACACATTGTAACATCTAAGTGAAGATCGTCGACTAATTATATAATTTGAAGTAAATACGAAGTGTACGTAAATAGAATTTGTTGCACTACAAAATATATGTAAATATTTTCTCATTCCATGTTATGTAACATATTTATCTTTTTAATCTTTCGAAAAAAAGATACTTTTTAGTGTATGTTTAAAATAAAAATAATTCAACTTTAAAATTCTCACTTTTAACCCACGAAAAGGTCATCATACGGGAATTTTAGCAACTCAATTGATTGATTATCTGAACTCCTATCTTATTAATACGCATTCGATTATCCACCTTGTAGTCTCTTCTCCATTTCCCTAAATAATACATCTTTGATTTACATCACATACTTCAAATATACGTTTCTTTCTTTATACTATATATTTAGTTAAACACCTTCGCATAAATTGATAGTACTAGAATCTTTCTATATTTATATGGCACAAGACCAAAAGAGTGAGACAAAACCGGGGAAAGCAATAAAACAACATAATCTTGACAACATAATCCATTAATTAGCTTAATTAATAACTTATTAATCAACTACTTCCCCTAAAAATAGGATTTTCCTAATTCTCTCCCTCTTCCTTCTTCCTTCTCTTTCTCTCTAATTTGTTTTTTCCTTCACTTCATTAATTTTCCTATGATCATTTGTTCCCTTTGGGATGTTCAACCTAAATTCCAACAAACAAACAAAAAAAAACATATAATCTAAAATTTAACATCCCAAAAAAATGGGAACATGCATGTCTGTACAAAATGCAAGTTTCTTAAAAAGGACTAGAATGAGGCCTACACCTATTGATCAAGAAACATGTTCCAAGAGCACAAGCAGGACATCCGTGCCTAAATCCCAAAAATTTTCGAGACCAATAAATGTCGTGACGGATCCATCAGGCGATGATATTTATCAGAGGTACGTATTGTTACATAGTTTGTAATATATATGAAGTTTATTCCATTTATTATTGAAAGGTTGATGAGTTTGAAGGTGTTATACATACGTATATTTTGAATAGCATTAATTCTTCTAAATAATATACGAACAATATTTTAGATATAAATTTTATTTAAGTTTAAATTTAAAGGAACAACACGAAATAAGATGACTATCGTAAATAATCTTCTTTCATGTATTTTTTTAAAAAAGTGGCTAATAAGTTAAAATTTATCAGTACACTATAAGTTTACTTGTATTTTGAAGTTGTGGTGGAGCTATCCTTGTTCGAGGGGTGTTATTTGATACTATATCATCGGAAAACTACATTGTGTAAATAAGTTAACTTTTTGTATATATATAATATATGTTGAATTCCCGTAACTTTTTCATCTGTTTCCTTTTCATTTTGACTTTCCCTTAGTGAAAAGCCACTATTCGAAAGGGATTTGTCTGCATAAGCTTACTTATATTTTGAGGAGCCACACTCTTGTTGTGTCAATTGACACTCTTTAATTTCGTTCAAAAATTATATTGTGTCTATAGGTATTTCTTTTTTTGTATATTTACTTATTTCTGCATATTTTCACTTTCCTCAGTGAAAAATCCCAACTCTGCCACTATCCCAAAGGGGATTTTTCTACAGTTTCCCTAGCCAATATCTCTTTAAGAAAAGTTATTGTTAGATTGTTTATTAACAATTTCAACACTTGTATCCAATTAGATAACTATTTATCAGCGTTTAAAGCTTATCAACTATTTACAATCAGCTAACTCAAACGGGCTCATATTATTGTTATAGGTATGAGTTTGGGAAGGAGTTAGGAAGAGGGGAGTTTGGTATAACATACCAATGTGTAGACAAGATAAGTGGGGAGAATGTGGCATGTAAGACAATAGCAAAGAGCAAATTGAGAACAGAGATAGATGTGGAAGATGTGAGGAGGGAGGTGGTTATTATGAGGCATTTGCCTAAACACCCTAATATTGTTAGCTACAAAGAAGTTTATGAAGATAAAGAAGCTGTTTATCTTGTTATGGAACTTTGTGAAGGTGGAGAATTATTTGATAGAATTGTTGCAAGAGGACATTATACTGAAAGAGCTGCTGCTCTTGTTACAAAAACTATTCTTGAAGTTGTTCAGGTAAATCATTTCAATTTGTTTCTCTGATTTAATGACGTATGATATACAAATTCTTTATACTGACGGTGTGTATAACTTTAACTCTATAGGTATGCCACAAGCATGGGGTAATTCATAGAGACCTCAAACCTGAGAACTTTTTATATGCCAATGTAAATGAAAATGCTCAATTAAAGGCCATTGATTTTGGCCTTTCCATTTTCTTTGAACCTGGTAAGTACTTTGGCTCTCTGTTAATTTATTTTGAACTTTAAGTTATATACATTGTCACACTATTATTGTTATTAATAGTACATGTTTGGTCAAATTTTCAAAATCTTAAGTGCTTCTCGAACAATAATAATGGAGAGTAACAGTTTGTGTTTGGGTATCCTGCCTTTATTTTAACTATATATCCTAGGCTAGAGGACTTGACGGACCATCTCAAAGTTTCTTGGAGACCACGTCAATCGTTGTTGCTAATCAATTTGAAAAATACTCTTGTTAATATGCAATTTGTGCTCGAGTCTTGACCAAGGTTCCAAAAGTGTTTCTAGGGAAAATTACGTTTTGCATTGTTCGAAAAACTGTTTCTGCTTCTACTAAAAAAAACACTTATTTTTTCATGGTTAGGTCAGAGATTTGGTGAAATAGTAGGAAGTCCGTACTACATGGCTCCGGAAGTTCTTAGAAGAAATTATGGACCAGAAGTTGATGTGTGGAGTGCTGGTGTTATTCTTTACATTTTGTTATGTGGTGTTCCCCCTTTTTGGGCAGGTAATTAAGTTACAACTAATTATTGTTCTTTGTAGTTAATTAATTGAGTTTATGAATAGTCTAATTAATTGTGTTTCCTTAATTAGCACAGAAACTGAAGAAGGAATTGCACATGCAATAGTGAAAGGTACAATAGACTTTAACAGAGATCCATGGCCAAGAGTATCTGATGAAGCTAAAGATCTTGTCAAAGGAATGCTTGATGCTAATCCTTATAACAGGTTTACTGTTGAAGAAGTCCTTGGTAAGCATACTACCACAGCTCGTTTGGTACGTGGGATAAGGGATAACTAATTTCTGATGCGTACTTTAATATGGTGTACGTAGAGATAATCTACCTTTTTTTACATTATTAGTGTTTAGTAATTAAACATGTATTGTTTTAGATAGGGGATTTTGAAGGTCAAGAATTAGAGTAGAAGGGTCATAGATAGTTGAGTGTTGTCTCTATACATTTTAGTAGTATTAGTACTAATCTTGTAGTTTCTGCCTTTGATATATGTTTGATACATGTTAGTTTCTTTGTTTCGATTATTGCATTATTTTGATGTTACTGTCCTTTTTTCCGAATGCTATGTAATGAATTTGTAATTCTTTGCTATGTTTGCTCTGTGTTTGTATGTTATTCATAACATTGCTTGGTTATGAGTTACTTGAGTTGAGAGTCTTTCAAAAATTAACAACCTTTCTACCTCCACGAGGTAGGGGTAAGGTCTGCGACTTTGCGTACACCCTCCCCTCCGGATTACACTGAGTATGTTGTTGTTGTTCGTCTGAGTTATCTTATTATGCTTGATCCTTAAAGATTAGGACTTAATTGCAAATTTTAAACCTAATATATCAACTATTGATATTCAAATTAGATCATCACTGGATACAGAATGCAGACAAGGTGTCTAATGTTTGTTTGGGAGAAGGTGTGAGAGCCAAGATTAAGCAATTCACTTTGATGAATAAATTCAAGAAGAAAGTTTTAAGAGTGAGTACTAATTCCTAATAATCAACATGTTTTCCAATGTGGTATTTTATTTCATAAAACGTACGATATTTACAGGTTGTAGCAGATAACTTACCACAAGATCAAGTACACGGTATAAAACAAATGTTTTATAAGATGGACACTGACAAAAATGGAAACTTAAGTTTCCAAGAACTCAAAGATGGTCTACATATGATGGGACAAACTGTTGCTGAACCTGAAGTCCACTTGTTAATGGATGCTGTAAGCTTTAATTAATTGTCCCTTAATTAATTTTACAAATTTTAATTAATTAAGATTATTTTTTTGTTGTTGTTAATTAATTAGGCTGATGTTGATGGAAATGGAATGTTGAATTGTGAGGAATTTGTTACAATGGCTGTGCACTTACAAAGGTTAAGCAATGATGATCATCTTAGACATGCATTCCTCCAATTTGACAAGAATAAAAGTGGATTTATTGAGTTTGAAGACTTGAAAATCTCTTTGTTTGATGATAGTCTTGCCCCCCAAAATGATCAAGTTATTAATGACATCATATTTGGTGCTGATTTGGATAAGGTAAAATTTCATTAATTAACCTTAATCGTTTGAATAATCTCTCTCCTTAATTAAGTTCTTGTTTACACAAAACATTGATGGTTCTGAATCCTAGAAAACGCAGCTTATCGAATTTTGGACATAATGTTAAGACATATTAAGTTGATTTTTTTAAACCCAAATATAATACATGACTTAGCGTTCATTAGTAGCGAGAACTCTATCTCAACCTCTATGTATACTAAGTAGATAGGAGGTTATCGAGGACATAGATTAGAATAGAATGCTAGTATTAAGTAGAGTGTTGTCTCGCTTATACTCACATATAGTAGTATTTCTCGTGTAATATCTTGTCCTTCAATTTTTGTTACTATCTATTGTTTCTTCTACTCCGATTATCGCTTGTAATAGTGAAACATTCTACCTTTCAAGGTAGGAATAAGATTTACGTATAGTATATCCTTCTCAAATCCCACTTGTGAAATTATACTGGATATATCGTTATTGTTGTTGATTTGTTGACATATGAATACAGGATGGAAGGATAAGTTATCAAGATTTCAAGGTGATGATGTCAACAGGAACAGATTGGAAAATGGGTTCACGCCAATACTCAAAAGCAATGCTGAATGCACTTAGCATGAGACTTTTCAAAGACAAATCCATGCAATTGAAAAATTAACTCTCTTCCAATATTCTTTGAGCTTTTATTATATCCTTCACTTGACAAGAAGATGAGAAAAGAAAAATGTAGAGAAGAAGATATGGCTAAAAAATATACAGGGTTTTGTTCCACATTAAGCAAGAATATATTTACATATTTCTTGTCTGTCTCATTTTTTTCTGTTTTACAAAGGCTATTAATGACAAAATATAATTTTGAGGATGAATGATACTACTTCATTGAGTAATAATAGAAAGATGATGGACCAAGAATCTTGTTCTTTGTTTTTTGATCAATGATGGTCCAGTCGAGGCTCGCCCATGCCCAATCCTGATGGGCCTTCGATTTTCTCTTTATCTTAGCTCTATAGTCCACCCGTCTTTCCCTGTGTATGTTTCTCATTTCCCAGATGTCAAAACACAGAGAACTAATAAACATCTTTTTTCGAGAAATAGCTTTTACTCTCCAACCAACACTGGAACACATTTTTCAAGAAAGTACTTTCCATAAAAATGGAAATCAGTATCAGGTAAACAATACTGGGGCATGCTACTCAAATACGTCGAAAGGTTTATCTCAATAAGTCTACGAAACTATAACCATGGAGAGACGGATAGAGCAATTCTAAAAACAATAACATATATCATTATATACACACAAGGGAACATTATACACAAATCACCAGTAAGAACAACAGCACAGCTTTGTTTGCAGCTACTGACCCACCATCCCAGAAAGATGAGATGAGTTGAGTTGGAATAGTTCTGCACCTAACTCTATCACAGACTATTTACAACAGAACCATAAATTAAATTGCCCCTTGAAGATGCACAAGAGCAAACTTCAGTTTCAGGGATTCGTTTTACCTATACTGTTCTCTGACAATTGGTGGCTTCAATTAGAGAGGATCAACCCGTCTTGTTATCCTATCGTTGAGTAGATTCTTTAACTTACCCATCTGAACATCATTTTATCCCCCAAAATCACAGTATAGATAGAGTCGTCTTATGTGCTTTGGCCCTCATGTCTTAGTAGAGTTCTTTCCCCTACCTCCTCCTTTGCCTTTGCTGCTACCAGTTGCGTTCTTTGAGCTGGGTGCCTTACTACAAGCACCTTGGGAATCCACATCAGCAAGACCATTCTCCAGTGCTCTAACCAGATTTTCAAAGTAGTTTCGGGTGACACTGTTGCGATTTGAAAAAAAACAAAGCTGTCATTTAAATGTTAAAATATCAATATGAACTATCAAGCGCAAAACCATCTCATCTCTTCCACATATTTGAGAGGTCGACTGGCAGCTTAGGCAACAATTATCCCGTGACATCTACAATGTAAAATCCTAGTTCGTGTTTGGTACTCCTCCAATTTATACTAATCTGTGAACATACAGGCTGTCTTTTTTTCCATGGAAGCGGAGGTGTTGTTCGCATGGATGAGGCAGCAGTTAGGGGGGTGAGTGTGGGGACCACATACAAAAAGTGTTTTCTGGTCAATTGAGGGTTTAAATGCAAAGCCCAAATTAGAGGACAATTTTAGTGAAAAAATCACGAAAACAAAAAAGAAATTAAATTTATGCATAACTCAAGATAAATAACTTTCAACATGAACAATTATATAAACAAAGGAGTTTAAAGATTATTGTTTAGTGATATGCAATCTTCTAAACATTTAAGTAAAAAGTGTGAAACCAGAACTCCTGGACTAATTCTGTATTGGCTCTTAGCTGAAGAAACGTCCACACTTTATGCTTCTAGGAAACAGTGTAAGAAAAATTACCTTGTTAAACCAGCGAGCTTTGTACGGAAATCATTGAAATCCTTGGACGGTCCTGTAGCATTAAGATAAGTTTGGAGTTCCTTTTCAGCACATTGATGAAGTCTTTCTAAACCAGCCTCTGCCTCACCTGTACAGATAAAAATTTGCATACAGAAAAGTAACAGAAGCATGAGACAAGTTTACTGAAGATGATCAAAGAACAAGGTACACAGATGATGAGAACTGTAAATACCTTGTACGTACTCAAAAAATTGCCTTTTCGCTTTCTCATGTTCCGGTAGGTAGTATCCATATGCATAAGTCCATTTTAACACTCTCCTACATTCAACTATCTGCAAATTGTATAGTGGAATATACTCATAAAGAATATCTTATGGGATGGCTATAAAAGGAAAGAAGAGATAAATCTGGCAAAGAGGATCAGTCCCCCTAAGTAGGTGCACATTCACAAATTACTTATTTCCAGCCAAATCCTACTTCTAGGGAAATAGCTATCAAAAACTGCACTCAAACATGAAGCCTCTACGGTTGGAAAATTTGTTGCATAATACAGATGAACACAGTAACTGTCTTCCGGTCTTCATCTGATTGGCAACCTCATGTGGGAACTCACATGGGCGGTGTGTGTGTGGGGGTGGGGGGT
>NW_006239017.1:236470-266911 GCF_000226075.1 Solanum tuberosum
GGTGTGTGTGTGGGGGTGGGGGGTGGGGATTTATTCAAAAGGGACTAATTCCGTATTTTGGTTTGATGTATGTTACAGGAACTTAATAATTAAAGACAAATCTCCAAACCCCAATGCATAGTGCCAAGACTTATCCTTGAACGACACCCCCCACAACCCCGAAAACTCCTCTTCCTTCACTATCATTGATAAGAAGGCCAGAGTAACCGAAGTTCATAGAAACTTCGGATATCGAGTGTCCTCAACATAGTTTAGCCCCTCTGGGGTGTAAGAGATATATCTTCCACCATCCCTGTAGTGTATGAAACAAATGTATACATTTCGATAGGAAACCAATTCAAAACTGGGAATGAGATGAGGCTGATGATTTCCTACAAAAGATACAGCCATATGTAGTACATAGAGGGCAACAAGTTGATGTGGAATAGGCCAACCATGAACTGATTCCTCGGTGTAGCCATACTATTATAACTGCTTGATTGTCGGAGAAATGCCATTTAACTAATGTTTCATATAATGTATATGTGAAGAAGATTGCAGTGTTCACCTGTTGCCAGGAATCTATAATGAATTTCAATTGTGACTCAGGTTGGGACTGTTTTTCACTAAGCTTTTCAAGCTGCAGAATAAACCAGAAACTACATTAAACACATATTTGAAGACATATCAAAAGGAAAAAAACAAAAGTTATGCCTGGCGAGATAACACAAGAGAAAAGAAAACAACTCATTTCCAGTAAGCAAATTCTTCAGCACCAATTTTTTTCATAAAGAGCATTTACTCTTATTTTGTCATTACTTTAGCCTGTGTCTACTCTTAAGGGTGGCAATTGGGTGGGTAGGGTAAAATTTGGGCGGGCCATAATGGGTCAAGACAACAAACGGGTCAAGACCCAACCCAACCCAAATCTGCTTGGGATAAAACGGGTGAGGTAATGGGTCATACAGCGAGTCAAGACCCAACCCAACACAATTTTTACCATGTCTAATTGTTTTATTTGTTCTTTTAAAATATTTTAGTACCTAATAAAATTATTTTATTTATTAATTATGGCTATGTATAACATATCAAATTAAAAAAAAAGTTTTTTAAAAATGTTTTGACAAGATTTCTCATAAGCCAATTTGGGTTACATATCAACCCAATTTTTAATGGGTTGAAATGGGCTGAGCTAATAAGTGGCCGGGTCAATAACCCTCCCAAAATTAAATGGGTTGTGCAGGTTGGGATTATTTTGTCACCCCTAGTATACTCTGTTGAGCAAAATCACAACCAGGCATAAAGTAAATTATTACATAAACCAAGGAGTAAAATTGCAATATATACAACCCTACAGCAAGCCAACATTTATCAAAACAAAAACACACACATTTGAAAATATTCTTGAACAAAATTACAACTGCACCCTAGTTTCAAGTACAACAACATACCCAGTATAGTCCCACAAAACTGAAAAAAGTACCATAGTAGAAAGAATAATTGCCGTCTGTAAGCAAGCACATATTATACTTACATGAACAGTTTGCATTTGATGCAGATCTGCCATGGCTTTTTGCCTCGACTGCCATCAGGAAAACAAGGAATGTTAGCTTTACAAAAAGTGAGTGCGAAATTTCTTTCACAAATTAACACATGTTTCACAATTCTCAAGAAGTATACAAAGTCAAACGGAACTTTCAATTTCACAATTTAATGCACGTTTTACCATTTCCAAGATGTGTATAATCTGTTTCTAGAAAACAGTAGAAGAAGATCATTTTTTGTACTCATTTCCATCCTCTAAATGTTGAAAGAATGAAACTACATATTTACCTAATAAAAAAAATAGTAAAAGAGAGCTCACAAGAGATACAAATCAATGGCATCAATCAGTAATCTCATTTTCTTTTAAGGCATCAATTATCAACAATTCAAAAAGGGAAATGTAAATAAGCATATTCAATTCCAGTATCTACAAAGAGGAGAAGTGGAAAGAAGCAGCAAACAGGGTAACATATGACATAACCCAACCCTTCTGCTCACACTCCATAACGCTTCTACCCAATATTTGTGCAGCTTCAATAAGTACAGACAAGACAAGCTCAAAGGAAACGAGATAGAGAGAGTATCCATACCGATTGATTGGTTGCCCAACGCTCATAGTAATGTGTGTATCTTTCCAGAGAGTTTTTGGCCATCTCCCTCCTCCTCTCAGATTCATCATACTATATGCAACAATGTATACATAAGCATATAGGACATCAAATCAATTGCATTCATGATCAATAGTTACAATCCAAATTCAAAGATCAAGATGAAAAAGAATAAAATGCAAACCAATTATGGGAAAACTGGAAAACTCACCACGCCCTCTTGCTTTGCTGACTCATAGCGATTACACGCATAAAATCCACCAGTCCTTTCACCATGGTCTGACCATGCACCAAGACATAACCTGTGAGATATCAAATAACACTATGAGTAAGGACCTTTCGGTAACCACATGAAATACTTCAAAATGAGTATATTCAGTATCTTCTACTTAAGCTTGTATACCTAAAAACAAAGTAAGTCCCTGAACCAGTGAATGCCCTAGAAATATCCTTGACGAAATAATGCCCATGTTCATTGATAAATGTATTTCTTTTCCTTTGGGTCCCACATAAAGAGTGCATAGAAGGTAGTGAACTTCAAGAATAAGCAGTCTAATGTACAGAAATAGATATAGGTGCAAAAGTCTTACCAGCAAAACTCAAATTTACATGGTGGCGTACAAGTCATGTGCATACACCCTTGGTTCTTCTCAATTGGTCTCTTGCACTTTGGACAGGGCTTGGAATTAGCCAAGATCCTGAGATCACCCAAAAGGAAAAAGTTAGATGTGAACGAACTTATTTTTATTTGGGATCCAACAAGTGTAAGATCTCAACC
The DNA here is from genome assembly GCF_000226075.1 of Solanum tuberosum. NCBI lineage: Eukaryota > Viridiplantae > Streptophyta > Magnoliopsida > Solanales > Solanaceae > Solanum > Solanum tuberosum. Next base: position 239,381 of record NW_006239017.1, read on the forward strand.
TATTAACCAAAAACTAGTTCAATCCACACTGGATTGAAATAACAAGAAACAACAACAACAACATACCCAATGAAATAACAAGAAACACCAAACAAAAATGATACAGATGGGTATCAAACATTATACTACTTGACAAAACCTTATGACCATTATAAAGTGTTGCAGACATAAAATAAATAACCTAACTAAAAATCATTCATGGAACACTAACAGAGATATGAAAAACAAAATAAAACCGGACGATCAGCATTAAGATGAATACTTACCAATTCATGTTCTCTGACTCAGCACTGTTTTTCAAAACCCACTTGGACACAGTATCACAATCCACGGGCCGATGAGCCTCTTCTGTACACTGAACAAAATAACGGTACAATAAGAAAACGACACTTTCATGAACTAAAAAATGAAGTTAATACAAAAGTGAAAAGAAATCTCACATTCCAACAAAAACTAAAGGAACAACAGCAAGTAACATCATAGCTTCCACTTCCAAGATCATATTCTATTGCAGAATCACAACCTGGAGCAGGACACCATTTTGTCTACAGAAAACAAGAAAACAAACGTATCACACCTGCTAGCAAATAAGGCAAATAATAAAGGTACAATAAAGAGAGACGAAAGAACCCTTGCAACAAACAAAGCTCGTGTCAACAAAATGTGATATACAATAACCAATTCAAGTTGATAATTTAAGTACTCCAACATAAAAAAGATCCAGACAAGTCAGCAGAGACGGCAGCAAATACTTTTCTTTCATTAGTTAATTTCTAAATGTGAAAGGATATCCCTTATAGCATACATCATTAATAAAAAGGTTATGCAAAAAAACAGTAGTTTTTTCTTGAAGATCAACCAATCATCTATACTAGATGGCAGCTTAACAGCACAGGTTATGTACAAACATTTGTTTTCTTGAATATCCCGTAGGAAATGAAGAAAAATGCAAAAGAAAGAAGGGAAGAAAAGGTTAAAAGAAAGAGAGAGAGAGAACAGGAAAAACGGATTTTTTTAAATGTGAGATAAAAGACCAAGAGACTTGTAGTTTGTGTAGAGTTACTTATCACCAAAAAATGCTAAAGGACCAAAATACTGAACTTTAAAGCTATTCTTGTGTCTAAAATCATAAATAATGGCATCCCCATTCCAATCCTTATGCAGGTCCTTTACTAGATTCACCTCACTTCTGCTGTACTCTGTTCCGCAATGTATATGTTTTTACAGATGTATAAAAGACGCACAGGAAAGAAAATCTCAGGCCCACGGATACATATGATACAGAAGAATATGTGACGAATTCATATGCAGCAAAATGTTACTTCTTCAACAGTTCGATCAAACAATCATGGGTAGCATAATCAATCTAAACTGTACAAGTCCTCAATAACATCAAACTGACAGCACTTGGCACCAACCTTTCTACTGTCCTCAATATAGGATCTAAGAAGGTAGCGATAGTACTTCTCCTTATCTTCACCAGATGTCAATGTATCAATCATATCTTGACCAATGGCAACATCGCATGATGGGTCAGGACATCGCAGCGTCAAGCATCCAGGGCCATCATTGATGGATGTGGTAATGTAAGCTGCCAGAACAAAAACAAAAACCATTAGACAAGAAAATAAAAGGCAAGGCAGGTAAAAGACAACCAAAATTCTTCAGTAAAAATTTGAACTGAATAAGATACTGACGGAGAGTTCTCCCTTCATGATGCTGCACAAGAAGTCTCATTGGTTACCATTTAAGCATCAGTATTCATAAAACAGTAACAAGGGTCTAGGATTTGCATGTCCAAATGGATTACACTTCCCTCTTCTTTTTCTTTTTCTTTCTTTTTTCTTTTTTCTTTTTCTTTTAAAAAAAGTTGATGGATTGCACTTTCCAATAGAGAAGGATTTGTACCCTAAATAAACTGAACTCAAATATTGGATAATATACGTCGGAGAATATCAAATTAGACACTTCTTTCAAGTTCAGAGTAAAGCAGAACTATATATGTGGCCAAAGCTCCAAGAAGAAACAAACCTTTCCAGCAAGTAGTACAAAAAGGATGACCACACCCAACAGATGTTATGTCATCAGGAAGGAAGTTCTCAAAGCAAATCCCACACACCACCTGCCGAGAATGTAAATAGATTCAGGCCACCAGAGAGAGACAGCAGCACAAATAACTGTTATAATGGCTAAGAAGTGAATCAGTTTCCGGTAACAAAGTAGAGAACTTACATCTATAATTCTTGAAAGAGAGACAGCAGGCTTCTCCAACAAGCCGGCAGACTTGCGCACTCTTTCTTCATCAGCAAACCACTCCTCATGCACCTTGTTCACACTCCTACAATCATCATTGTTTATTAGTCTTTTAGAAACAAGTCAAACAGAAGGAAAACCAAGTCCGTCATAACTCATATACAAGTAGAAAGCACAAGAACATAATGTGATAGCATTGCACAATTCACATTTCCAAAGATGCTCATCAAGTGAAAGCTACCGACGAAAAATATGTCAATCCAAGTAATAGCACCAGCAGCACTCAGAATAACTATTAACTCCTATGGTTGAAAGGGGGAAAAGATCAGGTTACCAGTTATAGCGTCGAAGTAATATACAGGCAGCTTCTCTTGATATGGAGAGAAGAGTAGAAATTGTCGTCATATCCTCCTCCTGTCGCTGACGTATATCTTCTTCTTTCAAGACAGTATAATTTTTCTGCAAATTGCAAAGGCATTGTGTGAATCTAAAACCGAATAGGATTTAATGACAAAGAAAAATCTGAAATCCAAAAGCATTGAATGAACAGTTAAAATGGGAATTCTCACAGAGAGGATCTAAATTAAGAGACTACTTGTATCGCATCAAAGTGTTAACTAGCAGAGAAAATCAACTCTAGCTCAACAGAAGCCCCTTTGTAGCACATTGAAGTTATCTCTAGCTAAGAACATAGCTGTCTCACAAAACAAGCAAGTAAAGAACACTGACACAGCAATTCACTAATCATTATGATTCGGACAAACTGTTCACTTCAGCTATAACCCTATAAATCATATGCTAACATCTTTAAAAAGTTTTCACATTGCCCCAGAATACAGTTACATATCAGGACTCATCAAATTCACAACCCCATCAATCAAGATCATCTCTTTTTCACTGTGTCTTTCCACAGTTTAGACAAGAAAGGTTGGTGACTTTTTTAAGTCACACCCGCAATTATTCTATCCTTATATAGAAGGGATGCAAAAAGGCAACCAAATCAAAATCAAAATCAGAAGACCCCAATTCCAATGAAACACTCACCTGAATTACACAGCTCTACATGTTTCTGAAGGTTACAACTTACCATAAATACTCATAAACAGTAAAACTATGATATCCCTATATGCACCTATATGCAATGGATACAAAAAAGGCGCAGTCTTTATAGTGAAATTCACTTCAAATTCACACCCAAATCAAAATCAAATACCTCAATTCCAATAAACCATCCAACTGAATTGTACAACAGTTTCTTAAGGTTACAACTGACAAAAAGTAGAATGAAGCAGACCAAAGATAACAGGGATGTACATAGAGTATTCACCTCCAACTAATTCAAGATCAAGACATGGTAGTAGTAGTAGTTGAGTACAATCAGAAGAGTACCTGGGTACGACTAACAGCTTGTTCATCGGAATCATCGGTTTCATTACCCATGAAATCATAATCAGCAACATCAGCGTCACTATCTGCCGCATCGCCGCCATAACCATCACCGTCACTGTAGAAATCCTCATCTACCGACTCCATATCATTAGCATCGTGCATATCATCTTCTGAATCCATCAAGTAGAGATTATCAAACACCAAAACTACAGCTGAAAAATTGTTGCTTGAAACCCTAAAGGCTAAATAAAACGAATTAGCACAACTTGTAAAAGTAAAATTGGGGAAAGAAGAAAAAAAAAGTAGGTAGTTGATTATGATGGAAAGTGGGCAAAAGAGAAAGAATATGAAATTGATTTTATTTATTTTGTGTATATATATATATATATAATATAATGTTTTTCAAAGGGAATTTGTGGTTTTAGATTTTAAGAGAGTTTAGGAAGTTTGGTGGGGATGTGTTTAGTAATTCAAAAAGAGGTAGAAAAGGGTTTATATAGCAATTCAAATTAGGATTATTATGGAAAAAATAAATCCGGAGGTTTAAAAATTGTTATATTTTTTTTTTTAATACAGTGTATATTATAAATTGAAAAAATTATTCGAGATAAAGGTTTATATAGCAATTCAAATTATGATTATTATAGAGGAACAAATTGTAAGGTTTAAGAAGTGTTAAAAAGGTGTTCAAAATTACCCCCCACACAATTGAGGCGCGAGGAAGATATTTGGATACCATGTAAGCCAAAAAGGTGTTCAAAATTATTTTTAAAAAATATAGATTTAGGGGGTAATAAGACATTAGTTTAGTTAAGGTGTGTCTCTAAAATTTCAATCATAGTCTAGGGTGTATTTGTACATTTTCCCAAGTCAAAATACACATGGATGGATTTGATGATATTTTATAGATGACACCTAAGTCGCTTATAAACTTTAATATGACTTGATAAATATGTCATATAATTTTTTAGCATGAATGTGAATTGTCAATCTCTTGACACATATTTATTTATCCATGAAGTTTCTCTTATCTATACTTTTATTATTTTACGTGAGTTACCTAATATTTTTTCCTCAATTTAAATTTGATCACAATTATTCTCCATCGACCCATTTCAAATTATTGTTCGATTCATTATCCACACAATCTTAGAATTATTAAGAATATATTTATCCTTTTTGGTATTTATGCATATAGGTGACATGTCGGAGTCAATGGGGCGATAGAATATTTGATTTAGTCACTAAAAAATGCAAGGATCAAAAACTTACATCAAAGGGCCTTGTAATTGCTAAAGCGAGTATTATTCGTGTCACCTCATAAAAAGTTTTTGAACTTTACTTTAAAGTTGTCTTATTTATTGACTTGTTGGTACAAAGGGGAAAGAAATGAGGAATTTCACTTTAAAAAGGAAAAAGATAGTTCCAAACAAAGGATCGAGGGGCAAGCTTTCCGGTGTCAAGTTTCAAGGACTTGTGTCCATCGGAAGCTTATCTTTTACTTCAATAGTAGATATCATGTTAGTTCACAAATTTCTTTTCAATATTATAATCTTCTTTTTTTATGTAAAAAATTAGAAGCTACACACAAGTTCTCATTAGATCTCGGTTGTTCTTAATAACTATGTCGATTCATTTAAATCTTTGGGTAGCACCAATAGATCTTCAACAAGATGAAGCAGTCCAAATGTTGCACCCTAGATGGTGAACGTTCAGTAGCCGAAAGCATTACTTATATACAAATTTTTTTCAACTCTTCGAACATAATAAGAGGCGAGTTGAATTTCATTGTGATCTAATTTATTTATTTAAAAAAAATCATATCACCGCATTAAAATAGGATAATAAAGTAAGGATAAGAGAAAATGTACCATACTCCAGTACTGAAAGACATGGTTGTTTGATGAATAGATGAATTTTAGACTGAATTCTTAAAATAAAAAAGGATTGACTCTCATCCGAATTTTACAATACAACATAAGCAGGTTGGAACTAATGGGGCTCAAACCTTGATAGAACGGTGTCCGTTTGACCTAACTTTTAAAATAAGCTTATTTTGATAAAAATATTTTTCTAAAAAAAACATTTGGTAAGAATCGAGATCAATGAGTTTTTAAAAACATTTTTGAACAATAATTAGTATTTGATCACATTTTAAGAAAAAAATTTAAAATGTATTTTTCTTAAAAATATTTTCCATAAAGGCCATTTTAGATAAAAACTATTTTTAGTCTTGAAAAATAACTTTTGCTATTTCCTAAAAATACTTTTTTTGTGTCTAAAAATTTAGCCAAAACACCATAATATTAATGTTTATAAATAAAGCACTTTTCTAGAAAAAATTAAGCCCTCAGGAACATGCTGTAAAAATCTACTTGTTCACTTTTGAATTGACACGCCTATTAAGAAAATAATTATTGACATATAGTTTAGAATTTTACCCTTATTAATTATGAAGTGGATGAATTGAATACTTTAAGGTTTTCAATAAGTCTTACATTTTTCAAAGTAATTAATTGAGGGTATAATAGGTAAATTTTTTTGTCCTTTCTTGATTTATCAAAATAAACAAGTAATTAGAGACAACTAAAAAAAGAAAAAGTGGACAACTAATTAGGAACATAGGGAGTATCTACATTAACTTATTTAATTTCTCTTAATCAAAAATTAAAATTTATATTATTTAAATAAAGCAAATTTTTTTAAACGTTATATTTTTAAATCACAAAAAATAAAAATAAATTAAAGAATGTATTAAAATAAAAAAGATAATTAACAAAAGGGTTTTTCGGTTAATCTAAAGTTAGGTGCTGCTCAAATACGCTAAAACCCTAGCCTCCATATCCATTTCTCTTTCAGCTCTACACTCTGCATCTGTTTTTACAGTTACACTTGCATAAAAAAATTGTCGGCTGCTCCGGTCGCCGCCGTCAACAATGGGGAAATCAGAAAAGAAGCCAGCCTCTCAGCCCCAGAAACCAGAAAAGAAGCCAGCCGCTCAGTCACAGAAGAATTCTGCAGCCGATGATGACATGGATCCAACGGTGACTCCCTTTTTCCCTTTTCTATTTCTTGTTGAATTTTTTTAGGTGTAATTAATCAATCATGTGTAAGTGTTAGATTGATAAAGAGCTGGGATAGAACTCAAAGTTTTTGGGATATTTTTCAGGTATAAAGGGGAAGGACCATTTTCCTCTTTGTAGATGTTTTGGGTTTTTGGGTGTAGTTAATTTGGTTTAGGTTAGTTTGTATACTTTTCCGTATGAATATTTGGGGCATTGAGGCAAAGGCTTCATTTGCTTAACCCTGTAGCCGCCAATTTTTTTTCTCTGGTCGTATTTCTCTCTCTTTCTCGCCTTCTCGTCGGAGTAATGGGGAAGTTAGAAAGCATTCTGTAGCCGATGACGAAATGGATCCAAGGGTGACTCTTTACCTCTTTGTATTTCTTCATTTGGTGTAATTTACAAGAATGATAAGGGAAAGCGACACTTCTTGCTGATGTTTTCCAGTATAAATAGTTGTCGGTTATGTTTAAGTTTTAGATTGATCGACAGATAGAGAATTGGCATAAAAGTCAATTTTTTGTGACTGGTTTGTCTGGATTGCAGCAATACTTTGAAAATAGGCTGAAAGCACTTGCAGCTGAGAAGGAAAATGGGGAGAACCCTTACCCTCACAAATTCCAAGGGGAAAACCATTTGTCTATCCCTAAATTTGTCAATAAATATGGAGTTTTAGAGAGTGGAGTTCATTCCGAAGATGAAGTGTCCTTGACTGGTAAATTTTACAGCATTTTGAGCTTACTTTCTTGATCAGTTTATTTTTTGCAGTTTTTTGTTAAAAATAAATAAATTTGCATCAATAATTGTTTTTTTCTGCAGGAAGGATAATGAACAAACGTGCCTCTTCTGCAAAGCTGCTTTTCTATGATTTACATGGTGAAGGTGCCAAAGTTCAAGTCATGACAAGTGCAAGGTGGTTCTATTACTCTTATTATTTTGTTGTTTGTGAGAAATAGAAACTTCTTTTAACTGAGAAGTATTATGTCCTTCTATATTTGCAGAGATTCTGTGTTGAATGAAGAAGACTTCATTAAATTTCATTCTGGTGTGAAGCGTGGCGATATTGTTGGAATTACTGGTTGTCCAGGTGTGGGATTCTTATTTCCTGTTAGTTTAGTGACAGATGTTGTCTGTGGTAGTGTTGGTCTTGGTGGTATAAAAACAAATTCTGTTAGAAGAGAAAAGTTACTCTCACTCTCACTCCATCACGTACTTAAACACCATTAATTAATGTAGGCGAAAGAAACTGAAAACACAATGTGTATGTATTTTATTGGATTGGTGTACTGCAGCAGATTGAATGGTTAAGATTTGCATGTGAAGTTATGGTCATATTTAATACCATAACAGCTATTCTGCTATCTAAATGAAAGATTTGATGATTCATGTCTTTACTGGCAGTTAATTGCATTTACCCAACCTTTTCTCTTCACACCACTTACTGCATGGATTCTAATTTAATTCAAATTTAAGTTGATCATTTTTTGGTCCTCGACTCTGAAGCTTTGATTTGAATTCAAATTTAATTAATATTGTTTTTTCCTGACCACATAATTTTTTTTGAAAGAGGAGGTTGATCACCTGTTAGAGATGGGATACAGTTAATTGTCCTTTCACATTTGATTTTCAAAAAGTATAATCTGGAGAATTATTTGACAAAGCAGAAAGTTTTCGAAAAAAATGGACAACAAATAGAGCAGTAACATAAGATTCTTATAGAAAATACACATTTTTCAAGCTTTCATAGTAAGGGAGAGGAATGATAAATGTCAGGAATCAGTAAACATGGAGGTTGAGAGAAGAGATGCATGCATTTGTAAGGAGAAAAGAAAACACGGGGTTGAGTTGGCAGGTGCATGAGAGAAAATAATATACACTTGTCCCATTACATTTATTAGACCATGATTACCATAGCTGACCTTTGTCAAGCTGTCTCCTAAAGGGGCAGTCGTATTCATGTTGAGCATAATTTTTTTTCTTGTGTTTGCATCCATTTAGGTTTCTGGGTTTTTCCATAGTCTCTTACCTCAAGTATTGTTTGCTCTGCAATTGCCAGGGTGAATATCTTTATTGACATGGTGTAGTTTATGCAAAGATCTCATGAGATGATAATCATGATGTTTTGGTTTGGTAACATATTTCTAATTCTTCCTACTTCATTCATTAGGTAAGAGTAAAAGGGGAGAGCTGAGTATTTTTCCCAAATCATTCGTAGTGTTATCTCACTGTCTTCATATGATGCCACGGCAGAAAGGTGCCCAGACAGAGACAACTAAGGTTAGTAAATTTTGTTTTGCATTGTGTCTAATACCAGTCTCAGTTTGATTGAACTATATCTAATTGTGCTGCAGAATCCTGAAGCATGGGTCCCCGGAAGTGGCCGTAATCCAGATTCATATGTGTTGAAGGATCAGGTATCTTATGCCTCTCAAATTTTTCAGAAAGTTTTTTCTTTCATTTCATCCTATTTCCTTTAAAAGATTTTATGCCTCTGATGTGATCTTGTGGTTCATTTGTTCTCTATGTCCAGGAAACACGATATAGACAGCGTTATTTGGATTTGATGCTGAACTTAGAGGTCCGCCACATATTTAAGACCCGTGCAAAGATCATAACTTTTATTCGAAGCTTTCTTGATAACCGCGACTTCCTAGAGGTTGGTGTTTATAAAGCTGTTTTACTTTGCCTTTTTTTAGTTGGGATTATGATCTTAGCTTGAATAAAACTAGTAAAATGTATAATTGTGTTTGTAACAGGTAGAGACCCCCATGATGAACATGATTGCTGGTGGGGCAGCTGCACGTCCATTTGTGACCCACCACAATGATTTGAATATGAGGCTTTTCATGCGTATTGCTCCTGAACTATATCTTAAAGAGCTAGTTGTTGGTGGCTTGGATCGTGTCTATGAGATTGGGAAACAATTCAGAAACGAGGGAATTGACTTGACTCACAATCCTGAATTCACCACTTGCGAGTTTTATATGGCATATGCAGATTACAATGACTTGATGGAGCTAACTGAAACTATGCTAAGTGGTTAGTAACCAAAAATTTGGATCCAAATGTAGTAGGGGAAGCTTATGTATATTTAATCTTTTCATGATATATATTCTTTTATTTTATATCTTACGTACTGTACATGAACAGGGATGGTGAAGGAACTTACAGGTGGCTATATAATCAAGTATCATGCGAAAGGGTTGGAGAGTGACCCAATTGAAATTGACTTCACTCCTCCCTTCAGGTTTGGGAGTTTTCTGGTTCGTCATGTTTTGGTTTTGTTTACAAGGCACTAAGATACTTATGCGTTGCTTCTGCAGAAGGATTGATATGGTAGAGGAATTGGAGAAGATTGCAAACTTGAATATACCCAAGGATCTCTCTAGTGATGAAACCAACAAATATCTCATAGATGCTTGTGCAAAGTTTGAGATCAGATGTCCTCCACCTCTAACAACAACTAGATTACTTGATAAAGTAAATTTTCAATCAGATATCTTCCTGATAGGCAATATTTACATATGCAATCTAGAAACTCGCTTTTCTCTGCTGGTCGCCTTTTCTTTTGTATTGTTGCGCACTACTCCTCTCTAGTGATATTGTAATGCTTGAGATTTTTTTTCAGTTTCTGGGCTTTGTGTTCTTCTGTTCTCTCCATGCGCAGTAGTACATGAGCCAGCAAAAGGCTACTGTAAAGGGGATGGGGGGGGGGGATAGAAGCGAATGTGAGAAAATAAAGAGGAAAGAAATAGAGATGAAAAGGGTTGCTAGCGTTTTAGAGTTACATTAGTGTGAAATCCGTAGTTTGTGTGGCATTTGACTAATATGTGTTATTGGCAATAAATGTTATCGTCGATTGTCAAATTGGTTTTGATACAATTGCTGTATGTCTGCTTTTCGGCATGTAACATTATAAATCGCTTAACATTAGGTCCCATTTCTGCATTTAATGGTGATCCCTCTTCAAAAAAACATGTCAAGTGTTCTCATTCCTTTGGTGCTATTGGTTACAGTTTTTTGCCTAAGCAGCTTTATGACGTTGGTACTAAGTCTCCCTTCATTTTTTTTGTGAATTTAGCTTGTGGGCCACTTTCTGGAGGGGACATGTGTTAACCCTACTTTCATTATCAACCATCCAGAGATAATGAGTCCTTTGGCGAAGTGGCACAGATCGAAACCAGGCCTGACAGAACGTTTTGAACTGTTTATAAACAAACATGAAGTATGCATTCTTTCAAGTCTTACAAAGTTTAAACTGTATTTTACCATCCCAATACATGTTGTAATGTGCTTCTTCTCTGTTTAATAACTTGACAGCTTTGTAATGCATACACTGAGTTGAATGACCCTGTTGTCCAACGCCAGCGCTTTGCTGATCAACTCAAGGTATTTGTGGGAAATGTGCAACTTGACTTGGTGGCTGTTCGTGTTCATCTTGTTGTGTCATTTCAATTATGTGCAACTACTTATTTAGGCATAATTAATGTCAATTCAGGACCGACAATCAGGTGATGATGAAGCTATGGCACTGGATGAGAATTTTTGCACAGCTCTTGAATATGGATTACCTCCTACTGGTGGTTGGGGATTGGGTATTGACCGACTTGCAATGTTGTTGACAGATTCACAAAACATCAAGGTTTGTACCTTCACTTATTTCCTTGTTAGGAAGAAATGACCACTTAGTTCCAATTTATTTTGGAATGTTGGAGTATCCCACATTGGCCGAGGGAATGGGCTGTTGTCTTCCTGATTCCTACATTATCTTCATCAATCTTCACCTCATGAGATAGCTTTTGAGGTTAATTTAGGCCCAAGATTCATTTTCTTAACATGGTTTTAGAGCCAGAGCAAAACTAATCCATGTTCTTGGTTTATCCAATGTTGGACCATCATGTTGTAGTGTCTGTGTTCCAGATGTCCAAGTCCTAGGCATGTGGGTTGATTACAATATCATCCAATTTTATTTTATTTTAAAAATGGATTTTTTAGTTATACAATTTTAGCAATTCTCACCTCATGATCTAGCTTTGGGTTTTTTTGTTAGACTCAAGGTTATTTTATTTCAACTACGATGAAATGGCCATTCATTTCCAATCAATTCCTCTGGTGTTCTGTTTCACATCCATTTCCAAATGATGGATGAAGAGGGCGCTCATAGAAGAGCCTACAAAGGCTGGTCTTCTACGAACTTAGTGTTGTCTCAGCAATTCCCAATCTCTCATTTTCTTGTCACTTCCTTTATGAGAAAGCTAGTGTTTCCTATTATTTGAGTTAGATACTGAAATCTATTTTTCTTTCCTTGTTGTGATTTTTTCTACAGGAAGTTCTACTCTTTCCAGCCATGAAGCCACAGGATGAGCCAGCTTCCAAGGAAAGGTAAAGATTTCCTCCTTTCTTTTCTTTGAGTGATATACGCCGGTATTAGTGTTTGCTGTCAGATGGTTAGAATTAAGGTTCGTCTTGGATTGTGCTGACAGCTAGCTGACTGATTTAGCTGTCCCAAAAAAGGGGGAAAAACTAGCAAACTGGTTGATCTTCAAATCAATATCTCTAGTCTTTGTGGGTAGAGTTTGTATTTGGCACCAAAGGGTGTCGCCTTGTGGATATTTGAAGTGGGTTGACAACCATGTGGTCTCAACTTCAATTCCCAGCGGAGACTAAAAACACTAGGTGTTTTTTTCCATCTATCCAGATCTTGATGGATAGAGTTACCTGGTACTTGTGCAATGGGAGAAGTCGGGAAACAAACTATTGCACAACGACTAGGACTCGCGTCGGAGGAGCTTGGAGGTAGCGGGTAATTAGTTGTGGTGCGCGCACACTGGCTGGGCACCACGGTTGTAAAAAGAGTTACTTTGTACTTGTACTGATGGAAGGATGTACGTCCTCGGTGGAATAGTCGATGAGCATGAAAGCTGCCCTAGACACCACTATCATAAAATAGTAAATAATATCCATGATAAAATATTGACTAAGCAGTGGCCTATTTTTGAAAACAATTTACTATGTTCTTCGATGGGTTTGTGGGTGGGGCTAATCTTGGTTTCTGCTTAGCTGAAGCAAACACATATATTTGCTTGTAAATGTAATTTTGATAATACGTTTTACCTTTAGATTTAACTGCCAGTGAAACCTATGTTTAAAATTCTCCTACATAATTTTTTGAATTACATTATGTGAAGTTGAATCTTTATTTAGTGGAATAATATTGAAAACCAATAAAGAGGAATGGGTGATGCTGCTTTGCTAGTCGAATTGTGAGAAGTAGCACATGTTTTAAAAGAAGATTGAGGATATATCATAGGAAAATTGTTAAGATTCTTTTTTTTTTTTTTGGGGGGTGGGTTTGGTTAGCATGACGTCCTCTGGGGGTTGTAAATCCCACCTCATCAGTTTTTACCTGATGAGTTTTTTGGTGTGAATACAAAGTTACCTTATCAAAAAAAGATATGTCTTAAAAGAGTGAGTTACATGATTTGCATTGTTAAATGGGAAGGGATTAGTGGGGAAATTTTACCTCTTTTACATGGAATAAATTGGACAGTGCTCAGATTTGTGGTTGGGTGTTTGCTTGGCATGACACGAGAGCTGTATAAGAAAAGCCTATAAAAACCCAAGGGGCCCCTGCCCCGTGGTGCACAGTTCAAAGTAGCTATTTTTTATTTGCAGCACGATTCAAGCTACAAAAACCTTTATTTCCTTGTATAATAATGGATGATTGGGAAAGAACAAAATAGGTGGTGTTTTGCAGGGGTTGCTTTTTCAATAGACAGATTTCATGTGCTTTTCCATTCAAGCTATTTTAGTAAATACATCACACTTCTCATTGAGCTCTCTTTTCTCCATCCAGCAATAAAAAACCTCAGGAGGAATCTGCCAAGCCTCAGGATGAACTTACAATGCAAGGTAGATAAATCTGGTAGATATGCCTGAGTTTCCTTTTTATTTTCTTCTACTGTCGCGTCAGGAGAAGAGTATTTTCATTTTTGCCTCTGCTTGTAAACAAAGCCTAGTTTTATCGATGTTTGTCTTTGGGGGAGAACTGCCTTCTTACTTGTTTTTACATTGCTACAGATGTGGAAAAGCAGATTTCCGACATCAAAATGAACTGAATCAGATCATAGGTATACTGAACGTTGAGTTCCTGCTGCTCCTGGAGTAGCATTTTTGTGATACCTTTTTTTTCTTCTTTTACTAATTAATTAATGGTAATTGTCTATTGTTATGGCAAATGCTATCTTTAATTTGTTAGTATCAGAAACTTTACTCGTATACTTATGAATATGGTTGTATCAGTCAAATACTTTTAAGATGTATTCATTTATGCTCTGTATTCCTTCATGTCTTCGTTTATTCCATTTGTGCTTTGCTTATCCTCTTACCACACATAGATGAGAGGAAGTCAAACATCCTGCTACTGTTCTCTTCTTAGCCATTAGAAAGGTTGTAAACATGTAAAAGTTGGCAAGTGTTCGTGTAGAATGTTTTTATAGAGAAGTAAATTCTAACATGAAAAATCAATTCTGAAGAAGTAGATTGTTATAGTGAAATATAACTATAGAGGATGTCTGATTGTAGCATTATTTAAACTGTGACTCTCCATTTCATGCTAGCTGTCTACTTTCTCTTTTATAATCTTTAAGAAATTATAAATAAGATAGGTAGTTTTACTAGTTTATTCTTTATCCACTCTTATAAAAAAGAAGAAGTTTTTTGGAACTTGTTTAGGCTTTCAAAAAAACATTAATTGTAGGGGTAAAGTGGAAAAATATTAATTAATTTTGTCTTGGTTTGGTAAATGGTCAAATAATTTAGGACAACTATTTATAGTAAGGTGAACAATTAATATGGGTGAAGCAAGTATAAAATCTATAAGTATGTTGTATTGTGATTTTCATTAAATAATTGCATATTTATGAATTATGATTCAACAACTTTTTAATAGGTGGTTTAATTTGTTCCACAATTTCAGACTAATTCCAGTGAACTTGTTACAAACCTTGGGAACAACTTCAGACAATTTAGTCCAAAGTTTGGTCAATTTTTTTTCCCTGTAAGTGGTTCAGTTTCCTCAGCAACATTAGCAATGGAGGTTTTAGTTCATGTTTTTTGTTTTTGTACTTGTGCAACTTTAACATGATTACAATGGTCAGTATTTCGTAGCATACATAGGAAAGAGCTAATAAGAGTGAATTGTACTTCCTGCTCAAATACACATACAAAGGCAATATCATCATTCAAGTGGAAGCAATTATAACATCAAAAGCACAAAGTTTGACAATAAATAGGGAAATCCAACTTCTATTAGTATTGTCTTAATTAAAAACAGCATACATAGTACCCCAAGGTCATTTCACACACCAACCCCACATTACATATATATATATATATATATAGAACATGGCTATACCAGAAAAAAAGCAATAATACACAAGGTTCAATTCACAGAGGAACAGACCAAATTCATCAATACATTGAACATGGTTTTGCCTTATTTAGTGATATTTCACAAGGGCAGCTAGAGATGGAAATTCATGAAATAATAACATGCGATAAACACCAGAGCTGGGCCGTGAAACCCCTAGGCGGGAACCATGGTACTATGGGTGTTGAGACCATCAATCTCCTCCATGGGCTGTGGAGGTGTGACATCTAGATCCTCAGGAGAACCATCAGTGGCGTTCTCATTCTCTTCAACACTGAGACTAATAGCTTCAAAGATGAGAGCAGTCACTTCTTGGAACCTTGCTTCAGAGAGTGAGACCTCGGCGAGAAGCCTCCATGCATTTGCCTCAGTTGCACCCTCATAATCCTCCTTCCTCTTCAAGACCATGTGTCCACTAATCTCCCAAACAGCAGGATTGACTTGGGTGTCGAGGAGTTCAGCGCTGACCTCTCCAAGAGCTTGTTTCTCTGCATAGCACTGTTCCAATTCACCAAAATACATATAAGTTAGAATAGTGATCGATTGTTGGGAGGAACTGTTAATAATTAAGGAATCCCAAAGTAGTTGTAAAAATGTGGTTCAAAGAGTTATATACCTGTGGGAGAAGGAATATCCTTTTTCCTGAATCGGAGATTAGGACATTGTAAGGGATGTTGTTCTCTTGCAGACAAATGCAAGAATCTGAGACGACATTGGCCAAATCCTCCAAAGTATTTCCACCCTCAAAGACGAGACCTCGAACTGGGTAATTAAGCATCTCCGATATCTTCACTCCAGCATCAGTGACGGTTATCTTCTGAGTTGGGGCCTTCTCAATGGGGAATTGCACAGCCAAGAAATAAGCCTGAAGAGATCAACAGCAATGAGATTTGAGTTCCTTCTTCATTATGAAAGCTCTCAACCATGTCAATTATGGAAAGTGTTGTAGACTCTACCTGGAAGTGAAGATGGTTGATGGTGGCAAATGCACCCAAACTGTTGTAACCCAATCGGAAGTATGGGTTTGCTGCTTCGGCAGCCATGTGCAGTGCAAGCAGGAAGCTGTCCCTGTCGATCCTCTGGGGAAGGCATTCAAGGACCTTAGGGATCAAAAGCACGTGTCCGTACTCAATGGGACTGACCTGTTGCATTGAAAACCAATATACTGATCAATCACTGTTTCTACTTACCAAAAAAGGTTCCAGTATATGTGCAAAACTAACTAAGAACATACATTGATGGCAACGACACTTGGAGATTTCTCAGGATCAATTGGCGCATCTGGATAGAGCTGGACTTCATCTTCCTCACTTGCTTCAAACTGAAAGAGCAACTCTTCTTGTCCAACCTTAGTGAAGTTGAACTTGCTTCCATCAAAAGGCTGCAGCACCTTATCAACTCGAAACTCAGTTGGCCTCTTCTTGAGGTGCCTTCCCTCATTCAGTTGAGCAACGAAACCATATTCTCCAGGAATCACCTATAACCATTTATTTCAAATTAAATTGCCAATTCACAAATGAAGTATCCTTTCTTCACATCAGTCAAAATCAGTAAGTCCCCGAAGCAACAACTTGAAAAGCAAGTGCTGAGCAATATCACAACACTCGTTTCAAATTTTCCACACACCGACAAAAAACGCTAGTTCAATTTTAAACACTACGTAACATCAATTTACTATGCTATTATAAGACATAAATGACTACATCTTCCTCAACCTTACTCTATAAAGGTAAGAATTGGTTCAATACTTCATATCACTTGCAGCTCATTATCAATAACCATGTTAACCTCCAAAAGACATAACCCAAATTTCCAGAATTACATGACCTTCTACTGTTTCAAAATTTCCCGATTCACTTCCTATTGCTATACTACTTCCCTCCACCATGTTTACTCGTCTACTATACTAAAAACAAATGTCCACTTTTACTTATCCAGTTTGGCAAATCAAGAGATAATATTCCATTTTTTTATACCTATATACCTTTTAAGTACTTTGTAAGGGATGTGTCAAGTCAAACATGGACGAAGAGATTATTATCTTTTGCAACTTCTAATAGTCCCCTAGATAGATTTTGTCAAACCAGCATTTCTAAACCATGTCTATCTAACTGGTAATAACTAAAGTGTAGGCATCAAATACAGTAACCACAAGAGAGAAGAAAAAAAATACCTTGGTTTCGCAAGCAGTGACATCATAGCGAAAGAGGCCTTTCTGCTGACGATCCTCCCACTGCACATCAAAATTGACCAAAAAAGTGAGTAATCAAATCAAAATATCCCAAAATTGGCAATTTTAAAATAACAAAACAGTAACCAAATAAAGAAGCTTCGCACTTACTTCCCCAAGAACAAGGGATTCCAGAAAGTCGATCGGAGATTCCTTTGTTTCATCGGCGGCAACAGACTTGCCGTAGCTCAAATTTTTGAAACCATACAGTGGCAGCTTTGAACCTTCAACAGTACAAACACATAACAACAAAATCAATATTCTGCTAAATCAGCTTTAATTGAACAAACAATTGGGAAAAGGGAGTATACAGTACCTGGAAGGCAGCAATTCCTGAGGCAATTCCGGCCACAACCAGCACCACGAGCACCAATTTCATCAGCCTCATCCTTTTGAAAGTTAGAAACAAGTGTAGGAACCCTCTTAATCTTGAGCATCATCTTTTTGTGTTTTTCTTCGAATAATCAAGAGAATACTAGATAGAACTGTACGTAATAAGCTAGAGATCTACGGTAAGTATAACTATATCTAGTAGGAGAAGGAGAGGAAAGAACCGCCGCCGGCAAGGAAGAGGAGGTCGGAAGGACTGCCACCTTCAGAGGGCAAAGCGCCACGTCCACCGTGCGGCGCAGGGTTAGTAGCTGTTACACAACCCTTACGACGTACTGCTGGAACATGTAAAAGTGGTCGGCGGTTTACTTTGTGTATAGCCGTGATGTCTACACCTTGTTAAACTGGGCTTTACCCTCAAAACTGCAAATACAATAACCCCTTCCTCTTAAACCCAAAACTAAAATTCCAAGATTCTTGTAATGGGGTCTCTGTTTTGTTGATAGATTGCTACTGTGGAAGAAAAAAAGAAGAAATTTGGTTGTTGTTGTTGATGATAAGGGAGAAAGAGCAGGGAGATGTGGGTATTTATATAATAAATTGGAGAAGGGATAATGGAGGATAGGAAAATTGTGGCTGTGGGTTTGCCAATGGGGGTAGAGATGGATAATGGCGCTTGCTTACTGTGTGTGAACCGATACAAATGGAGGCTGTGGAAAATGTAAAACGTGGCTAGGAAGGCAGATTGTAGACGGGGTTATAGTACGCTGAACAAGTAAAGATAACAGTGAAAATAAAAATATACCCTATCTTTTTGGTATAATTTTATAAGCGAAATTTGAAAAGTAAACATTATTTTTGGGTCCGATAGAGATTGTTCCTAATAGACATGTTAAGCTGCTGTCCCAATAATTTCTGTCTTAGAGTGAGCACTTTGTGCATACTGCACACCAATAAATCTTTTATTATGTAATAGCTTACAATCAAAGAAATAATACAAACTCTATTATGTGATAGGGTCCACTCAAAAGATATCGAGGAATTAGAATAACTTTCAAGACAATTATTTTTTATGAGTAACATGAAACAAAATTAATTCATTTTACCTTAATTAAAATAATAAATATTTTGAGATTATTTTTAGTAAAATTAAAAATTAATGTGGAACCCAAGTTTTTAGAGTCAAAAGATAAGAACTTTGACCAATGTTTTATGATATATTTTTTCATCATATTGATATGTAAAAAATTGTAATTTATAATTCTTTTTTGTGTAGTTTTTTAATATCTAAATTGTTAGTTTAAAACATTAAATTAATATAATCTCATTTATCTATAAAAAATAGTCAAATTGGCTACCAAAGGAATAGTGTATTATTTTTTACCCAGTGCGCACAAAGTGCTCACCCGAAAAGCAGAGGCTGTGGTTGAAGTTGTAGCAACTACGGGTTATCCTCGGGTTCCAAAAATTTGAATGTTGATTAACAAAAATATCCTTATACGATTGTTAAACTTTAAAATATATCCATATCCAGAAATTATAAAAATAACATATGATGGCAATTGGCACATGTATTTAAAGGTTTTTACCTTTACATCTTCCAATACTAATTTTCACAATTTCCATTGTACTCGACTTTTTGTAGATTTTTATATGATCTTTAGTTTTTTACATGCAATTTTCGAGCCATAGATACAAATATATAGTACTACAAAATTGTTACCCCTTTATATATCAAGAATATTAAAAAAAAAAGGATTTTTTATTTTTATTTTTCATTCGGTGTTCGGAGCCCACATTGGAGCTCCGACTAAATTCGGACCGCGCACTGCAGAGCACATTCATCCGGATCCGCATTGCAGGGCTCATTCGGAGGTGGCACTCCCGCTCGAACCTGAGGTTAAGGGTGAAACACTCCCACCGATACACCACAACTCATGAATATACATATAAATACGCCTATACGAAGAATTGTACGTATTCAATTTTAAAATACTTTCCTTATATAGTACACTACAATTTCCCATTATTTCAAGTGGTTGTGGTTTGTTAATGGGTAGAAGTTGAAGGACTAGTGGTCCTCTCTATGCCAATGTATTTGGTCCCAAATTTGGTGATATTCGAACAACGACATTATATTATTTTGTGCGGTCCCTGTTTTCTTTTTAATACTTTTTAATAAATTAAATAACCATTGCGAGTCATTTTCTATTCTAATTTTTCTTTTATTTTGAGTGGTTTAAAATTAATAGTTTAATTTTCTTTTGTTACGAGTGGTTCGAACTAAATGAAAAATAGGTGCACAACTTAATCAAATGGAGGACTTTGCTTCGCACGTGGACATCACTATTCATTATATCGAGACAGATTTTTTTAAAGAAAATTTGAAAAAAAATATATAAATTCTCATTATCAAACTTTATTAGTAGCTTTAAAAAGACCAAAAAGTATTAAATAAAATTATTTGGAGAGCAAAAAAAAGTTTCCCTAAAATAGAAATTGCAACTTTCGATTAAAATTGATGTATTATATAATGATGGTAATGGGTAATATGTTGCGGGTGAACTTCCCTACTTAAGAGGCCAAGTTAGTATGAAGTTCATTACTTTTCCTTGAAAAATAAAATAATAAATTAATTATCAAAATTCTGCCAATTGTTTGATTTAGTGGTTTTGTAATATATGGAAAAGTTTTATTGCTTTATTACGAGGCAATTCAATATCATATTGATGTAATGAAAGTGAAGGATCCACGACAATTACAGAATATCATGAATAATCACATCAAAAAATTACTTGTAAGCTTTACTATGATCGTCCCTCGTTGTTAATTGTTCCCGAATTTCATTATTAAGAAGTTTATCCATAGTTTTTTTATACAAATTTCTCCCTGCACATTACTAATCCTTATGACATGGATTTATTTGTTGTTAATAAATCGGCAAGAGTATTGTTATGATAAATAACTCGTCTACAAAGTTCATTAATAACTAAACTCATTGATTTACCTCACCTATTTAAGTGGTCAATGTGCATTATTATTTATACTTATTTATTACATATGCAATATTCAAGTTATATATACTTGATTTGATTGAACCACGATTTTGAGATTAAAATTAACGAGTTTAATTTTTGAATTAAATAGTATATGTGGTCAATTATAAAAAGTTACAAGGATATTTTTGAAATTGGAAAAATCATTAAGTTTAAGATGTCAATTGTAAAGATTTTCTTGAACAAAAAAATAGGTTGAAAATATTTTGAATCAATATGTAAATAAAGGATATTTTTAAATTATTTTTTTATACGTTATAAATATTCTTTTGCCCTTCCGTAAAATGACCCAAAAGGACCCGGAGGGTCAAGCTCGGTGTTTTGGACGTCCGTACGATGACAATTGAAATATGTCCATTTGGTCATTGGTCATTGGTCATGTTAGAACCATGTATTTATTTATTTTTTAAAAGAAAATTTATAGATTTTTACTTGGTGTTTGATATCTATATTAGAGTTCGACTGATTCGAAATTATGTTGGGTAGGACCCCATTCAAGGATAGAGCTTCACAGCTTCCTATTAAGAATATTTTATATGTATCAGAGCTAAAACTCAAGACATCTGATTAAAAGAGAAACAATCTCATCTACTTCAGTCTACAACACATATTCGGTGATATTTTACTAAATTTATTATGCATTATAGCCCTAAAACTAGACTGGTATATTGTTTGTATGTATAGAACGACAAAATATCTTTGATGATGATATTCGTGATAAATAAAAATTATTGTAGTTTGTATATAGGACGTACAACTTTTTTTATTAGTTGTTACTATGTTTTATTTATTGCCCTATTCTTTTTATAATTATTTTAATTTATTGCACTTAAGTTGAATGATTTTAAAAACAGTTTATCTAAGTATTTATAGTTATAGCTCAATAAATATATATCATATTTGGATAGTATCAATCAAAAGATAAGATAGTAATCTTTCACGAATCAAAACTTGGTTTCTCCTTTGTTGTTCGATATTTTCTAAAATTTCTTATTTCATTTTCAATTCAAAATATTATAAAAGCCACATTAATTAAATACCACTAAGCAAGAACAAAGTTAGTACTGAGATTTTTGTTGGATCAAGTTATATAAAAACATTGACAACAAATAGACAATTAAATAACTGTTTTTTTTTTGCAATAAAATGATAATTTTCAAATAAAACATAGAAGATTCATCTGACATTGAAGATAAGGTCTTCACATGAACACGTTCGATGGCCTAATTCCAAACTATATTATTTTACGTACAATTATTTTATTCTATTTGCAGGGAGTCAAAATTGTTGTCTATGATTGTTGCCCTTCACCTACCCCGTGTAATTTTGATGAAGACCAAAATAATTATTTTTAAATAAAATCGTGTACTCAAATGTGTAATTTAGTAGTCAATAAAGATAAGTGATTTTTCTTATTTATTTAGGTATAGAGTTATTCCGTGTCTGTATTTGTGGAATATAGTTAATACTTTAAATACATAATCTAGATACATATAACATAATTGTGATACTGTAATTATAACAATAATTATATATGTAAGACATTATGCTTAAACATATGTCATCCTAACAACTACTAAGTACGTGACGTATTCATTTTTTAAAAGTGAAATGATGAGATTAAAACTCATTGCCACATGTAATTACAAACAAATATTATTACTATTTTAAATGACAAACAAATATTTAATTAAATAGGAATTAATGAACTTTCAAGTGATGAAATGTAAACCCACATTCTTGGAAGAATTCATGCATATGCTAAATTTATGAAAAAGTCCACACCAAAAACAACAATAATTAATATAAATATTTTAACATAATACTCATATTAATTGATAATTAATCGTAAATAGTGGAGAATGATCTGAAAAAGGAATAAATGAAATATTGAGGATAAAAGAAAAAGAAAAAAAAAGTTCTTTTCTTGATATACTAAAATAAAGTGAACGGAGAGAGTAATTTTTATAACTGCAAAATACATAACGTTTTGATTAAAAAATTGACAATGTTAAGAGTGAGTTATATATTGTTTAGGCATTTAGAAAATTAATAATGCACATAGTTTAAGAAAAAATAGATAAAAGTGCACAAAGTCTTAAAACAAACAGGTAATATGACATCAACTATCAGGTGTCCTAAACATGGCTTTATTAAATTGTACGAAGAATTGTCGATATTTTACTAATATTAATAGTTAAATTAAAATTAGGAACTAGTAAATTAACGTTGATTTGATAAACAAAACTAATAACTTGCTTATCGAGGAGATCTCACAAATAACTTACTAGTAAATTAGCACGGACATAATCCACTTTATTCAAAAACACAAAATTTTCACTTTTTATTGATGGTTGCTTATAAATATCTTTAAATGGCTTGATAGTATAAAAAGTTATTGACACATATAAAGTCCTAGCAAACGTCGGCGTCGATGCTTAATCATTTATCTTTATCTGTCACTCAAACTGCAAAATATACTAATGTGGTGCCTTGAAGTATTTTTACTCTACTTAAACAATATAGTTTTACAAACATTTAAAAAAAAAAAAAAAAAACTCTTTTTAAACAGTATAATTTTTCAACAAAGATATTCAAGTGGAATAATAACTCAAACTAAATTTTGAGATAAATCAAATACATGATTTATGTCTTACATTGCGATGTCCCAACTAAAGAACTTAATTAATTGCGTTTTCTTTAATGAGAATACCTACTAAGTTCTTGGAAATTTTTGTCCATTAAAATTTTTCTTTCTCAGTAGTATATCACGTGAGAATATAAATATTTATAACAAATTTTGAATATTCAAAAGATAACTAAATTAAACTCATGTGGTCATCTAATACGTAACAACTTACATTTATGAATATGTTTCTTGTCACATTAATTAGCAAATTCGACAAAAAATAATTCTAATAATTGTTCTTAGTAAGAAAAAAGAACAAGTAGTATTCAATTTGTTTTCCTCATTTTGATTTAATACAAAATTTGTAAAATAATGAAGATGTTTGAATTTTGTGATCTTAAATTAAAAGCAGAAGTGAAGCCCAAATGTTTAGTTTAGGGGTGTACATGGCCGGGTTGGTTCGGATTTTTCAAATATCAAATCAAACCATTTGTGTCGGATTTTTAAATTTATAAACCAAACAACCAATAAAATTCGGGTTTTTTCGATTTTTTTCAGGTTTTTCGGTTTTTCGAATTGTTTCGGGTTTTTCCGGTAAAGTATTCGTATAAACATATAATTTACTTGTACTTCTAATATTTCTTTAGTCCTATCAAAATACAACTATCTAAGATATTTCTTAAAAATATAACACAATATGATATGATTAATGACACTAAAATATCCAACAAAAATAATAATAATGAAATCGCGTAAAACAAACATTGCAAATTAACAAGTCATAATGAAAATTATCATAGTTTAAAAGTACTAAATCATGCTAAAATTAAGTTTAATAAGTATTAGTTACATGACTAAATATTAAAGGAAATTAAAATTAGATTATGTATTTTAATTGTCTAAACCAATGTAAAACTAAAGAACAAATATTCAATATTATTGTCATTCTTAGTGTTGAATTGATTTCCTTTTTGCATTAGTATTAATTTGATTTTGATTTAAGCTTTATTATAATTACCAACATATGTGGACTATAATCTTTATTGAACCATTCGGAATTCTAAGTTTCAAACTTGAAATAATATATTAAAAGATAAAAACTATGGACAAGTATAAGAAATATTTAAAAATTATATCAAAATAAATATTTTTATGTATAAAATAAAATTTTAAAATTACATATATAATGTCGGATTGGTTTGGTCTCGAGTTGGTTTTTTTTTTTAAAATTATATATATAATATCAGGTTGACTTTTTTTAGTTAAAACCAAACCAACCCAAATATAGTCGGGTTTTTATTTTTCAAAACCAAACCAAGTCAAACCAAACCACTAGTCGGGTTTTTTTTTTTGGGTTGACTCAATTTGCGATTTGGTTAGGTTTTCGGTTCGATTTTGTACACCCCTAGTTTAGTTTATGGGTTCGATACCACAATTTCTACTGTTTATTGGTATTAAATAGATTATTTATATCTATTAAATGATTTTTTAAAATACAAATATGGAGTTTGAGCCAAAGCTATTTGGGTATATCGAACCTTACCAAACATTGTGCCTCTGTCACTGATTAAAGATATGTTGAAGTTACCCAAATGTTATTTCATCTTGTAATCATAAACATATCATATTTGGAATTAATTTTTTTTTTAAAAAAAAGTAAGATAAATAAATTAAAATAGATGAAATAAAGAGTATTATTTCTATTATGACATTATGGGCCATTTGTACTATATATTATCTGTAAGAAACATCGAGAATTTTGGAATTTATCGAAAGAATAAAAAGCCTAATTGTACAACCACGATATGAAATTTCTTGGATATTTGGCTGGGTTATTTTAAATTTAAAAAATCCTATCCAATTCTTGAGAAAATTCCCAAACCAATAAACGACGAAAATATATCATGAAAAATTGAAACTTTTCCAATTATTTGGAAATTTCTCAGCCATATATAAAAATTAAAATATTTACTACACAAAGGGTCCACTTACCATGTGAACCTCCATTAACTTTTGAAAATTTGATAGACTTTGTCTTGATATTAGTCTATATATAGTTCCATTTAAATTTAACCTCTATTATTCAAAATATTTTTTTTTACTGTAAAGATGTTCAAATTAGATTACACATACACATTTTAAGAAAATCATAAATGTAACAAACGACATCGTTTTTCGAGTATCATAAAGTTGTTTTTTCATGTGAAACGTTTTATTTTTTGAAAGGGATGCTAGTGTGGAGTAATTCCCTACCATGAGATTAACGATAGAGACGAGTCAAGAAGTGGAGGGACACATGAAAAGGATGTTGCAAAAAGAGGTGCAGTGGGCATAAAAAGTAAACTAATGATTTAAGAGGAAATTATTTGTTTCATAGGAAAAAAAAAAATATGCAAGGAAATTATGTTTTCTCATTTTTCCCTTTAGAATTTTCTCAAATTTGTAATTTTATATCTAACCATAATTAGCATCTCTATCTAACAAGTGGTATAGGGGAATCAACATGGGTTGTGGTGTAGTGATGCGATACTTTATCCTTGATCAAAGATTTTGGATTATAGCTTTGGGTATGACAAAAATCTTGTGGGGAGTGTTATCTCCTAATGAGTTATGCAGTGCGTGATCCAAATTTAGTCAGGGCTTCAATATGTGCTTCAGACACTGAGTGATTTAAAAAAAAATGGTATATGGGAATAAAAAAGAACGAAATTCGCATTACTTTCAAATTTCCTCAATTTTGTAATTTGTACCTAACAATATTTAGCATCTCTGCCTAACAAGTGGTATAGGGGAAGAAAAAAGAACGCAATCTACATTATTTGAAGAGTCGTTTGGTAGATGGTTAGAGTTATGCAGGTATTAGTAATGTCATTTTATAACTAGTAATTAAACACAGTATTACTTATTCAAAATTTTATATTCTACATATCTCACCTTCAAATCAGCTCGCAAACCACCCCTTAAGGTTCTTTTTGCTACCAATACAAGATATTAATCACAATATAAAACTTGAGACTACATTATGATTTATATATTTAGTGTTTGATTAAAGTAAAAGTAAAACAAAAACATACTCAATGTAATATCATAATTGGGGATGTAAATTTTAATTACCCTTATCTTAAGAGATAGAGATATGTTGTTTCTGATAAGCCTTTTTAAGGAAAAAAATTATCAAAGTTGATTGAAAAAGAGACAATAAGAAGTGAAGAAATCATGATAAATACTAAATAAAAATAGACAAAGTACTCCAAATAAAAGAGCATCAACAACAACAAAATAGAGAGATAATCGAATTACGATAGACACTAGATATATAATAGCATAAATCTAAGAATAATAAACTACATAAGAAATACTACAACAACTAGTAAGGTAGGGTAAGCAAGACAATGTTCTACTATATATACTAACTTCTATCCTAATTTGTGTCCTCCACAACCACCTATCATGTCCTTAGCAAGTTGCAACAATGTCGTGTCATGTCTAATCAGTTCTCCTTAATAATTCTTCGGTCTAACTCTAACTCTTCTGAAATCATCTATAGACAATCTCTCACTCCTTTGCACTAAGCATTCATTCATCTCAGTCTCGCGCTTTCTTCATCTTGTCCTCCACTTCGGTCACTCCTACCTTAGCCTAAATATCTTCATTTCCAATCTTAACTCTCCTAGTATGTCCACATCAATCATCATCCTCATTTTCATTATTTTCATCTTCTAAATACATGAGAATTCTTGATTAATCAACACTCAAATATGCTTGATTAAACTATTGCCTAAATTGATCTTAATTTTATATAAAATACTAGATAATGTTGCCCGTGCTATGCACGGGCCCAATAATATAAATGGTATATTTTGGGACTAATAACCGAGTTTTTGAAGCGATTGTTTGCGTGGATAAAGGAATAAGTTTTTTTTATCACAAACCTGTACTTTCTTTGACGCTATTTAAGGCATGATAAGACTACCCACATACAACATTTTTGAAATATTTTATGTTGTCAATTATCATGATTTATAGTATTTTTACGATAGATTCACTTCAAGAATCAATGGAATTTTTTGTATTTTTTTTCAAAACATATTTTATGTTGTCAATTATTATGATTGTATATTTACGCAATTTTTAAATATAAAAAAAAATAA
>NW_006239017.1:267210-334826 GCF_000226075.1 Solanum tuberosum
CTTGGGCCTAAACTCTCTTTTATAATATAGTGAAAAGTCTCAATCTTGAATATTATATATTATATATTTGGGCCTAAACTCTCTTTTATAATATAGTGAAAAGTCTCAATCTTGAATATTATATATTATATATTTGGGCCTAAACTCTCTTTTATAATATAGTGAAAAGTCTCAATCTTGAATATTATATATTATATATTTGGGCCTAAACTCTCTTTTATAATATAGTAGAAAAAAATATAGTAGAATAGAAAATAGAAAATAGAAAGAATAGAATAGAAAATAGAAAAAAATTAGAAAATATAGATAGATATAGATAGATAGAAGATGGGTAATAAAATAGAATTTTAAAAGTCCCACAAGTATAATAAATAATATTCAAGATTGGGAAAAGTCCCAATCTTGAATATTATATATTATACTTGGCCCTAAACTCTGTTTTATAATATAGTAGATGAAATTACAATTTTGTTTGGAAATATAAACACAGAATATCCTTGTTTCGAATAAAAACGACCCTTTTGGCTTTAATTGATTTTTCAAAATTAAATAATGGGATTTGGTCAATGTAAACTTAAAAATATTCAAAAGAAAGCAGAATCTTCTACATATTGATTCTCATACGCACAATGTTATTGGTCTTTTAGGACGACCACGTTTCAACTTTTTCTTTCACTCTTTTCACAAAATTAAAAAAATACTATACCCCGACGCATTTTTTTTTAGTAAATCTAAAAAAAAATAAAAAATTATTTGACAAATATCCACAAAGAATGTAGTTTTTTTTTTTAAATCATAATTTTAAAAATAATTTTAAAACATATTAAAATCTTTTCATATTTCTTTAATTTCGTACCTAATCAAAATTATATAGATACTCCAATAGAACTCTTACTTCATGAATGACGGCATTTTCTAAAGAGGCATGTTAGCAGCCCTAGATTATAATTTTACAAAGTCACTATCTCGATAATAAAAAGTACTACTAGTTGCTAATATTACTAAAGACGTATTGCTAAATACTTATTCATATGAAAAAATATATACATAAGAAATCATTTGAATTCTTTTAACAACATATATAATGAAATCTCGAGTAAGTTCTTCTATTTGTGAATATTGGGTTATATGTAAATTTAATTCTTACCATGTGTGAGTTAGAGAGTTTGTTTTTAACGGACTAGCAACTCAAAAAAAATATTTTCAAGAACAAATTTGACGAACACGAATAAATATTATGCTGAAAATACTATTAAAAAAGTAAAGAAAAGGCCTTACAACAACAACAACAAAAAAGTCAATATAACCAAAGTAAAGAAAACAAAAATAGTAATACAATTAGAAAATAATATAATTAAAATATAATAAATAATGACACTCTTTAGGAGAAGATGATGAAATGAACAATATGCTTTAAACTAGAACCATGTACTCCTACGAGAAAGAGAGAAATAATGCTTGACTATGATATATCTGCTAAAGCCAATTCTAATTCTTTACATCTATACTTTTCTATCTAGGATCGTATTTTCGTTGAGTTAAAAATGTGTCATCTCATATTTAATTACTTATTCCCAATTCATCTTCAATCTATCTAAACCTTTTCTTGAACACATCACTATCAACTTTCAGCATATCTTCATTGGGTCATTTGTGTTCTTCCTTGTTACATGCATGAATCATCTCAATCTAGCTCGTTTCCCACATCATGTTTCATCACGGAGGTCATTTCCATCTTACATCATATATTTATAATCTTGTCTCTCCTAGTATGACACACATCCATCTAAGCATCCTTATCTCCGCTACATTTATCTTTTGAACGTGAAAATTCTCTTATATGGTGTGTCACTCTGTAGGCTTCAACATATCATACTTACTCGTCCCAACCTAATTATATCTAGCTACAATGTATATTCCTTAGGCCCAATGGCCCCTCGACAATCGTTATTGTCTGTCTTTGCTTAGGACATACTGTCCCGTGCACCGTATTTTATTTAATCATTACTTTATAAAATTTACTTTTATATTTAAATGATATAATTTTATCAGAAAAAAAATATCTAATGCAAGCCTTTATTTTTTCCACATCGTTCCATCAAATATAGAATAAGGTTGAAGATAATAAATAATAAAAGCAACCCATGGATGAGCGAGTGGAATTAAATTCATCAAGTGGAAATTGACTGGTGTTTGAATGAGGTAGTATTGTTCTCATGTCACTTTTCCTATTCTTTCTTTGAATATGAATACAATTTATCATTGGCCCATTCATTTCCACACAGACCACAAGCTCATCACTCAGTAGTTCATGAGCCCATACTCCATTTTGATATCGTCATTTAATTTAGGGAAAATTATATGAAATAACAAACTATTAATTCAAATTAAATGTTATAGCCATATAGTTTATTTTAATTGTAATTCACAGCAAACATCCCCTTTTTTTGCCATCTGATTCGGTATAAAATTAGCCATTTTCGGTATACAATTAGCCATTATATACATTTCGGTATAAAATGTGTTTGTGTTTGTATAAAGCGAGAGAAAAGTGTATATACAAATACAAATACATATATTTTCGTCCTATACACTTATAATTATACAAATACAAATCTTATTATACAAATTACAATGTATAAATGAATTTATACAAAACTGAACAATTTGTATAAAATTGGACGTTTGTAGCGAATTATACAAATCAAAAGCTCCATAGCAAACATAAAATTTACTATGGAGCGCAATTATGCAAATTATAACTATAACATACAAATATGATTTTTATGTTTGCTATATGTGAAAGTTCTCCATAATTTATATTTGTTTTTAAATTTTGGTTACATGTATAAACATGTTGATACAACTTCAAATTTGCTGTCTAAAGTCCATCATAACGAAATCTAACTTTAGGCATTATGGATATAGTTACAAATAGTTGAAATCAGTAATCATTGTGTCGATTCAACAATTTTTACTTCAATTTCAGTTATATGTGTATGAACTTGGTTAAAGTGAGTACTAAATAATTGAACTTTAGTCATGTAAAACCTAACTTCAAACAATACATTTATGACTAAATGTGCAAACTTTTTTAAAAACGGGGACAAATTAAATGTCGTCATCAATATAGTCCACCTCCTAAATTTTTACATTAAACCTATCATGTTACCCTATTTGGGCTTTACTTTCGAACTATTAACTCGAGTCCATCGGTTCAAGCTATTTGTGCCTAATTTCAGAAATATCTCCATTATAGGAAAAATTTCATAAATAGCTAAGATGTGAAACATAATAGACATTTTAGCTAGAGTTTTCCTATTTACGTAGTCTAGCTATAGTTTGAATGGTCAAACTGATTCATGTTTGTATAATTTGAATTTTCTTAATTGATTATACAAATTGTTTATCAAGTTTATTTAAATGATGCGGCAACTTCAGTTAAGAAAAAAAGAAAATGATCCCTTAATTCATGGTTATTATATCTAATTAGAATTTCTTACCTAATATGACTTCTTCTTCTTGGCGTAAAAAACATGACTCATTGTATATAACAATTGTATATGTATGGAGTTACAAAAAAAAATTGTAGTTAAAGTGTATCAATTCATATAAATAATATGATGCATAACAATTTGTATATGTTTATGAATAAATTATATATTATAGGTTTTGTATAAATTGAGTTGTATAAATCAAACAAGTTGTTACATACATTATACTTGTATTTGAGTATACAAAACATACTTGTATGTGTCTTAAAATTATGAAATATTTTATACAAATAAAGCATAGTTTAAACCAAATAAATATACATATACAAAATACATAATAAATTTAGTTGTATAATTATACAATATTGGATTGTGTAGCTATAGTTTTCAAAATTTCAATTTTCAAAATTGGATGAATGAATTTTTCAAAATTTTAATTATAATTTCGTTAAGTTATTTAAGGGAAGTGAGAGATTTTAGGAGATAGATTAGTGGGTGTGATAAGAGAGAGTGCGTTTAGATTTGTATAAAGGATGAAAGAGAACTAACACGTTTTAATACAATACGTAGGACACACCATATAACCATTTTATTCAATTATAACCATTTTTTATAATTAATAGTTATGAAACATAATTAACTATAATATGTTAGTTTAGTTATGTAATTTTTCTATAATAAAAGGGCCGATTAAAATAATTGGGCCTAATCGGCCTGATGATTTGGGTTGGGTAATTTGGCCCATCGAAACTAGGGTTTCAATAAGTACCATAGCATATTTAAGAGCTCTTTCTCTAAGGTTTCATATCGCTGCTAGGGTTTTAGCGATCGCCATATTCACACACAGAGTCGGAGAGAGGAGAGAGAGTGTGAGAGAAATTTAGAGAAGATGAAGACAATTCTGTCATCGGAAACCATGGATATCCCAGACGGCATCACCATCAAGGTGAAGGCAAAGCAAATCGAAGTTGAAGGACCAAGGGGAAAGCTTGTGCGAAACTTCAAGCATCTCAATCTCGATTTCCAGCTGATCAAGGACGAGGAAACTGGACTGAAGAAGCTGAAGGTTGATTCCTGGTTTGGATCTCGAAAGGCTACTGCTTCTATCCGTACCGCTCTTAGCCATGTTAATAATCTTATCATTGGTGTTACCAAGGGATACAGATACAAGATGCGTTTTGTGTATGCTCACTTTCCCATCAATGCCTCCATCACCGGAGGTAACAAGGCCATTGAGATCCGTAACTTCCTTGGCGAGAAGAAGGTAATGTTTTTTCAAAAGTTATTTTTCTTTGTATGAATGAAATGTATGCATTAGTTTGTTAACATGATCGTTTACTACGTGATCTGGATTTATGCTTAATTATAGTTCTTTTCTGTGGATTTTTGTGTGTTCAATGAAATGATTCAATCTCTTGTATACTAGATTAGATACAAATTTGAGCGAAAATGGATGCCCATTAGACAGAAATGCATCAGTTTTATATAAATATAAGAGTTAATTTGTGATCCTTATGCTTAGTTTTTTGTTGTACTTGTGATTTTTTTATAGTTAAATGTGATATTTATTGGCTTTGGAATTATTGTCAAACATAAGTTAAAAGAAAAGAAAGTTGAGAAACTGTACCTGTCCAGAAAGGAATGACAGGATTCTATTTATATTGTGTTTGAATTCTGATATCAATTTCATAGTTCTGTTGAACTACTTCAATGATTATTTTATGGTTAAAAGTGATTATAAGTTGTTCGAAAAAGTAATTTTGCAATTAATAATGCTGCTATGTTGTATGCGATGAAGAGTAGTTTTATTCAGGTAGGTTTAGAACTTTGAGATGTTGACTGAAATAGTTAGCAGCTAGTGTAATTGTTAAGGATGAGGTAGAATTTGGTTATTTGATAAAGAATTGTGATGTGTCATAGATTATTTTACGTCTTTTAAGGAATCATTTTCTGGTGTTAGTGTAAAAACCCAGCTTTAGTCGGACCCTTCTTGGCTAGGTTTTGTTCCTACGTATGGCAATGTCATATGTATTCTTCACTGCTTATTATCTATACCATTTGCTGTAGTGTAGTACCTGGAGATTTAACTGGTTTTATGGCTGTGTATCAGGTTAGGAAAGTTGACATGCTTGATGGAGTAACAGTTGTTCGATCTGAGAAGGTTAAGGACGAGCTTGTATTGGATGGAAATGACATTGAGCTCGTTTCTCGCTCTGCAGCCCTCATTAACCAAGTAATCTCTATGTTCTATCTCCCAACATTGAACATTTAGAGTTTGCATGCTATCAATTTGAATTTGCATTACTTAACTTTTCTATTTTGTATTTTGTTGTACAGAAATGCCATGTGAAGAACAAGGATATCCGAAAGTTTCTTGATGGTATCTATGTCAGTGAGAAGGGTAAAATTGTTGAAGAAGAATGAGTATTTTAGAAGTAGGCATGTTGGTGATGGACCGTATCCCAATTGCTCGTTTTACCATCTCTTTTAAGTTCTTTTGGAGACTATATATTACAGACTTGTTTGAATTTCAGTTTTCTAGTTCTTGTTTTGAAATTTTGTTGACAAATTGGCCTTGGTGGTTCTTTCAATTATCCCAAATGTTTCTGTTCTCGTTATCTGTGAGTGAAAATTGTTTGATCCCAAGTTGCTACTATGTTATATATCATAGCTTTTGAGTTTGCATAACTTGCAGTATCACACCGAACTATACCCATTGCGAATTGTCCAAGTAGTGTTTATATTCTTCCCAAGTATTTTCCGGTACTAATGTTCTGAATGAAATAACTGAAAATTTTCAGTGTCACAGCTTGTCAATGTTGCTAGTGCTATGATCTGAATATTCTAGGATTGCAGAGCTTCCAATCTTTATGTGAATTTTGTTAACTGTTTTAAAGGTTGCTAGACAAATGAGTTGATGGTGAGCACTCGAAATATTTGTCATATGTCATCATGCTTCATGTGACTGTCAGTTTTCCACAGTATTCAAGTATTGAAATTTATTCAACTATGCAAATTTAACTTTTGTTGGGACGATTTCTCTTTTCAAAGGTTATGTAATTTCACTATTGTTTGAATATCAAAGGTTATGTAACTAGTACTCCTCCTTTCTCAGTTTCAAATTTGATTGTGATTAAGACATTTATGTTGTTTCTGCAATTTATTGCATTAGTTTTAGACGGAATTAAACAATTGTGTTGTTTAAACAAAAGTTTGCACTTCTGTTCCTGCTTCTATGAGTTTTAGACGGAATTCAAACAATTATGTTGTTTAAACAAAAGTGATTAATAAGAAAATCCATGTTGCACTTTTATTCTTGCTTCTAACTCTATACATTGTGTACAAAATGATTATATGTGCATTTTCTTATATGTGGAATCGTAAATCATAGTAATAAATATTTTGTCGATTTGGTTATCAGTTTAGCATGTGCACAAATTGAAAATCAATAAATCAAATCGATGATACTTACCTGTTGGTGTAGGTGATGTAAATTAATTCGCGAGAATCCTTATTACTTTAGAACAATTATTATTGGTTAATGAAATACAGTCTTTTTTGTATTCATCTTGCAAAAGATTTATCGTT
Source organism: Solanum tuberosum (assembly GCF_000226075.1). Lineage (NCBI taxonomy): Eukaryota > Viridiplantae > Streptophyta > Magnoliopsida > Solanales > Solanaceae > Solanum > Solanum tuberosum. The sequence goes on from NW_006239017.1 coordinate 274,293, forward strand.
CATGCACAATACACACGACGAGCCACTCTTATCTTACTTATCTCCTATTTTTTTGCTAAAGATAGCCAAACTAGTATTTCTTTCTTTCACCACACATTACATTATTTTTACCTTGAAAGTGTAGAAACTAGAAACAAGCCTTGTAGCTTTTTGGTTGTGAAAATTTTCAGGATAATTGTTTAGAGGGGTTATTTTCGATAGACAATATTTTTAAAAAAATTCTGAAGAAATTCAAAATTTTATGAGAAGAGGTTAGATAAAAATCTACAATTTTGTAAGTCATTACAAATATTAAAGGTCAAACACATATGGAGATCCTTAAACTTGTCCCTAAATTTCATTTTGGCACTCCAACTCAACCTTGTTCTATTTTGACCCTTCAACTCCAATTTTTATGTTCCATTTTGACGCTTCTTTCCAAAGAATCAACAAAGTGGGATGTGTGTACTTCACATGCCATTATTGTGTTAAAAAATAATGGATGAACATCATTTTTTTTTAGAGTTTCTGTACATTATTGTGTGAAAAAATAATCGGTGAAAGTGTGTTGATTTTTTTTAAAAAACAATTAGTTAATATAAATAACATCACATATTTTTTTCATATCTAATCTACTTGGACTAACTCAAATATCAACTTTCTAATTTTTCATTCAACTAAATACGAGTAAAAAAACTCATGTTCATTGCTAATTAATAACACTACAAAAAAATGTTGAAACTCGATAAACTTTGTTGGGTTGTCATTGATTTTTTTAAGAAAGAAAATCGACACATTTTTGTCGGTTATTTTTCACTCAAAAATATAGGAAAACTCTTAAAAAGAAATTGTTACTTTTTTTATAAAAAAAACCAATGATAATCCGTCAGTTTTAATTTTTTACAATAATTAACAGATGATCGTTGATTTTTAAAATGCAAAATTGCAGTAACATATATAGAAATAAAGAAATCATAAAATTAGTATTTTGTGTTAAATGGTACATAAAAGAAATAGAGATAATTTGGATTGGTTTTTGGGATTTTTGGTTTGGTTTTGGATTTATAAGTTACTTTGTTTGGTTTTTTGGTTTGGTTTCGGATTTAGAAAAATGAAAACCGAAAAACCGAAAAAAACCGAATTATATATATATATAAATAGATTAATAATTACACATATAATATTTAGGTTTACTATGTAGGCCGTAGGGTACTAATAATTCAGTATTGTTGTAATATTTAGGCCCATATCAAATTACTGCCATCCTATTTCACTAAATTTTAGGCATTAGGTTTTACATTATAACTATAAATATCACATATTACTTGCACTTTCATGACAAAAAAATTAGCAGAACTAGAATTAGTACTTTTCCTTATATGAAATTTTTATTTTTTAAGCATGCAAATATAACTTTGATTATGTTATTAATTAGTTATGAAATAAGTTATAACCGACCGAATAGCCAAACCGAAAAAAACCAAACCGAAAAGAGAAAAACCGAACCGAACCAATTTTTTTTGGTTCAAATTGGGTTATACTTTTTCAAACCGAAAACCGAAAAACCCAAACCGAATAACACAAAACCGAACCGAAAAACCGAATGCACACCCCTACTTAGAAGTGCCAAAATGGAACATAAAAAATGGAGTTGAAGGGTTAAAATGGAACAAAGTTGAGTTGGAGTGTCAAAATGAAATTTAGGGACAAGTTTAAGGATCTATATATGTGTTTGGCCAATATTAAACGACAATATAATATTTTATCTATAAGGTTGAAGCAATATACATCAATCATTAGACTCCGGTCTAATATTTGTGGAAAGGTAATTCTTCATAACTTCATAAAATGGGGGTAAATTTTAAATGGTGGTGTATATTAGGCTATTTACGTAAATCAGCCCTTTTGGTTGAGAAGGTCCATTTTATCAAAGCCCAATGCAATAATAACAAATTATGGGCCTAAGCCCATTAAGAACTAGGGCTTTGATTTCCATTCTAACCCGTTGAGAACTAGGGCTTTATAAAGCCAAAACGTTAGGGTTTTACACTCCATTTCATCCAGCCGAGAGAGATAGTGTGTGAGAGAGGAATCAGCGGCGGCGAGGATGGTGAAGTTTTTGAAGCCAAACAAGGCTGTTATCCTTCTTCAAGGCAAATATGCCGGCCGGAAAGCTGTGATCGTAAGGGCATTTGATGAAGGAACAAGGGACAGGCCATATGGCCATTGTTTGGTTGCAGGTATCTCCAAGTACCCGAAGAAGGTGATCCGCAAGGATTCAGCAAAGAAGCAGGCGAAGAAATCTCGTGTCAAGGCTTTCATCAAGCTCGTGAACTACAACCACATCATGCCAACTCGTTACACACTCGATGTGGATCTGAAGGATGTTGTCAATGCTGATGTTCTTCAGGCACGCGACAAGAAGGTGACCGCTGCAAAGGAGACCAAGGCTAGGCTTGAGGAGAGGTTCAAGACCGGGAAAAATCGCTGGTTCTTTACTAAGCTTAGGTTCTGAGCGAAGATTGAATCCGATTTTGATGAAATGGTAATATTCTTAGTATTAAAGAGTTTTGAGGGATGTTGTTTTTGTTATCAAAGATACTGTTAGGCTGTTTTTTTGTGTTTGAACTATTTTATTGATGGATAATTCCTGGCTCTTGTTTTAGTTATCTACAATTTTATAATGGTTTGTTTCTAGTATCCTGTGTTGCATTTTTCGGTGTGTGTTCTATATTGTTTTAATTACTGCAGATTATTTGTGTAACATACCAATTGCACAGTTTCTGGTGTTTTAAGAACCGACTCTACTGAGTCTTCTTAGGAATGGATAAATGGTTATGTATATTTTGTTTAATCAAGGAGTGAAATCATCGTCCGTAGTGCAATAGATTATGGGACTCATAATCCCAAAGATAATCAGCTTAATGCTTCTAAGAATAAGCAATTTGTTGTTTGCTTTGTTTACTCCTCTCTCCCTTAGTACACCCCACAACAACTTCAACATAGCTAGTGCATCGCACTAGGACTCATCCTCCGTATCGCAATTGGGATAGAATTAGCAGACTACCTTGCCTTCTTGTTGTTTTCTTTGTTTATCTTCTTCCATAGGATAGCCCATCAGGATGAAATGCAGCTTAATGATTTATTCGAACATATCTGTTGCTATGTGAGTACGTCTGCCATTTGTTGGTGATCACTGATCACAAGTTGAAAATAGTTGGTTATTTCCCCATTGGGTATCAATCATTCCATCATGTCTTGACTCAATCCCTATACTAGCTTTGTCTGGCTATGTGAATCCTTAAAATATTTCCTCCTATGGGTCCATACACAAAATGATTTGTCTTTCAAAGTCAATTAGGATTGTTTTGAATCTCAGTCACTACTATCTCCAGGTCTTATTGACATTGCATATGTGTTTTAACATCAACTAAGTGTTAGAAGGCTCTCGCCCAGGTGGTCTATTAGCAAGATAAATGTAGAGAACCTTACTATCATTCAAGCCTTTTTGAGCCGTAGAAGTTCATCAGATTGTTTTTCCATTTTTCTTCGTCACATTCATCCATTCCACACTTCTAAATCTCATTAGAGCAGTGCACCCTTTAACGCTTTCATTCCAATCTATGTGCATCATATGTTTAATACATTGTTATCAATAAAATATATTAAAACTGTATTATAAATCCATTACAAGTGTCTAGTGAAAAAATATGTTATTGCAATGATTGTAATAGTTCTCCAGGTGAATTATATGACCAATTAGTTTTGTCACATCAGTATGTGTCTGACAAGGATTTGCTACATGCTGGAATTGCACCTAAGTGCCTATTTCTTTTATCTGCTGATGGAATTGATGATGGCCTCTATGAAATGGTGCTTGTGTGCGTCTAGTTGCAAGGAGAAGTTAGTTTGTAAAGTATTTATAAGGTTCAAAAAGTGGCTAAAACCTACTCAATATGAGTCTTGCTCCACCTTTCATATGCAGGACTCTTGAAACAAAATGATTTTAAACGTCATTAGGTGTTCTTTCTCATGAACGTTTCTGCGTAGCTTGTGAAAATGTTGTACATATACATCTATAAGTTTGTTGTCGTCCTCGGATAGATTGCAGATTTGAGTTGTCTCCACCGATTTATAGAAAAGCATTCGTGAGCCCTCTGGTTTTTAGTTGGAGTGGTTAAGGTTCGAGTTGTCTCCCTCTTTGGATATTTTACTATTTAAGCTATCAGCTTGTACTATGTCACATACATATGGATCACACTAGATATCCATATGTATCTAGATTGATTCACATATATCTAGGATATCAATTCCATGGGAGAGTGACAAGCGAGATGAGAGACATACCTTGATTGATTTGAATATATCTAGGATATCATATACATGGCTGAGTGACAAGCGAGATGAGATACAAATCTAGATTGATTTGCATATATCTTGGATATCAAATACATGGGAGAGTGACAAGCGAGATGAGAGACATACGTAGATTGATTCACATATATCTAGGATACCAAATAAATGGGAGAGTGACCAAGCAAAGATGAGCGGGGTGAGAAAGATTTGCAATATATTCTAGATACGTGCGGATTCACTTGGATATAATGTATCAAGAACAAATTATACCTAAATTTGACTTCATGTATTTGAGATACATGTATCTAGAATTATCTGCACCAAAATCTAGCAAGATACATCATATGACAAACTAAAATGTATCTAAGTAATTAATTTATAAAATTAGTGGGATTTATGTAATATTTATAGAATTAATTTTTTTAACTTTGTCATCAAATCAGTAAATGTAGAAAATTCGAGTTCTTTAACGAATTACCAGTAAACAACAAATTGGATTTCATTTCACACTAGTGAAGCTTGAGAAATGTAAGATATACTAAATTTTACTCCTATTTTTATGAGACAAATGTTATTTTCAATTGATTTTCGACAACCCTTCTTTATTCATATGTGAAATCGATCGTGTGAATAAACGAGTGAAGCAAATAATCTAATAAGGCGTGATGTTAGCACTAAGTAATGACATAAAACATTCAAATTAAAGTACATACATGCCAGCCAGAGTCATTTTAACTTCGTTAACGTCGCTAAATTGTCCCTTTTTCCCTTTTCAAACATGAATATATATTTAAATAAAAGATTGTGACACTGACAACATAAAAATGCCAAGACTAAATTGAACACATGATACAAACACGTTACGTTATAATATTCAATTAATTAAAATTTAATTTTTCATGAACATCTACAAATATGTGAAAATTATTACTCATTTAGCTACATATATATACTATATTAAATTTGAAAATAATCAACAGACATTTTTACTTTTCATAAAAACACATTAAACAAAAAAACTGTAATTCATTCAATTTTTTATCATCACATAATTTGTACTGATTTGATTAATAAACAAACTTTTTGTTTCTTCAAAAATTTAAAAACTGTAATCTGGTTTACTAAATAATTTACTCCTTAAACCTCCAAATAAACCCCCTTTTTTAGCATTCCCTTTATCTCCCCCAGAATTAATACTACTACTACTATCTTCCTTCTCTTCTTCTTCATCTCCTTCTTCAACAAAAGCTGGATGAGTAAAAATGCTCTTCAGCAATTGAGTTCCTCTCAGAGCATTCGTTAATGGCAAATGTCCTTCCGGTGTTTCGTCGTTCAATTCCCAAATGAATTCATTCGGAAAAGCCCTGTAATTGTACTGATCCACTTCTTCCGACTCCAGTTTCTTCATCCACCGAACTTTGATGAAGAAATTCGTGAAATCTCTGTTCACTTTCGTATTCCATATCTTCTTCTGAACACTGTAACCGAATTTGCCGTCGCTGTATTTTCTCCATAGCGAATCGATTTCCTTAAGGTCAGATTCGGAAATGAACTGAACTTCGGAGAAGAAAACGTATCCTCGTTTAACTGCTGCTTCTCCGGCTAAAACGATGAGTAAACGGCGAGTTTCCTCGTCTGCTTCTCGGAAATTTTGAGAAATTAAGTGTTGTTCGAGAGTATCGAAGGGGGTGGTAGGGGTGGTGGTGGTGGTAGTGGTGGTGGTAGGGGTAGTTGAGGAAACAGAGAAAGTTATGAGGTTATGATTGGAGAATGAGGAGGGGTTTTTGGTAATTGGCTTAAGGAAAAAAGAAGAAGAGGAAGAAAAAGGGCAAGGGCAATCTCTAGAATGCCTTCTTCTTAGTGTATGAATGGAGTTGAATGAATTTGTTGCCATTTTGCTTAATGCTTAGTAGTGAAGAGAAAAAGATAAGAAAAAAAGTGTGGGACATTTTGGTTAAGATATAAGAAGGGTGGGGTAAGGGGGTGTAGGGGGGGTGGGGTGGATGAGATAAGAAATGAGTGAGAGTGAAAGAAAGATGTCATCAAAGGAAATATAGTGCTTGAATGAGATTGGCTAGGTTTGGGTGAGTTTGGATACTCTCTATCACTATCTTCTATCTATCTCTATGGCTAAAAGGAAAATACAAAGTTGTTTATTAATTAACACTTTGATACCTTATTTCTCTTTCATTTCAATTCTAAATTTGTGGTATGGAAAATTTTTCTACAAATTATTCATTGTGATTTTATGGTGGTTGTTGTCAAGTAAGGAAATTTGTAGACCACCATTCATACTATTAAGTAGGACCATTAAATGTGAAGTAGCTACCCCTCTATGTATTTTGTAAAAAAAAAATGTGATTATGAGTAAGTAGAATTTTTGTGGTGGTCTACCACTAATTTTCAAACAATTTTCACATGTTTCCAAAGCTAGTTTGGAACAATCTTGGTAAGACGGGTATTTTTAGATCTATTTTGTTAGGTAAACAGTGTATTTGAGCAAAAAAAAAATACGTTAAAAATGTAAAAGAGGACAAAACTGACTCATTTTGAATAGTTTAAGAGTATATTTAACTCTTTTTCTTTTATAAATTGTGATTATGACGATCTAATTTGTTGTGGTCTACCACTAATTTGAAGTTAACATACAATAAATAAGATATCTAGTTTTAAAACATTTTTAGTAATAGTTCAATTAGATCTAATGAGTAATTTGTTTGTCAATTACAAATTACCCTCTACCTCCACGAGGTAGTGGTAAGGTCTGCGTACACTTTACCCTCCCCAGACCCCACCTAGTGGGATTTCACTGGGTATGTTGTTGTTGTTGTTGTTGTGGAGTAATTTGTTTGTCAATTTGGCTTCCCTTCACCTTTTCCCTTAAATTTGATCTAAATAGTAAACTTGCACTACGCTGACATACAAGCCCTTATAGCTCAGTGGTAGAGCGTCAGTCTTGTAAACTGAAGGTCCGCAGTTCGATCCTGCGTGAGGGCATTTTTTTAACATAATATTATTTTGCCGTCCGTGATCTCATCATACTCCCCGTTTAGATTTGTTTGTCTTACTTTCTTTGTCTTTTTTACTTTCTAAACTCCAGAGAGTAATTCATAGGTGTATTAGTTTATTTTTGTTGTACACACCAACTTGTACTTATTTGCTTAGCCAAACCAAATTGTATGGTTTTAATGATTTTGCTTTATTTTCAAAGGTGGAATCACCAAAATTGGCCTAATTATTTACCATTCATTGACCAACTTTCGAAGATGTGATGATTTTATTCACTTTAATGGATATTCAAGTTGATTTGTCATGCTAATGTTTGATTGTGGAAAAAAGTGTTGCATTTTATTTACCACTTCTTTCACCAGACACTTTGTAAAATAAAAGTTTCAAACTTCATATTACTCTTTAATATGGCAATTGATATAACGAGGAGGAATCAATCACTGGCAATCATAGAATAAGCTTTATTCTTCCAAAGCAACAGATTCCATACAGGATGATCAAAATGTTAAAGAGTACTCAAGAAACAGTATCTCAATGAATGCAAGAAGTGCAACTTGCTGCATCTTTTCACATAGATATGCAGGCGAACGAGTTACTTCACTTGTACAATTCCTTGAATCTTCTGCAAGCTTCTATGACGTTTTCCCTGTGCCCAAAAGCACTTACTCTCACAAAACCTTCACCACCAGGTCCGAAACCACTGCCTGGAGTAGTAACGACATGAGTCTTCTCAAGTATCTCGCTGAAAACCTCCCATGAGCTTCGTCCAGGGAAGTGTACCCATACGTAGGGTGCATTTTTACCTCCATACACCTTGAAACCTAGCGAGTTAAATGTGTCCATTATGATTTGTGTGTTCTCTTTATAGTAACCAACCACGTCCATCATGGCCTGAAATGCAAAGTCAACACACGTTCACATTGAAATCTTGAGCCTATTAAATGATGTTCTTTATGATTAAGCGAATAGGGAGCTGACCTTGAAACCATCAGGTGAAAGGCAAGCCAGACCACCAGCTTGAGCAATGTTGGATGCACCATTGAAGCATGTACAAACAATGCGATTGAAGTCTTTTGCTACAGGAAATCCATCAGAATATAGGAGTGCTTTGGGAATGGCAGTCCACCCTAAACGAACTCCAGTGAACCCAGCATACTTAGAAAATGATGAAACCTCAATGGCAACCTGCAAGTGCAGTACAATAAGCTCACTGAATCACATGGAACAATCCGTTCATAACGTTAGAATCATTCAATAGACTTTGTATACCACGGGTGATGAGAAAAAGCAGCACAACAAAAGTCAAATGAAAACCTTACAACTCTATAACAAGAAGCTCTGAAACTTCTACTAAAAGACAACTGTGTGAGCAAGAAGGATCAGAAGAAAATCCCTGGAATTAACAAGGGGATAAAAAGAACTTGGATTGAATAGACTTGAGATGACCTTACTATAGAGTATAGACTGTCATTGAAAGAGCAGGGGAAGAAGATGAATTAGATGACCATGAGCTCTAGTCAATCATGGCAAAAGAAAAGTAAGCAGCAGGAGGGGAACTAAACGGAATGGTCCCAACGAATGCAAGAATGATAATAAACAAGGTTAAAGTCTCATTATAGACTGCCCATGGCATTTTTCCCACGAATATACCAAATATAAAAATGTCATGAAGATACAAAAGAGTTTCCGATAACCATGAAGATCTGCATTCAGCCCATACTTTTGTCCAACATTTAGCCTGTACTTGTTTATCATGATTATGATAAGCTAACCAATGGAAAACAGTATGAGGTCTTTGCGGTTTGCCCATTCTACTCTTTCTCTAACTTTTCTGTCCTTTCTGAAGCAAGTCAAACGGTGATGGAAACTTTCCAAATTATATTTAGTCTGTTAATTGGAGAGGAAAATAGACATGCACAGACTACAAAGAACAGCCGAGAGGAAAATAGACATGCATAGACTAGAAAGAATAGCCATAATATTCCACTGTATTTTCGGACACCCTAGTTTCTTATTTGCAAACAATATTGAGCCAATTGACGAAACCAGTACGGGTGTTACCGAAAGTTTGAACTATGAAGAGTAATCGAGAGAGTTACAATGTTAGAATTAAGTTTTTTAATAAGGTATAAGCACCCAAGGGTGTGTGGCCTAATGGTAAATGAAGTGGGTTAAGAACCATGAGGTCTCGGTTCCAAATGCATCGGTCGATGGATGTAAAACTATGATGATTGAAGGTGCTTTTTGATAAAAAAAGAAACAGTAAAACTAATTTTGAGGTCCATGATGACTGAAGGTACTTAAAAGAGAATGAGGTAGATCTAAAATCACACGAAAAGAAGTCCAGAAGGACCAAAAATCCTTCGGATCCATCACCCATGTAAATTTAGCGTAAATTTGGGTACAATGTAAGCATAAGATATATATAGACAATAGCGATTAGGCTGGAAGTATGCTTAGTCATGAAGAAGGTAAGCATACATTAGGCCAATACTTAGGAGTCTTTTTGGTTTGTTAAGAGATTTGTGTCTCAATAGGAGATATAGAGAACCTCTACTGTTTGAGATCCACAAATTAGTATTAACTAGAATGAAATAGGTCCAAATAGAGTGAAATGAATGGTGAGAATGCATATGCCGACTCTAAGTAACATGAAATTGCGGTATGGCTGTAATGGGATTAAAAAGAGTAATAGAAGACTAGAAGTAGATGGATCGTTATAGTAGCAATGTACCGATAAGTAACTGCTAACAAACTGATACACGGACATTATGAGTTTGTCATCTATATTATACTGTTATATGCTACAGGGTTTGACCAAATGATAGCAGAAGCTTTCACTAGAAAACAAAGTAAAGCTTAATGTTGACCAAGCAACATGATTTGAACTTACCTCTTTGGCTCCAGGAATCTCAAAGATGGACTTTGGACTGTCATCACATATATACATAGCATATGCAGAATCATAAACAAGGATTGAGCCATTGTCTTTAGCAAATTGCACCAATTTAGTCAGCTGCTCCCTAGATGCCACCGAACCAGTTGGATTATTAGGCGAACAGAAAAATATAATGTCTGTCCGAGGAACACTGGATAAATCAGGAAAGAACCCATTTTCTGGAGTACATCTCATGTATGCAATATTCCCATACTTCTCCACATCCTTCTGAAACTGACCAGTTTGACCCATAATAACACTCGAGTCCACATAAGCCTACAGTAGAAACAACAATCAAGGCAATACTTCAGAATCTTACACACAGCATCACATAAGAGAGCCTTTCTCCAAGGCCTAGTAAGAAAACAAGGAGTAGTCCAACAGATAATAAAAAGACTACACCAAATAAAAGGAAAAGGTGCAATTATATGCAATAATGATAATAACAAAAGACATATCAATAACCTTTACAAAGTATAAAAATTAGTGCTAAGTTATTAAATAGCACCACTTCACTTAAATATCACAATGATGTGAGAAATCATAAAACAAAATAGGCATGGCTAATCTACAATGTTCAGGTATCCTGGATGAGCATCTGGCTGCCCTCGAACTACTCTTTTTCATTTGTGTCATAATACTATAATAGAGAAGAACAGAGGAATAAGCCTGAAACATTTACCGGATATGATGGATCTTGCACAGCCATACTCACATTAGACCCAAAAAGAACCTGCAATACAGTCAAGAAATTCATAAACTGATAGTGAAAGACAGCTCAGTAATTTGAAAAGCCCATTAAATGCAGAGAAAACCAGACCTGAAGTCGAGATATATCACTTTTGGCACCATCAGAAACAAAGATCTCATCTTCTTCTAGTCCAACATTTGCATAATAGGTAGAAGCAATGGAGGCTCTAAGTTGCTGCTCATGCAGAAACAATCAATGTATTCTTAGAGTTATTCTGACAGCTGACTTTACACTTGAATCATGGATTAAATGCTATGAATAAAAAATATGGCGACCAAAGAATAATTTTCTCTTATGATCTTAAAATAAGGATCCAAAATAATGATGCTTGACAACACCCAAACATGAAACATTTCACATCTCTTTTTCTTAACTTAGTAGGCAAACCAAGAATTTGTTGAATAAAAAGCTAATCGCAAAGCAGTAATAGATTATTGTTGATCCAAGAAATAGAAATGCTTTTAAATGCTTCAGAAATTCCAGCTGCACGTCCCTTTTTGACGTTATGAAAAAAAGAGGAAGTTTTAACTTTATTGTGTGGATAACTGAATAAAGAATATTGCAATGTATTTGAGGAAAGAAAAGGACAAATGAACAATCAAATTGGTATAAAAAGAGGAAAGACAAACTATCAGTGAAGGCCAGAACCATTATTGCTGTAGCAAAAGAAGGAAGAGAAACAAGGATTGGACAATAAATAGTAGAGCTAATATCATATTACTGAAATATGAAGAGAGGGGGCACTACTTACTTTTTCTCCTTGCTCAGCACCATAACCACTGTAACCATTTAATGTTGACAGTTCATGTGCTCTCTGCAAATGAGCAAAGAAAACAAAATCAAGAACAGGAAGTAAGTTACCGACTTATAGTTCAATAAGCAGAATAGATTAAAAATACAAACTTCTTATCAAGTTCAATGGTAGTCTATGTAAGCATATGCTGAAATCTATCAACAGAAATATTTAGAAACATGTTTAGTATAAAACCAAATGTTACCAGCTACATGATTTTTGTTAGTAATCCCATCATTGGTCAGGCAAAATAGGACACAAAATAACAAAAAACTACAGCATGATAGAGATAGCAATTGTATCCTATTCTTTACAAAATTCACAAACAAGGACATCAGTATTACCTTTGCCATGGCAGAAGTTATGACTTCAGGAATGGGCTCGGTAGTGTCACCAATTCCAAGGCTTATAATTTGAGCATCAGGATGTTTCAACATGTGTGCAGATCTCCTTCTTGCGATCTAACTTCACCAAAGATAGTGTTTAGAACTTAACTCCTAGCAAGTGGGAGAGATGGTTTACAAAATAAGGGTTCTCTTTAAGTGTATTACTATAAAGAATTGAATTATTTCTCCTATTTCAGGATGGAAGCTTAGAGAGGTAAAGGTACAAAATTAGCCATCCAAATTCAGCTAAAAAAGCAAATAATTTTGCTTCAGGTAACTAAGTCTGCTCACTGGCTTATAGTAATTCCAAATTACTGCAATTTCATCTAAATCTATATTTTATTTGCATGTTCCCAAAAGCAATGCTACATCTTCAATTGCAAAGTAACTTAAAAATAAAGATAAACAGCAATCAACTTAATGAAAATGAACCAGTTGAAATACAGACCTCAGGAAACAGATAACCAGCTTGAAGCTTTGCTAAGTTTTCATTGCGGGAGACCTGTGTCTTGTAAGCTTCAAGACACACAGAAATTTCGTTAGCGCAGTCAAATGTTAAGAAATTGCATAGCTATATGAATGGACTGATACAGGTGAGACTAAGACCTCACCGAGACTGACAGTTGTTTTCTTCTTGTTGTTGTCGAAAGACAATAATTTTACAATTCTTGCATTTCAAAAACGTGCATGTAGCAAACGTTTTGAGTCTTAAATTTGCTTTTTCAGCGAGTTAAAAGTAATTTATATGCAATACATTGATTAGTTTAAAGTTCTCAATATTAATTGTCAAAAGCTCTAACTGATCCACATTGCACAGGCTCGGAGTCTACTATTCTCATTTCAACTTGGCAATATATATATATATATATATATATATATATATATATATATATATATATATATATATATATATATATATATATATATATATATATATATATATATATATATATATATATATATATATATATATATATATATATATATATATATATATATATATATATATATATATATATATATATATATATATATATATATATATATATATATATATATATATATATATATATATATATATATATATATATATATATATATATATATATATATATATATATATATATATATATATATATATATATATATATATATATATATATATATATATATATATATATATATATATATATATATATATATATATATATATATATATATATATATATATATATATATATATATATATATATATATATATATATATATATATATATATATATATATATATATATATATATATATATATATATATATATATATATATATATATATATATATATATATATATATATATATATATATATATAAAAAGTGATACAGTTTGCACTGGAAAACAACATTAACATTAAGGCTTACAAGTTTTCTCCGTAGAGGGTGTTGCAACACATCTGACAATACCACTGGTTTTGCCTGGCATTGACACATTCTGATTCCTGAAACAATTAATGCACACTTTTTACATTAGAATGAGCAAAGTATTAAGGAAGCAACCCATAGCCTTTTATTGTGTTCCCGTCAATGCAGTTAATCTTGTTATACTACCAATCCAGATGAGATTCTCAGTCAGTTCATACACTACTAAAATCATCCTAGCACGTAAATGCTATAAATGCAGGAAACTTTGTCTATTATGGAAAAAAGGAGAGTCCTTAGCTTCGTGTTAGTCAAAATGAGAACACTAAGAAAAAACAAAAACAAATATTTTTAGATTAAACAATTTATAAAGAAACAAATTCAAGAATCAGTACAAACCACAAAAAGGTCACCTTTTTCCCCATGAATTTGGGAGAATAAAAAAACCCAATAATCAGTTCATGGTTAAACCAACAGAAAAAAAGAACTACTTTTTCCCATGTATTTCGAACAGCAAAAACAACCAAACCACTCATTGTTACCTTCTTCCCTATGAAAATACATAACAAAGTCAGAATGCTGAACCTATATTGGACATTTCTTCTCTACTGCTTCGTTTAATGCTTAAAGATTGAATTTTTACCAGCAATATAGACCAATAATATCTATAACTAAGCAGATGATGAAGATTCAAATAAAATAATAAACTGTAACTGAATTAACAAAATGAAAGAAAATATGGGAAATGATTAAATTGGGTACCTGAAACGGAGTTTGTTCTGACCCAGAAAAGTAGAGGTGGATGAAGAGATTGAAGTAGAAAGACTTTGCTGAATAGCTGCCATTTTTTCCTTGTGTAGTAGCTCACTGGTGTAAAGCCCTCAAACCCAAAAGCTGCTTTTAAAAGAACCCTAATCTTCTTGCCCTTTTGCTCCATTGAAACACTTTTATTTTTATTTTTAATTCGTTTATTTTATTTATTTGGAATTTGCTAACTACCTATTCATCACTTGAATATTTTATTTTATTTTTTTTGGTCAGATTCTATTGCAACTGTTTTTATTTTGAGTAGAGTTTAAATAGTATAAAAATAGTTGATAATTACTGCAATAAGTTTGTACAATGTCGATTAAAAATATAAATAAATTTAGTTGGTTGTTGATCCATTGACTCCAATATTAGATATTTTTAAAAAAAATATAAAAAGAATCAAAATCAACTTATCATTGATTATTGGATAAAAAATACTATTAATCTAATTGGAAAGTTCTCTTATTGTATGTGTATTGATTCAAAAACAGTTTTTTCCTAAAAAATGCGAGAACTCTTCTTCAAAGTTTTCATACAAACACACTCACAATTAAAGTAGCACAGTGAGAAATGAATTTGTTGGGTCCAATCCAACTAAGAACTTTTTTTAAAAGAAAGTACTAAAAAATTGAATAAAAATATTTTTTTAACCTTTTAAGGTATAGTTTCATCAACTCTACAAAGAAAAAAAAAGATTTGATTGCGAATGCTATATGTGAGAATTAATGTGATCTCTTTTATGACTATGATGTTTGGATTGATTTTTACGCACCTCGATTAATTTGATACTAAGTTTTGAACTTGAAATCTCAAGATTCTCAACCACTTCATTGACAACTAGATCACACTCTTGAATGCAAGGACCATATAGTTTTCTTATACAAAATTCACAAGTATCAAAGAACGAAATACATAAAAAGCAAATTAAAAAAATCACCTCGAGAGCAATTTGTGTAACACCAAACAAATTTTCTAATACTATGATTCATAGGATTTTATAAACAAACCTTTAAATATTTTTGAGGTATTTATTACAGTTTTATACGTAACTTTATCAAACACAGCCCTTATAGCTCAGTGGTAGAGCGTCAGTCTTGTAAACTGAAGGTCCGCAGTTCGATCCTGCGTGAGGGCATTTTCTTTTCTTTTTTGTTTTTTTGTTCATCCTCTATGAGCTTTTTATTTAGTCAATTCTATCCCCACATTTATAAAACTTGATAAATATGTCCCTCAGTTGAATGAAATCTCTCAAATTAATTAAAAAATATCCAATTTCACTTAAAACTAGGCAGTTTACATTTATTATCAAGTTAAAAGATACTATATCAAATCATAATATTGAATCATCATTCGACAAATTATGTCTCAATTGATAGTAGTCTCATAGTAGCTCCTATAATTAATAAATTAAAGTTTGGTAATGTTATAAAAATTGAAACCATCTATTTCCTTTATAAAATTGATGGATTTAAATTCTACCAACCACTCTACAAGAGACTAGAATGGAAGAACAATAAAGTTGTTGGGGGCATTTCCTAAATAGAAGAAGTCTTGGGTACATTTCTAGAATTCCAAAAGTTTTCCGGATGCCAAATCTAAAAATTAGGAAACAGCTCAATTTTTCATTTCTACGAAACAATTTCATTTGAGAGATCAGGCGAAATCCTAAGGACAATTGATTTGAAAATTCGACATGGATCTTAACCCAGTAAGCTTCATATTTTTCGTTATTTGATTCATTTTTTCATCTAATGTACAATCAAATCGATATCAATTGATACTTTGAAATCTCACAATTGTTGTTTTTTTGTTGCATTGATGCTAGGGTTTTGTTTGAGCTCGTTATTCTTTTAATTGATCTGTGGATTTACTCGTTTGTTTGGATTTTCGTGTTTCCATTACTTTTCTACTGCATATCATGTGTTACGGATCTGTCTTTGGGAGTTGAAAATTTCCGCTTTAGTAAATTGTATAATCAGGTAGGTGTAAAATTTGTTTTAGTTGGATTAATTGTTACTGCAAATCTTGGTGAAATAATTGAATTAGTAAGAAGTGTTGATGTGCTAGTTTTGTTGATGCTAGGCTTAAGGATAATTATGGAGTCATAGTCACAATTTGATGAGTTTAGTATGGGACGAGTAGTCGATTACTCCCTCATGTTGATCCCCTTGTTTACCAAGCAAGATCAAAATGATTAGGCATAGAGAATCTATAGATGGCTTTTTAAGTTCTGTCATTGATCGCCTATTTTATGTAGTTGCATCTCTTTTTGAGAAATGGCATAGTATTCCTGCTTTGTTCTATTCTCAAATCCATGTGAGCATTGCACGGATTTCACATCCAGGAGGTAGAGTGCAGTTGGTTTATGTCTAGTGTAAAAGAAATCATCATATGATAAATCTTCTAAATGTTGAAATCCTAATTTGCTTCAAGGAACAGATTTTTTACTTGAACTGGACCCAAATATTGTAAAATGGATGTAGAAGACTTGTTAGCCAATCATTTTAGCTTGGGAATGGAGCTTGGTGATTGTTTTGTATACCTATATTTATTTATTTATTTTTAGAAATGTGCTATTAATTTTGGATGTCAGGTAAGTCCCACAGTCCCACTATATCATGTCAGTTACATGATCGGTGTGGTTAAGTTTTAGTTTGGTTTAGTATAAGGTACAACTAGCAGTCTAGCACACTTACCTTAGAGGATAGAATCACATGGATGAAAGTTGTTTCATAAGACGTATAATTCCTCAAAATCCATCTGAACTTTAGAGAGAAAATGACAGAAGTAAAAGATTCATATAGAAGATACTGGCTAGTTGTAATTATAATCTATGTTGCTCGGACTCTTCAAAATGTCGACAGGTGTGTGTAGGGTCCTCCAAAAGTAGTGGGTTTTTGGAGGATTCGACACAGGTGGGGCAACAATTTTGGAGTGTCCGAGCAACATGATTAGAACTTAATTATATTGGTACACTTACATTAGCTCAAACATTATAGTAGTTTTTTTTTACCCCTTTTTACCTTGTTTATATATTCGTATGTTAGTAGAAAATCTAGAGAACTCTAGCGGTAGATAATCCCAAACTATTGAATATTGGAATGAAACTGGTCTTAATGTAGGGAAATATATCCATAGAGCCAATCTCAACTAGCATGGGATTGAGTGATAGTTGTGTTGTTATTAATGTAATCTTTAAGTTCATTCCTTTTGGATCAATCATCTGGATAAAAGGGGGATATATGATCTAGGATAAGCCTGCAGGTAAAACAGGATTTTTTATCGGACGTCCCCGAAGGTAATTTTCTTTTTTTTAAAATAAAAATGTTTAACCTTTTAATACATAATACTCTATAGCTTAGAGGAGTTTGTGGCCTTCTAGTTTCTTACTTTTCTCTGTTACTTATTTTAGATGATCTTCCCTTCTTGTTTTCTCTCTTTTACTACCCTTGCTGGTCCTTTCCCCTTACACCCCTAAACACTCTCTGCCGCAAGGAAAGGAGGGAGCACATAGAATTTGTTGATTGATTCTGTCATAAAGTTAATTAAACTGTCACATTCTTTCTCAGCCTGCAGGGGAGGACTATGCACACCCACAGATATGTTTTTTCCATGTGCTCTTCAAGGTCTAGCTTATTACATAGTCTTCTTATTTTAATGTCTTAGGTTGTAATTGTGTTCATTTAACACATTTTCTTTGCATTGACAGGCAGCAGCATTAGCGTTTTATATTCTGTCAGCTTTATTTGTTGATAGTTTTGTTATCATCTTTGTGATAACTGTTCTTTTAGCTGCTCTTGACTTTTGGGTGGTTAAGAACGTCAGTGGACGTATTCTTGTGGGTTTAAGGTGGTGGAATGAAATAGATGACAATGGCGAGAGTGTGTGGAGATTTGAGTGCCTTGATCAAGAGGTGGGTAATCTTGTTTCAGGTTCCTTAGCATACATCTTTACCTTCAGACAATCATTTATTTTAGAAGTGCTTGCCCATTTAGTCTTAATGATTAACTTTGTTGCCTTGGACAAACCTTTTTCCTTCATTTCTCCTTTCAGTCGATGGCTCGCATGAACAAGAAGGATTCCTGGCTGTTTTGGTGGACTTTGTACCTAACAGTAAGTGAAGACTCTATCACACTTGTTTCTTATTCTAATGTTCAACATAACAAATTGAGCACATGTACTGTACAATCAGAAAACAAGAAAAATCGGCAACAAACAACAAAATATGTGTGGATAAGAACAATGGCCCTTCACACCTTGGCTTCTCGATTTTTGTTTTCAGCTTTTACTTTTTTAGGATTCAGACTTCAAAGATATTCTAGCATATGGTGTAGAACTTATTTTATTTCCATCTGTGCCTTATTTTTGCATAAGTGAAATAGTTAGCCGTTGATGTGTTGCAGCTAATCCGTGTACTTTGTTGTAGGCTGTTGCTTGGTTCTTTCTCGCGATATTCTCCCTCATTAGGTTCCAAGCTGATTATCTTCTCGTTGTTGGAGTTTGCTTGACTCTCGGTGTCGCAAATATTGTTGGTTTTACTAGATGCCGTAAAGGTGTGTACTTACTCTTAACTTCTATTGATTCTGCCTCTGACAGTATCTTTACCACTGGAGTTTTACTTTGTTTGGGTGCTCTAGTTTTCATGCAAGACCATAAATGTATGACGGTAGATTTTGTTAGGTTCCCTCATTAGTTTGTGTATTCTTTTATTCACTTCTGTCTTGCTCTCACTGGGTATGTGGGTATGTATGTATGTATGTTGTTGCTTCTGTCTTGCTCTGCTTGTTTCAGTTTTCATTTTTGTGTTTGGTAGTCATGATCAGATGTCTGTGTACTATTCCCTTTTGAATTTTGCTTTCCAGTACGCCTTTACTGTTTAATCTTCATATATATTTTTCTCTTTCTAAAATCCAGATGCTAAGAAGCAGCTTCAAGCATTTGCAACCCAGACTCTCACTTCTCGGTTCTCCTCTACTCTACAGTCGGCATTTAGTGTTGTTTGATCAATTAATACAGAACCAGCTAGTTGTGGGAGGAAACTGGTCGTCAGTGTCCACCTCTATGAACAATCATGTATTGATTATATAATGGTGGTTTGTATACGCTGTGAAATTATGATGGCACATATCGGAGGGATGCTTAGGAGATTTTGACATGGTGTTAATTTGGACTTCTCCTTTATTGAGGTCTTGTACATGCAGAACATGAACGTACTGGGAAAACATTTTTGTTCCTTTCAGTTTTCACGAATCCAATTGCTTCATTGTAATTTTTTTCGCACCGCGCAGCTGGTGAATAGATATATGGGCTATATGCATAAATGATTCTGAAATTTGCCATTCACGTTCTGCAGCAAGTGCAACTAGGGGGTATGGGGGAGAGGTTCCATTTGTTTGCGGGGTTCGTATTCCTTTTCTAATATACTCTGATATGTGCTACTCGAGTTGAGGCTATTTCGGAATCTACGAGGTAGGGGCAAGGTTACTAATTACATTATGTCCTCTTTAGACCCCACTTATGTGAGATTTCATTGTGTATATTATTCTGTTTCGTTTTCTTCTTTTTTCCTTCCTTTTCTGGTCCTATGATATTTTAAGATTAGTTTCTTTACAATATCTTGAAGAGATTTAACCCAGGACTATGTCTTGATTTTTTAATTATTTTTAAAGGTGATCTTGACTATAGTTAGGTGAATTGGGGGTGATTATAATTATAATTATAATTTATAAAAGTCGCAACTCTTCATAAAAGTCACAACTTTTCATGAAAATGGAAGACTAGTTTTGAAAATAAAATAAACTAAAAGGGAATTTTGATTTGTGGTGGAGCCACGTAGACGGGCCTAGGGTTCTACCACAGAACCTGAAAGAATGACGTGAAGATAAAAGGTAACTGCAACAATATAGCTCCAATAGACCATCAGCTCAAAAAGCAAAGTCATTCGAAAAGGGGAGCAAATGGAACAAGGGATAGCAAAAACAAAACATTAAAGAAAAAAAAACTACACAATTACTAAATACTAATACTAATAAAAACAAGAGCATGTGGGATTATCCCCTTCCTAACGTGCAATCATGCTCAATTACTTATTAACCTAGTATCCTAATTTTCACCAACATACTTTTTTATCTAGAATTATGTTCTCAAAAGCTGAATTTATGTCATATATGTCATATCTAATCATACTTTCGAAATAACACATTTATGTACCTCCTCGTCACATGCTCCAACCATCCCATCCCAGTATGCTGAGATAATACTCCCTTCGTTCCATTTTATATGTCACAGTTTTACTTTGCACTTGCATTAAGAAATGATGTAACTTTACCCTTCTACCCTTATTTAATTTTTTTGAAACTCAAGTTTTCAATCAATGAACATGAATTAATTTAACCAATGAACATGAATCATTTACTTAACTTTTCTAAGTTGACCAAATGTATATTTTCAATGCTAATACCTTACAAGGGTGAAAAAGGAACAATATGCTAATTTATGCATTGAGTATTATAGACCAACTATTTATAAAAAGGGACGGAGGGAATATAAAGGAAACTAATTTTGCTTATCCTCAAAACTACCCCTTACAGTAGAGACCAAAAACTAAAAAGTGCTTTATACATTGTCATTATGTGGCAATCAAGAATGGGTAGATTGAGAGGCTATGGTTTTGTTTGAACTAAAGGCTGAGGCAAGTGTGGATACCTAACTGAAAATTGTGGAGGGATTCTAAGTGGGGTCTCTGTCTTATCTCAATTGTAAGAATGAGAGGAAGCCAGAACAAATCATAATCACTAGAAGAAGAAGAACAAATGGACAACAAGAAAATCATCATAGCCCTTCTCCTTCTTCTTTATTCTCTGCCCCAATTTCTTCTTCACACTGAGGAAGGAAAAGGCAACAAATCAGCAACAATATGGCTAGTTTGGTTGCTATTCAACCCAAACAGCCTTCTTTCTCTGTTCTCCCTTCTTCCCATTCTGACTTCAATGGTGCCAGATTGATCTCCTCATTTCAGGTACCCACTTTACCAGAAAGGAAATGTTGGGCTTTTTGTGGGTTTGGGTAGAATTTTTTTGTCACTCTGTTTGAATACTGACTTGGGGTTTAGCTAGTATTTCATAATTTGCATAAAAATCCCACCTTTATCTGTTATGGTTTCAAGAAGATTATAAAAATGTAATCTTTACTAGACATTAGGCTATAATATGTGTCTATTGTGTGGTAATGTTTTTTTTAATTTTATAACGTGGTATCCTGACCAGTTTTTGCGATTAATTAGTCGGTACGGGGTAGCTACTACATTCCACCACTACATGTAGGATAACTCTGTCTAACAAGTCTTGGATAAATAGGAAGAAATCACTTTGTGTATTTGAACTTGAGACCTCGTGGTTCTCAATCCAGATTATTGACCTCTAGGCCACACCCTTGGGTGCTAGTGTGATATTGTTATCTTTCTCTTTTTATGGTAATTTTTGGGTTATGCAAGACAAGAAGAGTGAGTATTAATTGCTTAGAGTGCTGAGAATTGATGCTTATTCATATTCTATATGTATCAAGAAGCTGCTGCTTTTGCTTTGCTGCATAATGAGTTGATATGGTAGGTTTTTCTGGTTTACTTTTATATGATGGTTGTAGTATAAGAGGAAACCATGCCTGTCAAAAGGAGCATTGCAAGTTACAGCCTCGAGTGAAAAGAAAATCCTTATAATGGGAGGCACACGATTCATTGGTGTGTTTCTATCCAGACTTCTTGTGAAAGAAGGCCACCAGGTAATCAACCTGGCTTAAGTTCTCTTTAAAGTTCAAATCATTTTTCGACTTCTACGTTGTCGTCCAAATTGTTACCAGGCGAAGATTTTAACCTTTGGAGTGAAGATTATAACCTTTGATGTTAGAAGTTTCCTTGAAAATTCACGATCTTATGATGATTCACAAATGCAGGTTACTCTATTCACAAGAGGAAAAGCTCCAATATCTCAACAATTACCAGGTGAATCAGACCAGGATTATGCTGATTTCTCCTCTAAGGTATGTTGGATATTAAATGAGCTTTATTTAAAGCTTTGCGATTATATGATTTAAGTTACACTAAGTAATGAGATTTTTTGTTCCAACTGCAGTTATTGCACTTGAAGGGTGACAGAATGGATTTCGATTTTGTGAAGAGTAGTCTTTCTGCAGAGGGCTATGATGTTGTATATGACATAAATGGTACTAATGGTGTTTTATTCTATATCACAATGTATTCCCCGTTTTCTTGTCGTTACAAACAATTTTTTCTGGTAGAAGTATGTTTCTATTTTTTCCTCCTTTTTGGTCTCTTGTTCATGAACTGTTCTTTTGTTATTCAGGACGTGAAGCAACTGAAGTGGAGCCAATATTGGATGCATTACCTAATCTAGAACAGTAAGCTGTGAATCCTCGTAATACATACCATGAACGATTTGCCATGAGGATGGATTTCTGCTATGATTCTGTACCAGGAATCATTACTACTATACCATTAGCTTGAACTATTTTACAATATTTGGTCATGAATTGATCGCATTCATCTGGCTTAGCCACTCTTTACTAGGTAAACGTTATTTGAATGGCCGGATTGTGGTATTCCTTTTTATCTGATCATTTTAACTTCCCTATGAATCTCAGGTACATATACTGCTCTTCAGCTGGTGTATACCTTAAAACTGATTATTTACCACATTTTGAGGTCAGTTTAGTAGCATATGATTATTTTTTGAGCTTATTTTCAGTCTACTTGTGATACTAGGTAATTAATAAGAATAGACAACAACACATGGCTGTCATTTTGGTTAGTAGACACACTTAAAAACAACTTTTTTGCTCAAAGAAGGAGGAGTTTTACACAGGAGATTATTGTCAATATTTCAGTTCCAAGTTCTTAAAAATAATGTTAGACTGGAGGCACTTACAAAATTCTTATTATTGAACCTTGTCTGCTGGCAGAGAGATTAGACTTCATAGTTTGTTTATCTCTGAGGTGTAACAAATAGCAGCTTATCTGCTCGGTCCTATTTGCACCTTGCTTCAGCCTTTCTTCTAATTTTTGGTCTTATCTTGTCCCTTATTCTTTATGTAGTTGTTTTCTCCAAGGCTAACAAAAACATCTTGCCCAATGTCAACAGGTTGATGCAGGTGACCCGAAGAGCAGGCATAAAGGAAAGCTTGAGACAGAGAGCTTGTTAGTATCACGAGATGTTAATTGGACTTCTCTAAGGCCTGTTTATATTTATGGGCCACTTAACTACAATCCTGTTGAAGAGTGGTTCTTCCACCGATTGAAAGCTGGTCGCCCAATTCCAATTCCTAACTCAGGGATGCAAATAACTCAACTTGGACATGTGAAGGTTAGTCAGCACATATTAAAAGAGTAGTTCACATCTTTCTAGTGTAAGCTTCAAGCAATGCTATCACCCTAGAAGTTCAACGGAGACATGTTTGCTTAGGTCCTCTAGGTATTCAATCTTCGCAAGTGGCCTCCATTTAGTAAAGACCAGGAAATATGTCTTTTCAAGTAGGAGCAATGTACTCTTGGTCTACTTTCAGGCAATACTCGAGTTAAACAGCATTATAACATAATGAGCTTAGTAATCGTCTCAAATAAGAATCACAACCCTGTGTCTACGTGATAATATTTTTGCTTTTGGTTGATATTGGCAGGATCTTGCAAAGGCTTTTGTTCAGGTTCTTGGAAATGAGAAAGCAAGCAAGCAAGTATTTAACATATCCGGAGAGAAATATGTCACATTTGATGGATTAGCTAAGGCTTGCGCCAAGGTAATTTTTTTTGGTCAATGTTAGCTTATATTGCTTCTAAAAGCTTTGAATGATGTACAATTGACTGTCAATATTCCTAATCCAGGCTGGTGGTTTCCCTGAACCCGAGCTTGTTCATTACAACCCTAAAGAGTTCGATTTTGGCAAGAAGAAAGCATTCCCATTCCGTGACCAGGTAAACATTAGTGTGTTGATTTCAGTTTTTTACCATTCATATTGAAATTTGAGACATTCTTTATCAAAGAATCAAAATGATATAACCAAACTAAATGTGAATCATCAGTAAAGGTTCACAACATGTTCACCGCGTCTTTTCTTAGTCTCTTCCTAAAACACACATCAGTATTCTACATGAGTTTGTGTGCTTGAATAAAACACACATTTTAGTACAATCAATCGTAGTCCAAACGAAATACTACGAGAAGGTTTATTTCCTTGGTTGAAGTTGTTAGTAGTCTGTTTAATATCGGATTCTGGTCCAACTTTAGTCTATCTATGTCTTTCGTTGGTTTTAACATCGAAATTCTACAGCATTTCTTTACATCAATCGAAAAGTCAAAGGCTCTGCTAGGATGGAAACCGGATTTTGATCTGGTGGAAGGTCTTACAGACTCTTACAACCTAGATTTCGGACGGGGAACATTCAGGAAAGCAGCTGATTTCTCTACAGATGATATGATTCTTGAAAAGAAACTAGTTCCCCAGAGCTAGGATTTCCTGTTTTTCATTTTATAAGTTTTGGTTTCTTACTTTTCCTCCAAGAAGTTCACAAGTCTTTAGTGGCCAAACTATTTGAAATTTTCCTTGTATATTAACTTCACTGAGATGAAATGAATAACAAGTATTGTCATGTTGCCATAAACATTTTGTTGGGGAGGGGGTATAGTGTCGCGGTTGTATAAACTATGCGAAGTTGAATAAAATATTTTGGTCAAAAAATGTCCTTGCCGTTAATAGTTTGATTAAAAAATGCTCCGATTGTTACTTTATTGAGTCAAAAATGTCTTTTTCCTAAAAAAAATATATGTTATTTTGCTTCAATCTAGTTGTTAGAATATAATACTATCTCTGTTTCAGTTTGTTTCTCCTACTTTTCTTTTTAGTCCGTTTAAAAAAGAATGTCTTTTTCTTTTTTGTTAATTTTTTAATTTCAACTTTTCACATGACATGTTTTAGGCGGTAAGATCCGCAAAGCTTTAATTTATAACCACAAAATTCAGATTTTTTTCCAACTTTCTTGTCTATATTCATTTGGTTTTAATAAATGCTAAAAATGTATGTAATGCCTTTAAAAAAATTCGATAGAGATTCATGGGCGACACAATTTATATCGTGGTCACACGAGTGTTAATATTAAAAGAGCGAGGGCATAGCACGCACACTCTATTTTTTTTGCCAGCTTTCAAAAAATAATTGTCATTTATCGATTTGATATAAACGTAAAATAATTTTTTTATCATATAGTTGCTGGCCGCTAGGTGTACCCAATTATGACGCGTTTTGGCCGGCTTTTTACGTCGCCCAATTTCATTCCCCCAACGTATATAATTTATTAGCTATTATTTGACTTTGTATTTAGATCCGTTAACAACGTTCATTTTTATAAAGTTTCTGGTCGGATTACTTTCTGTTGTAATATAATTGAAAGGATAAATATTATTTCGGATGTTTATATTAAATTAATATCACGTATCATATTTTTATTTATTTGATGTAAACATAAGATGTATAAGTAGATTTTTAGTTGATTATAGTGCTGCATGCCACACCATTTTAAGCATTTCAGTAAGTTGTCCGCATCAAAAGTTACGATGAAATGACAAGTAGTTTTTATTGACAATTGAAGTCTCCAAATTTGAGTTTGAGAATGAAATTATTTTTTATATGAAACATTTTATCCTCAAAATCAAAAGTTATTAAATATTATAAATCTAAATTAATCGAGCTTCAAAATATATATACAAAATATTGGATGAAAAAAAAAAAAAAACTGCCCCCACAAGCTGGAGCGTCGATTTGTTTAGCTTAAATTCATTTAAGTAGGGACCTCTTTGTTGGACTTTGTTTTTAAGATCCGTTAGCTACGGTCATTTTTGTCAGATTTAAATTTTTCACCTTTAATTAAAAATCTCAAATTCAAACTTGAAATAAAAAAAAGTTCTCTCTCGTTTAATAGATCTTATACATAGAAAAATCGAATTAATGGGGGATCCAAACAAGGAGCAAGTATCATACGTCGAATGAAAAAACAAATTATAATTCAATCACTTTTTTTTATAAATATTAAATATCACACAAAATCATAACATTGGATTATCAAGCATGTTAAGTCTTGGTTAAGTAAACTTATTCCACTAAATTTCAACACCAACGACCTTTCTTTTCTATTTTCAGAAGAAAATTGATTCACGAAAATGTAGCTTACGCGCAAAAATATATTCTTATAATTCAAGTTTAGGAATAGTAATAAAATGATTAATATAAGATGAGTATATTATATTCACAAATTACAACTTTAGCTAGACGTTTGAGTTATTACCAAATTATATTGCTCAACAAGACTAGTCACTATAGGAGTGAAAAAGCTCAATTAATAAGATTTATTTCTTATTAGAGCTTTCAATGTGGATATATATTGTTGGGTGATTAAGTTTTGACGTAAACATGAAATATAATGAACTTTTTTAGTTAAATTTTTGACCTCTCAAATTTATTTTAAAAAATACTTCCCCTATTTCATATTAACTAAATTTTTCTAGGCTTTTTTCATTGTTCAAAATAATTAAATTGTCCAAAGTTCAACATGGATGTTTAAACTTTTTTTCATATTCGCCTTTTTTTTACTAAAATTTGATATTTTTTAGAAGATAAATTACACCATTTGCAACGTCAAATCATTTAATACGGAGTAGCAAGGGTACTATATTACGTTTCATTATTAATAAGTTCCCAGTTGGATAGCATTAAATTAAAAAAAAAAAACTTTAGGTAAACGGAATCAACCAATAATTACAACGCGTTTTTTTGAGAATCCCACCTCTTATTATAAAAATTATAATTATATTTTTTGTAATAAAATAAATAACCACTCCGTATCCGCAACTAAAATCGAACGCGCAATTGACAGATCTAATTAATTTATGACAGCTCTAATATCCTCTCATATTATAAAAAGAAAATTCTCCTAATGAAATATTAAACTCAGCTTACTCTTAATACAAAAAAATTTAATGTAAGTCTAATCTTAGTAGTGCAAAGATTACGCATCTATACAGTACAACTGTACAAGTTAGTCAGCTAATCAAGTGGCGAGAGGATTAACTAATATACATACAAATTTACACTCACTTGAAAATTAGTTAGAGTTGTGAAAATCAAATTATTTTGTAGGTCGGATAAAATTAGTCCTCATGGATCGATGGCCAACAATACATGGTAAATGACCTATTATAATAATTATAAACGATTTAATAGTGTAAAATTTCATATATTGTCGGATTATATAGTGTAATGCTAAATGAGATCGAGTGGACAAGGGTGAAACTATCCATGTTCAAATGGAGTCAGTTCACATACGCAAGAGCGAAATCATCATTTTAATAACTTTGGTTCAAATTTTGTATTTATATTGAAAAATAATACCACAACATACTTAGTTAATAGTGAAATTCCACCAGGTGTGTCTAAAGAGGATATAATGTACCATCGGCTCAAGTGCATCAAATCCACACAAAACTATAAGAATATGACTAGTACTGTATCAAATACAAATAAGCCTAAACCCGTGGACAGTAACACAACACACCACATATCTTAACCTTATATATTAATATCCACTCCTTCTTAATAGTTTAATTATTTGGTTTTTTTCCAAACTTGCACTTTATATAACTCCTAATTTGTCTCCTATTTTTTCTCAAACAAAAAAAACTACAACCACCCCTCATTAGTTTACAATCTAAAAACCAAATGCAATTCCCAGCCATTTTCTTCAAAACTCGTTTCATTTACAATCTCTTCAACCCAATCCTCCTCTCCTTACTCCCAAAAAAACTCATCTCCTTCCTTCCTCCATCTTGGTTCCACCAAAAACACCTCCATTCGCGGTCACCGGCGCCGCCACAACAATCGCCTGTTTCCGTTTCCGACGCCGTTCAATCGCATATTCAGAAGAGAATGGACTCAGACGAACTCCGACGTATTTTCCAAATCTTCGATCGGAACGGCGACGGACGGATAACGAAGAATGAATTAAACGATTCGTTAGAGAATATGGGGATATTCATACCAGATCCGGAATTAATCGAGATGATCGAGAAGATCGATGTGAATGGAGACGGTTGCGTTGACATAGATGAGTTCGGTTCGCTTTACCAGACCATCATGGATGAACGCGACGAAGAAGAAGATATGCGTGAGGCATTCAATGTGTTCGATCAAAATGGCGATGGATTCATTTGTGTTGATGAATTGAAATCTGTTCTCGCATCGTTAGGGCTAAAACAGGGACGAACGGTAGAGGATTGTAAACAAATGATTAACAAAGTGGACATTGATGGAGATGGAATGGTTAATTTTGCAGAGTTTAAGCAGATGATGAGAGGAGGTGGTTTTGCTGCATTGAGTTAGTTTAATTTTTATTTTTTTTAATTATTTCGTTTTTTTTCCCACTATTTTTATTATAAAATAGAGAAGCAAAGAATAATTTTTATTTTATTTTTTTATTGTCATAGGCTGTGACATGTAAATAAATTGTTACTGCTATTATTTTATTTTTTCAATTGTTAATTGTGTTCGGCTTCTCTTCTACCTCCAATTGTGTTGATGTTAGGCGTACTAAGCTTTCATTATGTAATGGTTCAAAAAGAAAAAATTTGCATCATAAAAGATCTCCAGAAAAAGAATTGAAGAATTTATCGAATTAGCTAAAGGTATAAAGTATGTTTTACAACTCTTAGATTAATTTGTTTGTTTTTTTTATCTATTGGTGCATGATCATTTTGCCTTGAGAACTTTAAATGATTGGTTCAATGAATTCAATTTGTGGCATCTTAGACCCATTAGAAGGAAAGCACTCTCTGGTAAAATATTCTTAAATATTTTGAAATTCTAACTCGATTTAAAAAAAAAATACAAATAATGAATCAAAACGCATGTCATATTAGCCATTTATTAATAGAAGTCGTCCGTGATCACTTTTTAAAAATATGATAAAAGTTTGAGAATGTGGATAATCATTAATAAAGACCCAATGAGAGGCTGAACTCTTTTACAATCAAAATTTATAAAAATTATACGAACATGGATAGTTCTTTAGTAAAGACTGAGAGATTGAACTTAAACATAACTAAAATCAATAAAAATCATACAAATATCTATGGAGGGTAGAAAAAAAATCTTGCTTTAACACAAAATCGTATATTATGGCAATTTACAATAGTTCCGATTATGTTTTAAATTATCTTTAAGTATGTGTTTATAGGTAAGCAATATAGCTTGCATTGCTTAAATAGAACCATTACTTAATATTAAGGAAATCTTTAAGTGCAATTTCATTTTTTTACGTAAAGGATTATTAATGATGATTTTTTGATTGCACATAAACCTTAGTATTCGACCATAAGGTCATGCCTAATTTGCACCCGTTTGTAAGATAATTATATCAACTTATAAAATGATCATTTAGACATTTCATTTTTGTTCTAAGTTTGTTTTTAAATTGGTGTATACTACCTAGCATGTATATCACGTGGTGCTTTATTTGAATAATTTTTAGAGATGCTCAATCATATATTGCAATCATAAAAAAAAGTGTTGATGGGAGCTGACAGATATTTCCTGGAATTAGTTGAGATGATCGTAAGCTGACTCAAATACCACAATTATATATAAAAAAAATAATCTCCGTACCTAACACTATAAATGAATATTTTTAAGTTTAAAATCAAAAAATAAGTTAAAACTCCATACCAATTTATCTGGTTTAAAATAAAAAAATGATAAATAAAATTTTTAAATATTTGTTGAAATTTCAAATTCCATAAATTATTCCTAAAATTTATATTATAAAAAAATTCCACATTATTTTTGTTGATCTCTGTATAGCTGTTTGTTTATGAACCAAACAACTCGTAATAGATCAGTGACCTTACGACGTCGTTTTGTTCATCTTCTCCGCAATTATTATATTCTTCATTCGGATTCAGTTTCTTTGGAGAATTTACTTGGATTTTTTGCTTAGTCTCAAGTCCCTGGTAATTCCTCTCCCTTGCCGATTTGCTTCGCCGATTTAGTTCAATTTTTTGTATGTGGTGTTCCATTGATTGGATCCTCAGTTTGAATTTTTTTAAAATTTTAACTTCATCAACCCTTACATTAGCATTGACAGCTATAATTTTCTGTGTTAATTTATCGTACATTGTTTGAATCTCATTAATTATGTGTAATTTAGTGGGTAAGTTGATGTTAATGGGAAAAAGGTTGTATTCCCGTAATATTTAAGGTAATAATCTAACAATTGATGGTTTAGGAGCTGTTTAAAAGCTTTGTTAAATGTATTTGGATGCTTTGTAGAATTTAATCTCTCAGTAATAATCTAACAATTGGCTTGAGTGTCTTTTTGTTTTTTATTATGCTTTCAAGTTTTTTTTTTTGATGTTGCGAGTTGTATAATTCTCGATCTAGGTGATATTCTATAGATTTTGTGTTAAAAAACAAACAATGTGTGTCTAGTTTTGGATATGAAATGCTAAGATGGAATTAGGAAGGGGAAGAGGTTTAAAGAGTTCTTTTTTTTTTTTTTTTGGAAAGAGTGAATATATGATTGGATTAATCAGCATCGGAGTTTAGATGGACCAGTGATGATTCATATAGCTGGCGTTTGGGATTGACGCGTTGTTGTTTATGTTTTGTCAAAACACAGTTTCTGCTATAAAAGCATATGGATTGTTTATTCGTTTTGATTGAATGTATCCGTATCGATTTTCCTGTTGTTTTGCTTGTAAGTGTATATATCATCAGCCTTCTGATAAATAAGAAGGGTATTCAATATGATTCGCATCTGCTTTAGTTTTTTGATAAATGATTTTTCTGTATAACAGCAGCAGAGGTGTTGAATTTAGAAGAATTATTTACAAATAGATAGTTCAAATTTGAAGGATTCTGAGTTTTTCACCATCTTTATCTTAGGTTAGGAAAAAACTGCTTTCAATCACAGCACTGAAACAGCATCTTGAACTCTGAACTATGGACTCAACCCTGGAAAATGTAGCTTATTCCCCCAAAAATGTATTCATTCTATCTGGCCAAAGTAACATGGCTGGTCGTGGTGGAGTAGAAAAGCATCACTGGGATGGCATTGTACCAAACGAGTGCCATCCTGATGCTTCTAGAATTTTCCGTCTTAGTGCACACCTCCATTATGAGGTGGCACGTGAGCCACTCCACCATGACATTGATGCCAAGAAGACATGTGGTGTTGGACCTGGAATGTCATTTGCAAATGCAATCAAGGACCGAGTGGAAGCTATTGGGTTAGTGCCATGTGCTGTAGGTGGAACTGCGATAAAGGAGTGGGCACACGGGCAACACTTGTATGTGAATATGGTCAAGAGAGCTAGAGCTGCCATGAGTCATGGAGGAGAAATCAAGGCATTGCTTTGGTATCAAGGAGAGAGTGATGCATTATCTCAGCATTGTGTCAATACGTATAAGGCTAATATGGAGAAGTTAATACATGACGTTCGTGCTGATTTGCATCTGCCATCTCTGCCAATTATTCAGGTTAGCTAATGTAGTTTGCTTCAAGCCTAGATGATGCATGTTTGAAATAAGTAACATTATTATCACGCATTTCTCAACATTGAACGTTGAATACTAGAAAGTAAGTGTTCTTTATGCATTTGTTCAATAAATAAGTTTTGATAGTAAACCAATGAATAAGATCGATACCAAGATACACTCCTTTTCTTCCCTATGCAGTTGTTGTGAAACTTAACTGACTAGCCTAGAAAATCATAAAGAGTGTTACGTAAAATCACGAGGCCAGTTCAAATCTGGCTGATGTATGCAACACTTTTCAAGGATTTTGGCAATTGTAGTTGGGAATTTCATGGATCAAAGTAGTGGTACATTTTCACATGTTCTGTAACTGCATTGCATTGTCCTATAGGTTGCAATTGCATCAGGAGATGAGAAGTATATTGAAAAGATTCGAGAAGCGCAAAAGGCGATTGATCTTCCAAATGTTGTATGTGTTGATGCCATGGGATTGCAGCTAAAGGGAGATAATCTCCATTTAACAACAGAGTCTCAAGTTAAACTAGGCCAAATGTTGGCTGATGCATATTTAACCCATTTTGCACCACAAGAACCTTGTGTTGCTTCATCTTGAAAAATTTGCTGTACTGTGTGTATGTAAACTAAAAACTATTTAGTCCTGGCTCATGAACATAACGTGAGTGAGCGCTCATATAAGTGTATTATTACTTTGAAGTAAGTTGACTCATTTTCTGTATCTCTTCATGTCTTTAATTTAAAATGAGTATTTCCTTGTCTGCATTTCATCATATAGCTTTCAAATATTTTGTATTGTACAATTATTGCGACATATAATACTTACATAGTTTTCAAATATGCAAATTTAATTTCAAAAAACTTTAAAGATAGCAACTTGTGCAATAACTTTGAGTTGGACATCTCTGTCCTGCTGGAATTCTTAATCATAAGATCTTTATGTACACCTCACTAGAAGGAATTTGTATGAAATTCTTCTGCTTTTGTCGATGGGTTTATTTAACAACATACCCGATGTAATCACATAAATGGGGTCTGAGGAAGGTGGTATGTGTGCAGCCTTGTCGATTTGTTCTATCAAAATGCAAATCGTCTTTAGACTTTATACTACTACAAAAAAAATTAGTTGTACATGATTTCAGTCATAAATATATTAAATTTGCAAATGATGTCTGCAACATGAACCACGGAAATAAAGCAAAAACTTCAATGGGGTACCCCTTATAATCCAAAGGATACATAGCTATCGTGTTGGTTTATGCAGGTAAGGTAACCCACTAGTTCAATTTAGTGTATAGCCTACAATGAATATTGTTCAAACTGATGGATTCGTTCAGCGGCTGTGGAATGTTACTTCAAACTCAAACAAGAGATATCAGTCGGTATAGTCACATCACACGGAAGGAAGTCAGAACTACGCAACTCTTCAACTCATTAGCAACCTCATGGGCAAATTCCGCCTCTATCTCTTGCTTCAGAACACTCCACTAGTAGCTTTATAAATTATAACTGGTTGTCTAGTTTCATCGACATCTTGGTGTATTGAGTTCTATGATTAGTGAGGGTATCTTATGTTATCTGCTTCCTCCGACTCTCTGAGACATATTCGTAGTATTCCTCTTCGCCATAAAGTTTCCTGAAAGACAATAAATAGGCAGTCAGTTAAATATTAGGCTCTCCACAGAAGACCCACCCAGAGGAAGGGGAAAATATGTTTTGAGGACGAGTTCATATATTAGAATCTTAGTATAGTTGACATGACTTTTATGTCGGCGTAAGCGCCTTGGAAGCAAATGAGCATGCAAGACAGATAATACAACCAACTCCCTACTTATTAGTATCATTCTCTGACTAAGCAATTTTTTAAAATATAAAACTACGCATAGACATTCCCCGTTGCTCTCTTTTGAAGTAGCCACATGATGCATGCGACAAGTGTCCAAAATTCTTAACCAGTGGTACATACAGTATAACCCCTCCAAACAAATAAATATTACATCACCTGACATCAGCAATACACAATTCTATCCCAAACCCAAAAGGAACATGTTCCACCACCCCATTTAGCAAAGAAAGATCATTAGCGTATTCTACTTACTGTTCGCGCATGAACTATCTATTAAAATCACAATCTTCCTCCTCTTCTTATTAGGAAGATCATCTTGGATAAGTAGTAAGTACTGCTTTACATGTAGCTATCTATCGAAGGAAGAAACCTCTAGGGATGAAATCTTCCAAATGCCCTCTCAAACTCATTTTTGACCACTTACAGAGGAGTTGGAAAAGGTGTTGCTCCTTCCAATAAGTAACTGTTTTTTTGCCAAATGAGAGAAATAATGTTCTTCTCTCCTTGTTCTCGTTACCTCCTATCAAATA
Organism: Solanum tuberosum; assembly: GCF_000226075.1. Taxonomy (NCBI): domain Eukaryota; kingdom Viridiplantae; phylum Streptophyta; class Magnoliopsida; order Solanales; family Solanaceae; genus Solanum; species Solanum tuberosum. The sequence continues at coordinate 308,705 of NW_006239017.1, forward strand.
TAGCACTAACCAGAACAACAAGGGCCTCTATGTAGCATATTTCACAACTAATTAGTCCAATCATAGTTACTTGGCTAGTTATATCCATCCACAGCTTATATGTGAAGAGTTGTAACAATGGAAAATAATAGTAAAGGTTGTGGACGACTTACGAACTCTGCCAATGTTGGACAAATCTCAAAGTGGATAATGGTACAAGGATGAAAGAGAAGATTAAGAACCTCATGCACCTTTTCACAATTTAAATCCTCGTTTTTATTGAGTCAGAAACTTTTGAGCAACTTTTAGAATGAGCAGACTATGCAATTATGTAGAAAACAAAGCAAGGGGATGAGGTGAAGCAGATGTCATACATTATACCAGACAACAACATCCAAACTACCCATAATAGGAATCAGAACATGAACAACTTACTTCTGAAACTAACTGAACAGCAACTAAATTTAATCCCAACACATGTAACTACGGGTGGAAGTAACGGCAGCAGATAGAAAAACTTACGCTAGATCTGCCAAGGTATCTGATTTAATTACTGCCAGCCCCTCCGGGCGCCCAAGGGAAGAATAGTGCGTTATCATTTCCTTCAGGGTGTGCTTTGTACTTTTGATATCATTATCCCACAATATACTCTGAAATCAAAGCACCCAGACCTGTTACTTACATTTGCAGTGAAAAGCATATAGGACGTCAATGACTTCAATTTCAAACAAATGTTGTATATATTTTAGTCTATTTCATTTATATGCTGGATGGACAAAGTGGCTACTTAATTTAGAGTTCATTTAACATGTAATAAGAGATTGATTCACATCTGGTTCACAGGCCGAATACCTTTCTCACATACTCTCTTTTGACATCTTCCCATGGTATTTTTCCCTCAGAAGAGAATATAGAAGCATTCCAAATGGCTCCTCTTGCAACCATCACAGATGAAGCACCTATAAAATAAAGTTGCTACATGTTGCAAAACATAAGCAGAAACAACCATATAGATATTCATAAAACAGATAGAAAAACCATCATCAACTTAATATGAACAATGCTTTTCACATACAGATTGTTCATTGATTGATGTGTCACAAGGAAGAATGCCTACAAAGATTAATTTTGTATTTCTGAGGCAACAGCATCTCTCAGATTATAACTTCTGAATTGGAGGCTATGTTGCCCAGATCCTCTAAAAATATCACCTCACCCCATGTCAGATCTCCTCCAAATATAACACATTTTGGAGGACCCGAAACTGGTGTGACGGCTTTTCTGGAAGGGCCTGAACTGCAAGCATCTACAAGACTGTCAAATGCATCCACAGTTCTTTACAGCAAAAGAAAGAAATATGCAGAAGCAAGAATTCAAGCTTTTTTCTACATTTTTTTTATAGAATTAGTTATCTCATTGATTGAAGGGAAAATTGCTGCATACAAAATGTCTGTATACGTCTTTTACAAGAAAGAACCATCAAGTGCCTTAGCACAATGCACACATCAAAAGATATATAAGCTATTTGATTCCATTTCCTTAAACCTATGGACATCTGATGAAAATCAAACATATATACCCATATATGGACGACAAAGACACATTTATCTTCATAACATATAATTTTATTGTCATATTGGACCAAACACTCAGATCTATTTAATATCCAAATTAAAAAAATTCACCTAGAAAGTGCAAACTGATTCATCCGAGAACAATATGAGAACAAAGAGCAATTATAAGAAGTACAAGCACACCTGTTACATTTCTAACACGTTGAAAATCCTCATATTCAAAAACATCACCATTTGCTATAACCGGAATAGAGAGAGCGGCAGCAACATCAGCAATCTCATTCCACTTTGCAGGATCTCTTGGCCTGTCTGGAACTTTCCTGTAGTTCAATCAACAATGATGCCACATTTGCTAGTCAGAGGAAATACTAATATCACTCGACTTCAAGTTAAAAGCCCAAAATAGGAGAAATCTCAAACAAGCAACCAGTGATGATTCCTTATCCCAAACAAAAAACAAACAAAAATGAGCCATGACCATATTCTGTGGTAACAGAGACATAGTAAGAGTAGCTGCCGAGAGAATTGTCAAATTGCACCCTCAATAAATCAGTTTTGACATCGTTTCCAAATATAGCATGTTCAATTTCTGTATTTTAAATCATCTAGCACTGACTACACATAAAGATAGCACATACATAATTCACGGAAAGCCATTTATGTGCACCAACCTACCCACCCCTCAGCAAATGGAAGGAAGATCAGAACCTAAAACAATCCTGTAAACCCTAGATGTGGTTAGTAATTCATGAATTGGCATCTTCAGAATGAAACTTCAATATCAATTAAAATTCACAATCACAAAAAGTGAAAGGAGAGAGAAGTCGGGGAAAGTAGCAATAACATACTGAACAGACAATACTTTCCAATATAACCAAGAAGCAGACTAAATGGTTCTTCTCTCGCTTCTAAGGTGGACTGTTTGAATCTACAGCAAGCCCCACCTCATTTCACAAAATTACTCCAACAACTATATGAAATACCTTGACCATCGACGTAGGCAATCTGGATTACTGGATATTCAAAGGGTTGATTGATGACAGAGCACAAGGTTAAGTTTATAAAGAACATGAGAAGCAGATATACAGAAATCATGTACCTTCCATGGACAGCAAGAGCAGAGACACCAGTCATCTCAATTCGTCGTGCCAATTCCACTGTATCCTGCGGATCTTTTAATAACCTAATTTTGCATGTTATCGGTACATCCAAGTTCCTCCGCAATGTTGTCAAAATCTGAGTTCAGAAGAAGGGAAACATTATGAACAGGACATACACTCCTATGCTGTATTAGAAGGAAATTCGCCTACTGGTGAAGGAGCAACAATAAATGCATACATCATGGATGAGCTCTGGTTTGCTCAACAGTGCAGCACCCATGCCTCCACTAATAGAGAATGACTTGGGGCATCCCATGTTTACGTCCACTGCTGCTACATCTTTACACCTGAAAAGGGACAGACCATCAAATATTTCGATCAGATGCACTAACTTCCTACCGATATCAAGCATAATTGCTGGTTTAAGCTTTCATGACTAAGTCAGAAGTGAAGACCTAAAAAGAGCAAAGAAACTCAAGCATGTGCTTTGAAGTTTCTTCACTATCTTAAGAAAGTAGATCATGAACCTTGAATCAAGAATGCAATTCACAGAATATTATGATAGCTATTCAATATAAAGAAAATTGTTAAAGAAGCAAATTCATATAACTGCAGCTTGTTGCACTTCAACATTAGTAAATTTAACTCTGACAAGCCTGTTATTTATAAACGAACATCAGCTATATCCATCATCCAATTAATGTCATAAAGGTCGATTCTAAATACTGCTAACAACATGAAAAAACTTAAAAATCTAGACTTCCAATGCAGAAAACGATATGACATCATTGAGAAAATGAAAAGCAAAAGCACAGAGTCCAGCTTCAAAAACAGTTCCTCAACAATTTCTATTTTTCCTCCTTGGGATGAATTGGATGATGCCTGTGCATGTGAGGGAAGCTTATTCAAGTTGGTTCCACACTGCCACTTGAGAGTTGACAAGGTCATCAAGAAGATCTGGGTAATGATTCCTGGAGTAAATTTTTTGGTGTCTGTGGATTGAAAGAAACAGTAGATGCTTTGATGGTATTTCAACTCTAAACTCTTCCCTCAAAGCAAAGTGTCTGCTAAGTCTGTTTTGCCGGATAAAGTTGACACCTGTAAGTCTGTAACTAGCACCGACCATTTTTTCAGATTGTAAACTCCCTAGACTTGGTGTAGCACTTTGTATAAGGAATTGCAACTTCACCTTACTAGTAATTGCTAGCAGATTTCTTTTGTATGTTGCACCTTCTTGATGCTTTTTAACAAAACACATTACTTCATCAAAGAAAAAGGACAGTTCCTCAAGCAAACTAGTAAAATAACTCCAACAAGAACATTTCTAACATTGATGTATAATATAGAGAACGGGAATATATGAAGTCTACCTCTTAAATCCAACAAGACCACTTCTAACCTTGATGTTCAGTATGGAAATTAGGACATATATACCCTACCTCACCCCTTGTAAAAACCCCAATAGGATGTGTTGTTATCAAGAAAATGTTTCATGGCACAAGAAGACTTATGCAGGTGTCACTATACTCAGTGAGAGAAAGACAAAACTTATTAGGACCCCCAAACCGGCGGAAAGGAGTTATTAATTAATGGCATTTGTATTTGCTCAAGATGAATGTCTTTTTGCCTTTTTTGGGTGTGGATGGGGGTGGGGGTATCTGGTTTCGCTAGAGAAACTGCTTGTCTGTTCATAAATTCAACCATACGAGTTCTTACATAACCAAGAGAGATATACTACATAATGCATCACATTACTTAAAAGAAATATCACCAAAAATGAAGACGCATATTGAAAATAAAACAAGTGGAGACAAGAGTGTAATTTCATCATAGGCATCCAATCCAATCTGTCTGTTTATAAGACTGGATGTGTGTATGACCATGTGAAAAACAGATTGTGTGTGTGAGAGAGAGAGGGGGGGTGGAAGGGAGCAGAAGGATTTAAAGTACAAAGATTAGTTATGATAAGGGAGAAAAAAAGAAAGAACTGAATGGAACATACACTATTTCAGCAGCTTTGAGAGCCCTCATGGCATCAGAAGTGCCCATCTGAAATACAACTCGATTTCTTTCCTCGGGGCACGTTCTGAAAACAACATTATCAGTTCCCTTCTCCACTATGTCAGTAGTCCCTAAGACATCTAAGGAATAAGGGGTAAAACTCATGAGAAATATTTTAGATGCATCGAGTTTAGCAACTTTTTTCTTTTGCCATCTCAAATATACTAGGTAACCTGCATCAAAAGGCAGGCTTCACTATGATATTTATCTTTTCGTTTCTTTTTCATAAGTGACTATGAATCCTATTCATCCATGCTCATAATACCTAAAAATAAAAATGTAAAGTAAAATTGCAAGGCATAAAGCATAGTGCTAACTGCTAAGTCAATAACATACTACCTTCCTTAAAAAAACAGAGTAATGACTTTGAATAAATCTTTTCTGCTTGGAAAGCTACTGAATCAGGTATCAGATGTCATCTATATTATGCCAATATGCACGACCTAGATAATAATTTACAAACCCTTGTTTGGTATTCGAGGGGCAATCAACACTCACACTAAAATATTCAGTTCAAGGTTTTAAAGTTCTGATATTAACTATCATCAGTAAATGTTCAATCATCTCTCAAATATTTCATTTAAGCCACAGATCCAGGTAAAACTTCTCATCATCAAATTTCTTCAACTAAAAGGCTCATTTTCTTGATAGAGAGAGCCATAACATGATGAAATTCAGAGTTCACATCCTTCTTTCATTAACATAAAAGCATTAAATCTGATAATCCATTAGAAATATAGAAGTACTCAAATTGACATATACAGCACATTCAGAGCAAGGTTATATTCATCAAATAAAGGGTCTTGAATAAGAACAAGACTGGTCACGTCCTTGGTGCCTAGGCATTTTTAGAAACTGTTGGTTTCATTCTTTCAATAGAAGTAGTATGTATTTACTTATTAAATGAAAAATGTTAAAGGATAACACAGACGAAAGATGCAAAAGGATGAACAAGAAATTACCATTAACTCGCCGCTCACATTTGATGATCTTATGATCAATAATCTCCTCTCCATAGGTTATGTCAGCACCATATTGGGCAGCAAGCAGCCTAAATGGCAATGTACCCTGACCAAAAGTAATGAAGCATACACAGGCATTTAAAAACATCATATAATAAAGTAAAAAACACATTAAGAGCAGTTTTAACTATGCTTCCAGGTGAATTTAAAAAGAGCCACACACATCTAGAAATGGGAACATGAAGTACCAAAACAAGACTGCTCTAATTCAATTTCACTTGAAGGTACTTACCACTCGGACCATTGGAGCCAAGACTAGCTTGTTTCTGTAATCCATCATTCTGACAAGGCAGATAAGTTAGTGCAATGCCAGAGATAATAGTATATGTTGACCAAATTGAGTATAGTCAGTATACTGTACAAAGAGTTACAGGTTAGGAATAGCTGTTATGCTTATAAATTATTCTCTCCATCCATTTTTATTGTCCACTACACTTGATAAAGATGTCCACTTTTACTAGTCCAGTTTAGAAAATCAAAAGATAATTTACCATTTTACCTTTATTATTTTTTTTATGACAAGGGAAAACCTGTAGCCGCTACCTTTGGATGCGCACAAGGTAAAACCCCACTCCTATGCAACAGCTCGCAAACCACACACGAGAGGTAACCCGCATTAGGCAAGCCCGGTGTAACGAACTCAACCCAAAAGGCAAACCTCTTGCTTTCATTGGCAAGGGGTTTCGAACTTGAGATATCCATTATGAAAGTCACAAGCTCGAACCACTGGGCCACCCCAAAGGTTTTACCCTTATTATTATCTATACTTATTTTCCAAACTATTGACTTTATTTTATTGAAAGGGTAATATAACAAAATTGTCATTCTATTTATTGCGTGTGTTAAGTCAATGTTGGACAAGTAAAAATAGACTGAGGAAGTAACAAGTTGTACATAATTCCTGAAACAGCCATGGTCCATGGCTAGCATTTAAGAAACACAATGTATATACAGCTTTGGATCTGACGTTATATGGACAGTTAAGAACAGAAATTTATTCAATCAAAACATCAGCTGTCAAATAAAATCCGGATGCTCTGTAATTATTCGGCAACTCACTCAATTGCAAATTCCGAGGGACAACTAGACTTCAACGATACAATTTACATATATAGCTTCGGATCTTACAGTATTTGCTCAGTAAAGATTAAAAAAATACTTAATACAGATGAATCTCTCGTCTCTAAATAAAAACTGACCAGTAAAGAGAAAGAGCAGGTCAACAGTTGTTACTGACCTTGACTTGAAAAGAGAGGAAGAATTTTCCTAGCCGGCGGCAACCAACCACGGCGGAGTATCGGAGTGGTTGCAATTGACGAGCGGCGCCGCGGAAGGGTCCGAATGAACTTTACACGATTAAAATGTCATCTTACAATATTTGGTGGCTATAAAGTAAAAACATGAACTAAGCTGCGCTTCAGGCAAAGCATAAAAAATCTTTTTAATTAGAGAATTAAAATATTTGATCAAGCTTTCAAAAAAAAATAAAAAAATTTGAATAGTACTACACTAGGAGTTATTTTTCAAAAGTTAAAAAAAAAAAAGAGTGAAAAGAGATTCTCTTTAAAATTTTAGTCAAGCATAATTTATTGTTATAATATTGATATATTTTCAGAATTTTAATACTTTCAAGAATATTTTAACAAAAAGAAAATAGATTTACATTAATTTGATGTCTGAAATCTACTGACTCGAATTCAAACCCATTAAAAAGAGAATTTCTTTGTATAAGAGTTTTCCATTCTCAAGATAATGCATATTAAAAAATTAACGCATTTTATTCTTCAAGAAATATTTAGTTGAGAGAATATAAATATTACATGTGCATGAGCTTTTTATCTTATTAATGGGATCATTTTTACTAGGTTCCACGGGTGTTGATGAGATGATTAAGCATATCAGACACTATATTTTAAAAAAATAATTTTTGGAGGTCGGTTTTTATAATAAAAAAATTAATGTAAATTGATCTCCATACATTGATTTTTCTTTTTTCTTTTAATTGTAATTAATTATTTACTCTACAAATTAATTATTATTTTTTGTGAACAAATAAATTTAAAGAGTATAAAAAGATGGCCGGCTAAGAACTATTCTAAGATATTGAGGAGATTTGGATTGACTTTTTAAAAGTAGCTTATAAGTTAAAAGTCATAAGTTAAGAATGTTAAAAAAAATTGGTTCTTTTTATTTTCAAATGATAAAATTCAACAAATCAAAAATGTGTTAAAATTTGACATAGAGAATTTCACATTTTGTGTGTTAGATGATTTTTTAATCTACCATCAAGAGTTTTTCAAAATTATCTTTTGTATATACTATTCTTCACTTGCATTTAATACCAAGATATAATATAGACATCTCTCCCCTAACTAGATTTCATCAAGAAGTTGCTCCTTGTCTTCTTAATTCAACAATACTAGTCACCTTTTATAGGCAATTTTAGTAACAGAATAAAAAGAGCAATAAAAACTACTTACTAGATAGCTAGTACATTAAGCAAAAATAAATATATTGCATCAAATAAAATTCCATGGAAAAAGTCTTACGTTTTCATTTCAGAAATAAATTTCATAAAAAAAGTCTTCAGTTCTCAGAAAAACACATCGTCTTGTGATTATTTAATCGTAAAATTCTAAATGATATAAATATTAGATAAGGAAATAATCAAAACTCAAATAAATATTGTTGACAGTGGAACTCTAAGTTGCAAACACATTAGCTTAACAAATCATAAAAATATATAATTGACATAGGTATTTTGACAAATTAATTTAATATAATATTCTATTTTTATACTTCGTTTCGTGATCAGAAAACTAAACCAATCCAAACCTATCTTTTTTTCTATTCTAGTTCCGCCCTATGATTTAAATAAAGGGTAAACTACATATATCCCACTACTTTACATCCCAATTACTAGAAATCCCGTTAATTTTCAATATTACTTCCTATACCACTTTTATTCCTAAGATACATGACTCTATTAAAATTTAAAGGAGGGATACATGTTAAAAAAGATAGGATACACGTTCTTTAATTAATTTGAATTAATCGTGGGAGATAATCTCTTAATTGAAGGAGTAAGTTATGGGAGATATAACAACCATAACGTAATTCATGGCTCCATTACATCATCAACGATTTATATATCAAATTATTTTCTGAACTTCTTCATCTTCTTCATCAAATTAAGATTCTTTTCAACCTTTAATTTTTCGATTTTTTTTTTATTATGACGAATATCACCGTATTGTTGAGGCATTTCGGTTCATGGGTATCTGAAATTGAATATGAAAACTGTAGAATTGATGGAATAATTTTGAGAGATAATGCAAACTACAACAATCTACTAATCATATATGCTACCCAAATTCAAGATACATAATATTTTTACGAGATACACTATAAAATCTATAGACATTTTTCTCATGTATATGTACTACATTATTTTCAGGTCGTTTAGTTGTTCGAGATACACTATAAAATTATGGCAAATTTATTCATATTGCGAGATACATGTATCCACCGAATTTTAAAACCGAGATACATATTTTATTTGTTTATATTAATTAGTTGTAACTGATTTCCATAATTAGAGGAGTATCATTACTCGGGACATACATGTATCCATCGGTTTTAAAAGTCGAGATACACGATTTGTCTCTTTGAATTAAAGGGATATAACTTATTTCCTTAATTAAAGGATTAATTGATAAATAATTAAAAACCCATTTACAGGAGGATCCTTGCGTATCTAACAATTTTATAAATCATAATAATTTTATAATTATAAACTTAATCTTCATTTTTTGAGAAAGTATAAACTTAATCTTCTTCATTAATTACTTAGTTTGTATCTTAAAGTTTCAAATTTTTCGGCCTTGAGATACATGTATCATTACTCGCGAGATACATGTATCCATCGATTTTACAAGTCGAGATACACGATTTATTACTTTGAATTAAAGGGGTGTAAATAATCTCCTTAGTTAAAGAATTAATTGATGAATAATTAACAATCCAAACGGATTTACAAAATCTTTGCAAATTAACTCTAACAAGTTTTTCTAAAATAACGAAATCATACCATAGCAATTTTGTAATTGTAGTAATGGTGGGATACGTGAGGTATCTGTTTTGGGATTGAGGAGGGAAACGGCTGAAAAGAATAAAGAGAAATTAATTTGAATTGTTAGTGTCCTACTAATTGAGGAGACGTAATTTTAAGATAATTATACATTATCATTTTTAAAGGGATTGTGTATCTGATTTTTTTATATTTTAAATATGATATATTTTTTAAAAAGTTTTATTCTATGTAATATTTTTAAAGTAGAGATAAAATATGTATATGTGGTAGTTAAGTATGTCAAGATAGGTAGTTTTCCTTTAAATGATATCAGCTTATGTCTATTTTGTTGTCGATCCAACTAATCATCTATCACAAAATTAACAAAAAGATTGTTTGTATTTTCTCATAAAAAGTAGAGACGTTAAATGTCAATTGTGACACTAATACGTTTTCAGCAATTGCGCAACAGAAATTTCTACGTAATTGAATTTTTCCTTTCCTCTTTTAAAATATATTTTCTTACGTCGCAAATTCTTTTCTATAAATACATGATAGGCAACTAAGACGACTGAAACTTATGTGTTATGACCCAAAAGTTAAAGACTCAAAATAATGTTATAATCATATATAACTTGTAAAAATATGTACTATAGACAAAATTAAATATTGTCGGATATTAAAGTAGTTTATAATTCTAGTACTTTTATGAGAAATTTAATCATTCAACTTCTTCGCCGGTAATTCTTATTTATATTAAGTAAGGATTGTCTCAAGTTAACAAAATGTTACCCATTTATTTCAATACATTACCTTGGTTCTTGTTATAAAAAATCTTATTGAAAGATATAAAAATTTAGATGGTTTAATTCAAAATTCCAAAACTTAAAACAATTAAGCTTCTATAATATCACAACTTAAAAACTTGTAAGTTTATTTATTTACATTACTAATTTAATTTAAAATTTGACAATTTAAAACGTAACTGAGAAGTGGTATTATTTTTAACACAAAATAAATTTAAAAATTGAATAAAATTATTCATTATAGAGCACAGAAAAAAAGTCTCTAGCACAATGTATTGCACTTTGATTTTTTTTACAAATGAAACTCCAATATTCGAAAACTTCATAAAATTATAAATGTTTATATGTGAAACTCCAACATAATACGATGAAATTTTAAATTCAAGCGCCAAGTATACCCTTAAGTTTTAGAACCTAAATTTTTGAGTTCTTAGTTGTAGAACCATGTGCTAGACATTTACAACATCTTAAAGTGTACCTAAAATACGTACAAAGCAAAATGCATTATTTATTGAGCAAATTTCACAAATAGCAGACATAAAAGTCGTATTTGTATGCTATGACTATAGTTTGCATAATTGCGCTCCATAACAAATTTATGTTTGCTATGGAGCTTTTGATTTGTATAATTCGCTAGATACATCCAATTTTATACAAATTGTTCGGTTTTGTATAAATTCATTTATAAATTGTAATTTGTATAATAAGATCTGTATTTGTATAATTATAAGTGTATAGGACGAAAAATATATGTATTTGTATTTGTATATACACTTTTCTCTCGCTTTATACAAACACAAACGCATTTTATACATTTTATAAATTTGTATACCGAATGGGTATTGTATACCGAAAATGGCTAATTGTATACCGAACCAGATGTCAAAAAAATGGGATGTTTGCTGCGAATTACAAATAAAGTAAACTATGACTATAACATTTAATTTGAATTAATAATTTGTTATTTCATACGATTTTTCCAATATTTTAATATTGATTATTTGGTTAGCGTCGCTTTTCTACTTCAGGATCAAATCTTCTAATTAAGCACTCATATCATTGTAAATGATGTTTTAAAAATAAAATAAAAATACACTAATTAGCACCCTCAACTTTAGGATAATCTTAAATATATACAATAAAAGTAATTATTGGATTAAAACAAACATGGCCATGTTTTATGTACATAAAAAATAGTCAAAAGTTATAGAAAGTATACAACGACTATACATTGTGATACACACAAAAAGTTAAATGTAACTTATCTCTAAATGAGCTTTACACTGACTATACATTATGATACACTCAAAAAGCTGAATATTGCTTAACTATACATGAAGTATATACCTTGTATATTTATTGAACTAATTTTTTGTGATTTATTGGGCTAAATTAAGAAGAAGGAAAAGGAGGAGAAATAGTTAACAGGAAAATTTAAGTATTTTAATATATTATTCGCTCGAAACGACTCACTAAAACGAGAAAAGGAGGAAGAAGAAGCAATTAATGGTTTAATAAAGTTGAACCAATCGCATCAAGTTTATGAGCATATCCCTATCTATTACAAGAAATTGTTTACAAAAATACTTATCAATATACACTCTTAATAAATAATCTGTATAAAATTGTTACACCATATATATATACGTATCTCATCTTTCTTTGGAGTAATTAATTAAACCACAAAATTAAATGTGGTGAATTACTTTTATTGGTAAAAATGAATATTTTATATGTATAAATTGCTTTTTCTTCGTAAAAATGTCGGTGCGTGTCGAATTCACTAAAAATGGTGTTTTTGATGAATTTGACACGAATACAGCATCAAAAGGAAAGAATCTGCGCAACTAAGTTCTTCATCGATGTATATTTAGGCATAATCACAAATGCCATAGAAACAATATCCTCCTGTCATGCACCTATTATTGCAATAGCCACAATGCCTTTTGTCATAAGACAAATTGACACATTGACCTCTACAACAAGTCTCTGTGAAAGGACATTTTTTCTTGCAAGCACCACAATTGTGATCATCGTACCCTAAATCCATGCATTTGTTGTTACAACATGTCGAATTTCGACCACCTTCCAACACGTGGCATATTTCGTTGTCTTTATGGCAGTGATCCGCGGCCCTAGGGTTCTTGATTTCTTGTTGAGCAAGAAATCGACTTATTTTCACCCTCTTTGTTATCACTTGTGGTTCTTCCACGTCTGAAAGTTTCTCATCCTCCTGAAATCCTGAATTTTCAGGGTTGTTCGATTTGTGCTGCATGGTGAGTAGAGAGATGGTGAGGGCCATTGTAATGGCTAGAATAACTATGAGTTTGATAAACTTCATCATTTTCGAATGTGAAACTGATTGATAATATTAATGGTCTATCGATAATATTAAATGGTATGATGAAATCGATCTTGGTTTTCGTTATTGACTAGGAGGAGAAGTTTTTTGGTTTTGTGAATGATATAAGATGTGAGACATATATATAGAGAGGGGTTTTATACTTCGTAATAGAGTGGGAAAATGGGAGAGTTGACTTTAGAAAGAAAGGGAGGAATGTGAAGAAGAAGCAAAAAATTAAATAGATTGACTTAATTATGAAAGATATTAAATGAATTAATGAATTAATAATTGCATATATTTGCTTGTTAAATGGCGGAGTTGAAGTTGATTATTGTGAAGAAAATATTAAAGAGCAACTTTCATATAGCAAATATAAAAATCATATTTGTATGTTATAACTATAGTTTGCATAATTGCGCTCCATAACAAATATAAAATTTGTTATGGAGCTTTTTGATTTGTATAATTCGCTACAAAAATCCAATTTTATACAAATTGTTCAGTTTTGTATAAATCATTTACACATTGTAATTTGTATAATAAGATCTGTATTTGTATAATTATAAGTGTATAGGACGAAAATATATGTATTTGTATTTGTATATACACCTTTCTCTCGCTTTATACAAACACAAATACATTTTATACCAAAATGTATAAAATGACTAATTGTATACCGAATCAGATGGCAAAAAAAAGAGATGTTTGCTGCGAATTACAATTAAAATAAACTATGACTATAGCATTTAATTTGAATTAATAGTTTGTTATTTCATATAATTTTCCCAATATTAAATATATTAGAGTATAGTTAATTTCCAAGTAAAAACATAAGTAGTAATTTAGGCGTTAATGATGTCGTTAATTAGAAATCACCACTAAATTAGCGTGGACTTGAGGTTTAATTTGCTTGAAATGTTTATAAAGTGGCAAAAGGAATATTACTCGTTTACGTATATTATTGAGGAGTGAAGTTAACATTTTTTTTTTTTTTTTTTTTTATGAACCTTGAAAATTGAATGGGTACAAAAAGTAAAGGAAAAGCCTTTGTTTCTTGGCTATTGTATGAAGCAAGAAAAGTATTTATTTGATAACAAATATTTGACTTTTAGGACCTTTTTGAATATTAATTTTTTTTATAACATCTTAGTAATCAAGGATTTGAAAAGAAACTAAAGCAAAATGCATGCATGTTCTTGGAACTTAACTCATATTGAGTGTAGCTTCAACATTTTGAATTTTGACTCCAAGTAATCTTTCGACCATAATAATAAAAATTATGTCCGAGTCAGTTTGCTCGTATCTTGACTATTTCATTGAATACCTTAGTTATGTATGTAACCACACCTTTAATTTGGTGACATGCTAAATGTAGGGGGTACATATTATTAAGTAGAGATCAAATATTTGGAGTAAAGTTGAATTTTTAAAAAAAGTTCATTGAATTCGAACAATTGATGAACATGGGCAAGTTTCCTTATTTCAAAATTTAAAGCAGCTTCCAAAAAATTGTTTTGGCCATGTTCTAGTTATAGTATATGTCTTCTCCCAATTAATTAGGATATATTTATTTACACACTTAACTTAAAATTTGGATATTTAATTTTAAGTTACACAAACTTTACATCATATTTCATTTTTCATATAATGAATAGCCTTTTTTGGTTTATAGGTCACACTCCTAAATTCGTGTCCTTATGCATATTAAATATATAGAGTTTATGTAAAACTTATAATTTGAATATTATAACACTTAAAACATAATTGTATGTAAAAACAATCCTTTTATCTTGACGAGGTAGGATAAAGTTTGTATATACTTTATCAATCAGAAATTACATTGAATATGTTTTTGTTATTATAAATTGAGTAGGGAAAGAAACAAGAAAACCATGTCTAAGAATTTTTTAATAATGTTTTACCTCTCCATGAAGGAAGGAACTGAAACAAAGGTGTTCATGTATATATAAATCTACTCTATGTACCTAGACACTTTCTACTGTTTCAAAGGTCAAACTTCCCTTTCTCATTTTTATTTTTATTTTTATTTTTGAATGAACTTACTTACACTCTTTGAGTTTTGAATAATTAAGGCTAGGAAATTAGTGGCGGAGTCAGAAATTGTATATAAGTAAAAAAAATTTTGATGAATGGGTGCGCCAAAACTTTTAAAATCAAACTACGTAATATTAATAATTGATTTTTATTATGAATAAATATATCAAAAATTTTAAAATCAAGCTGTGTTATCTAGCCTTAATGAGTTCATGTTTAATCTAATGAAGTGAACGAATAAAGCCAGAAGAAGAAAAAAAGAGAAAGAGAGGAGAAAACTCACTAAAATAAAATTACTTTTACGCTTCATCAAAGCTTTCACGACCTATATATGGTGACTATAACAAGAAGACACAAAAATGAATTCCTTGTGGAGATTTTTAATATTTGAGTTGGGCTATAGCGAGCTTTTAGAATTTGCTTATTAACTTTAAATTATATCATTACTTTTAAGTTTTATTTAAAAAATTTAATGAAAAGAAACGGAAAGTCGAAGATAAATCTATTGGGAATCTAATTAGTTGTAGGTTTCTAATTTTTAATAAGCACCACTAATTTTGAATTATTTCATAAATTACAAATTTATTAATTATTATACCACAAAATTGCTAATTTAGGAGCTCTTTTACAAATGTTTGAAAAAGGTAACACTGGGCAAGGGTGTCCACAATATATCATTTAACCACATAAAGTGTCATTTTACACATATCATAGTATAATTTTCCGATGAAAGGTGTTTGTTTGACCATCCTTTGATACACTGTAGCTCCGTCCCTATCAGAAGAAGCAAATCTTGACTGAACCTATATTTGTTCAGTGGATACAACCCGCTCATGGTAAAACTTCATATGGGTTTGAAGTACTTTTATCTTCAACGAGTAGCCCAGCATTCAATGCGGGTCGAAGCCCCCTTTTCTCATTAAATAATAGTTGAGGAACTAAAATTTGGAAACCTCAATTCCATTCCAAATGCTAACTTTAAGAAATCTAAGAAACAAGAATCAACCATCCTAGCAAATGCATATGGTTAGTACAACTTCTGAACAGGCTCCTAAATACATATAACATGTACCAGGGGTTCAATCTAGAGATTCCCACATCATATTTACGCGAAAAAGTTGTGCAAATTTCTTCGAAAAGATCTTCCTCCCTCTTATATTGATTGGTGGCCGCACCCATCCGCTTCATTAAACTTAATGTAGCCGCTGCCCAGCCAAAAGCACAAGCTTGTATCAGCTTGCAACTCATGACCTTCAGTTAGACATCTTTGGCTCTAATCAGTCCGTCATAATCACTTTCGACAGGGGAATAAACTCTAGAGTTTCTACATTTGCAAGAAGATGAGCAAGTCAAATCAAAATTCAGGTAGTTGTGGAAGTTTTTGAAAAAAGGTAAACATGTATAGGTCTTTACACATGTAAGATACTGAAAGCATTATTTGCAAGTCTGCTAACGGCAACAAATATTTCGAGGATGAAGCTGAAAACAAAAGATTCAACCAAAACAAACAAACAAATAAAGAATAGCATTGCGTTTCATGTTGATAATCTACCATTCCACTTATTCCTCACAATGCATCAGAAACTAATTAATGTTTCTATACTTTCCTACAGAGCACCATTATACACACCCATGGAAATGATACGGTTTATCCTAATAGGCAGCAAATGTCTAGTGCAATTGAAATCCAGTGGCATCACCAATAGATGCTGGCAAAATGGACAAAATTTTCAAGATTCATCGAACCCACACAATTAAATCTTTGCAATAGGCATACTTTGCAAAACTCATAAAGGTGGAGTTGCATTGAAAATCAGCACATATGCTACAAACTTAAAAGAGAAATATCAATTAAAAAAAAAAAATGCTTACCCTACTTATGGTGTCTACTATGATTGGAAAGCTCCTGTCTTTTAGCTTCAAGTTCTATAAGAATGCTCTGAACAGCTTGAACTTTTGTAGACAGATGTTCACTATGGCTTTCCACGTCTTTCATGAGACTAAGGAGATGTTCTCGGTATGCTGCAGTTAGTCGTTTCTTGATCCGAAGTTCTGCTGTTAATTCCTGAATTCTTTTATCTTTCTCATCCTACAAGAATTACACAAAAGGTATCAGTTTATGACAGTCCCATAAACAAACCTCAGTTGGCTCCAAGTATAAAATGGGAAATCATCAGCAATTGGTTATTGCAAAAGTTGGCTCCAAGTAGCCTGACTGCTTAAAGCTTAGAACAATCTTTACATAAGTTCCTATTAGTCAATCTATGCTTTGTACTAATCCAAGTATCCAACTAATGTCTTGTCAAACTCGGCGTAATAATGTACATAGTCATATACTATGCATAGAAACAACCACCAACTTCCTCTCTAAAACTAAACCCTGCAAACTAGCAGAATCGATACTACGAATGCACTTAATAATCTAAAAGCAGCTTTTCCTTTTTCCCTAACTTTAATTCTTCTTTTCCTACAATCATATGTTCTCATGCACTTAATGTTCTCTTTTCCTGCCAAAAAGGATGGGCAGGGTGAGAAGTTCATAAAAATTGCAGGACAATAATTAGAGATAATCAAAAAGTGATGGAAGCATAAGGCAGCCTGTACATTTAGATTCTACTGTCACAGATACTCACTTTTATCCACTATCACGAACAACCAAGATGCACCACAATCTCATGTACTAATTAGAAGTTTAAGAGTGAATCTTTCTCGTGTTATATTGCACAGTCTAGATGAGACCACTTATTAATGCATTTAATATATCTCTTTCTGCGTTAAACTGGATTCCAAGCAAAATGACCACTGCTTAAGCAACAATGAGTAGTACCAGAGTCCAGAGGTGGCACATCCTACATACAATTTTGACAACCCAAGCCAAATAACTCTATGTGTAAAAATGGAAAGTTTAATACTGTAATACTACTGTGGATAACCATCGGCAGTCTATTGAGCATACCAAATCAAGCATTCTTGAATAGTTAGGTTTTACCGGGGATTACTTATTTGAAACAATTAGCAAGAGAGTTGGGACCTCTGGGTATATTGACTAAAGTACTACAAACAAATCAGGCAGTCATAAAAGAGGCTGTGCAGACAAGTAAACAATTTTTGCAATGCCTCATGCATGCAAACACACACATCCAAAGTGGATATCTAGTTGTGTAGCTACGAAAATTAGCAAATAAGGAGCCTAAAGAAGATAAAAGAGAGGGGTTAAAGTTAGGGAAACTGAAATAAAAACTTTTATTACATGTTAATACAAAGGTAAGACTAAGAAAGCTTACGAAAGTTGGACGTCTCTTGGAAGGTGACATAACTAAAGGATGATTGTGGTCCCTAACAAATTTTCTGACCACCCACGTACCAGGCTTCTCTCTTTTGACTAGGATCATTGCTGTACAACCATCACGTTGTCTATCTCGCTTTTGATTGGCTAAACTTGCTGGCCTTTGATTATCTGGTATCCCTCTACAACCAAGTCCACGTGATATAATTGACCCATCACGCTCTGACTTGCGAGATGACAGAACACGGGTTATAAATCCTGTCATTCCAGCATACTCATCGTAGTACGCTCTGGCAGCTTCTTCAGATTCAAATGTCATACCTTCATTTGGTTCTTGGGTTCTATGACTTCTATCAGCTTCAGATGTACTAACTTGTCCTTCTGCAGACGATTCTACTCTTCTAGCACCATTATCCTCTAAAACTTGCACATCCACTGAGATAAACAAACAAATAAGTGAACTTTCAGTTGGCAGACTTTCTCACAAAGATTGACAGTAAAACAAAAAGAAACAACAACAACAACATACCCAGTGTAATCCCACAAAAAGAAACAATTTTTAAATTTTGAACTTTCACAAACAAGCCTTACAACATCACAAAAGGTGGGAAATTGGTCTAAAAACAGCTTTCAAAGGTATTTGGAGCTGGTAGCATCAATCAAAACAGGATAATGCGTGACAGTATGAAGCAAATACTTGCTTCTTCACTATACATTCAAACATAAAAATTGAACTCCCCCATTTCAATTAGTTTGTCTTATTTCCCATTTTAGTCCGTTACAAAAAGTGAGTCTCTTTCCTTTTTTGGCAACTCTTCTAACTTTTCACGTGACATGTTTAAGACCACAAAATTAAGGGGAATTTTGGCACATTTTACATATCTTTAGATTATGACCCCAAGATTTAAAAGCCTTTATCTACTTTTTAGAACTTCGTTTCAATTCAAACCAGACAAACAAATTTAGACCGAATAGAAAAGGGGTGTGTCAGCAATATATGCACACAAGAAAGCAAATTTGTACAACTAATTCAGATTATAAAATGGACCAAATTATATCAAAATCACGCATCATATACCTACTTTTGCCCTATCAAGAAAACTCCCTTACTTGCCTTAAGTTTAGCAGCAATTAGGAAGAACACAAATTCCAGAAAAGTTTTCATGGGAAAATAAATAATCCTCACGAACTCAATACCCAACTAAAATTCTTAAATCAATGGTGGAAAAACTGAAAATAAATAGAGAAATTGCAGGAACAGAAAGCTTTAATCTTGCTGAAGAAATTGCAATGCCAAAAGAAACAATTTTATTCTGTTATTGAGCTAGTTTTATACATAATTGCATTCATGTAAACAAAAAGCAGTGATCTTTACCAAAACCCAAAAACAAAAATGAAAGAAAGAGGACTTACTAGTCATCCCTTGAGGAAAAATGAGTGTTTTGGAGGTAACATTTTCCTCTGTTTCTGAAGAAAGAACAAATACTCTAGGTAAAACTTTGGCCCTAAAATAAAAGGTAAAATGGACAAAAAGGTTTAGCATGTTTTGGAGTATGCAAAAATTATTTTTCAAAATTTAAAAAAGTTTTTCTTTTCTCAAAAGTACAATGAGAAAATATACTCGGAAGGAACTATAAAAAGAAAATCGGTCAAATATTAATTATTGCTCCACAATACTTTTCAAATTGATTAGTCAAACACAAACTGATTCTCACCTAAAGGCATTTCATTTTTCTTAAAAGGACTTTTGAAAAAAAAAAGATTCTAAAAGTTTGGCTACAGACTAATTAATTTTAGACTTATGTTAGTTAAGTTTTTTTTTTGTTCATTTTTGTCCAAATAATGAAGTTGAACTATACAATCATGAAAATTACTAGCACTGCAGTTTGATTTTTTAATCATTAGTAATTTTTAATATGCGTATGGCCGAGTTTATCATATTTCCATCCCCTTATCTTAGACAATCGTAATATTTTGTTACGTTCTACCATTATATACCTACTATATGCATTATAGTTATTTCTGAATTAGCAACTACAGCTAATGCATTGAAACCACTACTGGTTGAGTGGACTATATAATTGTTTAGATGGAAGCGCAACACACCAAATTTAATATAACTAAAGATCCAAAATGTGTACAAGAAGACTAGAATTTTTAGTTTGACTGCTCCAGTTTTTTGGATATATTTTTTAGTTAAAATTTAACAAAATTACCAACTCCTCTGGTTCTCGATATGGCGAGATGGATGAGATTCCTTCACCATTATCTTGAGTTCAATCTCTGCGTGAAGAAATTCTTGGTTCGGAATAATCGAGCCAGCAGATACCACTTATAGGACTGACAAATGTAACTATGCCATCCATAAGCACTCCAACATAATCTTAAAAAGTTGGGCATAAAAGAATAGCCAACAATTACATACTCGATATAATTCCACAAATGGAGTCTAGAGTGTACGCAAACCTTTTGGAATATGTCTCAAAGTAATCCTTGAAGCATCCAAAGAAAGATGAAATACAGTTTACTATTATCTAAAAGAACTGGAAAGACCTAATGAAATGGACTTGAGATTTTACAAAAATGGAAAAAAATGACTCCAACTTTCCAAAAGAATGTTACAATGGAAGCACCAGAAGTAGACATTCTGTGCCAATTTTTCCTACATTTCCACAATTCTACCCAAAAGGAAAAGGAAAAGAAAAAAGTGAAAATAAGATATGATCTGATCTTAAATTTTTCATACTCTTCCCAAAGAAAATGAAAAGGATAACAGAGAGAGAAAAAGGCAAGCCAAGACAATAATCATTATGATCTTTACTGAACTTAGGTTCTACACTAATATCAACAAAGGCAAATTAAGCTAAAACTATCTATGATGATGTTGATCTCTGGACTCCAACTCCCTTACATTGTGTACAATATCTTGGATCTTCTTGGACAAAGATTGATTGTGCTCCTCAATGTGCTCGAATATCATTTCCAAATGCCTCTTATATGTTGCAGATCGCTTTTTCTCAGCTGCCAGTTGTTGAGATAGCTCCCGGATTTTGTCATGCTCGTTCTGCAGGAAGAAGTTGAGAAACCAAAACAAGAGTTAGCTGAAATCGGGTAAAGTTAGTTCTTTGAAGATGAACGTTAGGCATAAGATCTCAGTTTTACATGCATCGACAGAGAAAATCAATAATTTTAAAACTACTGCTACAAGTGGCAATTGATAAATCGACTAATTTCCCCCACTCCAGTTTATATGATCTAGTTTCTAGTTTAAATGTCTTCACGATGACAATAATATGTACTTTATGACAGATTTACCATCTCCAAGTATTGTAGTATTAGAGATAACGTTTTCAAATTTGAATTTGATACTTCCACTTGATCAGTATTTTAAGTGCATATTACAACCAAAAACACAACGATCATGACTTCTATAAACACTTCTTCTCGCACACCAAAAAAGCCAAAAAGGATTACATTTCTAGGTTCATGTAACATCATTATGAAGGATGACGGAAATTGAAGGATAAGGTGACTCACGAATATATAACCTGTCCACAGACACAAATGAAAACAGTTTATATCATCTTTTATCCACATAACAGAGTGTTAACAGAATAAATTTGCACAAGTAACAAGGCGTCACTTCTACAGAACTACTCCTAAAATGGAAAGATGGACTACCATTTATTAGTATTTGCAATCAAGGAATAATGAGTCCAAACAACATAGAAGGATATATCTTGCCGAATTTCTCCCTTTTCCTTTGTAATGATTTTTCTCTTGTCGAATTTCTCTTAAAATTCAATTAGCAATCCACCATAAATGGTAGCTCTGAGAGAACAGCAGGATAATGGTGCTATAAAAGAAAGCAAAATGGGCAAATATTTGCAGTGTGGCAAAAGCTATGACGCTTTTCCCCCCAGCAAAATAGAGGTTGCACTTATAGAGGTAAGATATTCTGTTGTTCCTTTTTTGTTTACCACAACATTTTGTTCTCATAACTGTAAGTTCCTCGTACCAAAATGGAACTATCCTTTATACCATTTTCCCACAGCATACTAACAGTATAAAGTTTGAAAAGGAGAAGGATAATGTTTAGCTGGTGTTGCCTTTGTGAGGAAAACAGTGAGAAGGTGGACTGTAAAAGCACATATTATGTTGACATCCACTTGATATATCCATGAAATCATTCACTTATAGGCAACACTAGCACTAAAAATGAAAGAAAATAAAAAGAAAACAGCTTATAAAATAATCTTCAGTCACTATTCACTAGTATTATACAAAATATTTGAACTTATAAAAAATGGTAATATATAAAATAATTGGGGGTGCGAAATATAATGATTAGTACATATTGCAAAAACAGTTCTCCTCTAACTTCATTGACCACTAGGCCACACCCTAGGTGTTTTATGACTTTGCATTCAACTAAAATTTTGTTTACTAATAAAGGACCCTTTGTAGTTTCTCAGAGTAACTGTAGTTTGAATGCTAATGTGATTTTAGTAAGAGCCAGCCATCTTCCCTCTGTTTCATATCATCATTTGGCTTTTAAATTTAAGTTATAGAATTAAAATTTCTTAAGCGGCAAATCATTGAAAATCATTTGCCAACATGCCTTGCTATTTGTCTTTTAACGCCAGATAAGTAACTCGACAATAGCATTATTAACCACATTTTTCATAATATTTGTATTCGGCATTTGGTAGTCCTAAACATGTTCTCTTTTTTGCCTTTTATACCCTTAAGAATTAATTCATTTCATCAAATAAATAATTCTATAATCGGCAAATTTGTAAAAATTATGATTTTCTCTAATAATTAGGTTTTGAGATCAACTAAGATTACAATTTAGAAGAAACGTTTGTCCCCATATGTGTCTCTATTTTGCAATAAGGCATTTGAAGACCTTCATGGCGCAAGATGTCTTCCTTTATTGAGCTAGCTAAATGAGTTTAATATTCATCATTTTCATAAACTTCCACTTCTCTCTTTAAATTTTATTTGAAAACTAAAACACATTGTTTAATAAGATCTATATGAGTTTTAAAAATCATTTACTCATTAAATGAGGTACACAAGCAAAGCCGGTATCCAAAAACTAGTACATATAACATACATGGTGCCTCCTTAAAATTTCAGGTTCCATCAAACGGTACAAACAAAAGATGTTTAATCAAAGGCAATATTAGGATGATACAGTCTAGAAAATTAAATGACTTCTATGAACAAAAAAAAGTAGGATACCTTATGTTGCAAGACCTTAATAAAGATAAGGCAAAAAACTAACCGGATATTGATCATAGATCAAGTCCCTACGACCTTTGCCTGGGCACAATGGATGAGAGTGCTCCTTGACAAATTTTGTGACAACCCATTTTCCAGAGCTAATTTTTCTAACTAATATCATTGCTCTGCAACCAACCCTAGTTTCTGCTCTCTGTCGCACAATCTTTTCCCGCTTATCAGGCATTCTAAAACCCTCCTTGTTGCAAACAAGTGCTCGACCAATGGCGGAGCCATCGCGCCTAGATCGTGAAAGCTTGCTAACCCGGATGATAAAACCCACCCTTGTTGCATATGCATTATAAAATGCATGTGCAGCAGCTTCAGATTCAAACTCCAGGCCAACGAAAGGTTCATCTGAAGTTGAATTATCCAGAGATTGTGCTTCTTCTAATAAAAGGTCTTCCCTTTCAGGAAGGTCTTCATCCACCTTGACATCATGCACCTGATGAAGTGCCTCCTCACTGGAACTTCCTCCAATCAAATTTTCATCTACTGTTCTGAGTTCCACAACTGTTCCCTCTTCCTCATCACCACTGACGTGATCATCAACCACAAAGTCCACTGTTGAATCAATTATGTCAGTAATTTGCTAATACCATAAAATTCAACAGATAAAACGGTTATAGAAAAACCAAACGGCCAAGGATGTCCAAATTAGAAAACAGATACGTCACAATTCGAACAGCAGAAACAGATGATGTGGGCGGTATCAGACTACAGTTCCCATGCCAACTAACAAGTTATGTAACAAGCTTAAGCTAAAAGAAGAAGAATAAAAGTACCAAGAGGTTGCCATATTTTACAATAGAAGAGCTTACTGTAGACTAATCTATACATAGATGTAAAGAGCTAATAGACTCTACGGGATTTGTAGAATTATTTCCATCATTTAACTTGCACCAATAATAAAAAAATGAATACAGTGATATTTTAGTTGATGAAGTGATCTGCTTTTACCCTCAAAACACTGGTGCAATTTCCCAGATAACTTTTATATCCTTTTCCAGCTTTTTAAAGTATGGACTTGGGAATTATCCATTCAATGCCAAAAATGTTCAAAAACATGTCCTAAAATTTTGCCGTTATTCTGCAATTTATAAATAAATGGTATACACTATACACTTCTGTTTCCATGTTGCACACGAAGCATCAGGTGCACAAATAAATCCCCCTTTTCTTAGGATTCTCATGGGATGTGGTACTTCCTTTGAAACAATTCAACCAAAGCAATGACACCATAGGGAGGCTGCACTTTTCAAAATTCTTCTCCAAGGACAACCATATTCTCCATTTATGAATAAATTTCATACCTTGATTTAACCTATAAGGCCTTTCTATCATGAGCCATCTCAAAAAATCTTTCCCGCTGGTCAGCCAGTTGCTACCTTCTAATCTGGTGATAAGCTTAATCAAGTCCTCTAAACTCTCGGGCCTTGGCAATTCCTTCTAAATGAGATGCTCCAAACTCTTTCAAGCTCTACAATGAACTATAGTTACATCAGGATGAATCGCCAATCGAAAGATCTCCCAACCAAATATCCTTCCAGAACCTAATTTCTGGCCATCCAAAACCTACAGAAAAGTATGTATTCGAAACTTAGGCAATAAACTTGTAATATATCTCCGCAGTCCATAACCATGTGGAGAACTAACTCGGTTAGTGCACCAGCAATCACTTTTTCCATATTTTGCTGTGATAATTCTTCTCCATAAAGAGTCCTCCTCTTGACTTATATCTCCATAGTCAGCCTTATACGTTAGTTTATCCTCTATGGTTTTACTTCTTTTGGATTAAGTTATCCTTGATGAAGATCATTCACTCTTGCAGCAGCAAATCCCCAACTAAACAAATACTCCCTTCTTTATACAACAAAAACAATAATTATGCCTCAATCCTAAACTAGTTCAGAATTGCCATACAAATCCTCAAAACTCATCCCACTCCATCTAGGTCCATTTCACTCCAATGTTTGCTAATATGTCCAAAGGCTTCTTAAAAGCTAGGAGTTCTCTAAGCATCACAGTTAAAAAGCTAATGGGGCAAAAAAAAATCATATCTTTTCAATAACTTAAATAATTGGTAACCAAAAGCATAACTGATTCAAAATTCAAAAGACAAATTCCAAATTAATACTGTCCCAAACACATAAGAAGCTGTAACTTTCAGCCTAAAACATAAACTCCAGCACTCAGTATACAGAGAATTAAAAAAAAATACCCAAATACAGGGGAAACCAATAATCCCCAGAGAAAATTCTGTTCATTACCCAAAAGGGTTTTATTCCCTTGTTAGAGTTCAGCTTCAATAACCACCACAAAAATATTTGAAAATTTTCTCCCGGACTCAATTCCAACAGAAAAAAAAGAACAAAAAGAGCAATTTTTTTTAATACAAATTCAAACTTTCTGTGGATTCCACCAAACAAAGAATCGGAAACGAAAAACTTACTCAAAATCGTACAAATGACGAAATGAATCCACGTTGTGAAGGTTTCGCAGGAACGGACAGAAGGTGGGGGTGGGGGTGGGGG
>NW_006239017.1:335998-339708 GCF_000226075.1 Solanum tuberosum
TATTGTGAATATGAGCTGTTGAGAATTGATTGGGTTCAACAAGCCATAAGAAGTCAGCTATTTTGGAATCATCCAATGAAGGATCGACACGTGTTATACATTTGTGGAGTAGACTGTGCGTTATTATTTCTTCTGGACCCGAGAACGGTTCGGGCTTAAAATGTGGACCGGGTCTTAGTTCTAAGTAGATGTTTGAATAATATTTGTACCCAAAACAAAAGAAAAATGTTTGGACAATATTTGATTTAATTTTTTAAATTGAGAGTGAGATTTTTAAAAAGAGTAAATTTGTGCTACTATGTGAATGTTATTGTGGGAAAAAAAAAATCCTTTTTGACTATTTGTGAGTGAAGAAGTAATACTTAAACAAGTTTTTCAATATTTTAAATATCTACAAAGTTTAATATTTTCTGTTATTTCTAAATTACTATACTTTTTTAATCACAATTTATTTTTAAAAATTAGGTTCAAACAAATCATTGGAACATCTTAAATACGCGCTACATCAACAATTTCACTGGCTAAGGGTTTTGTCACATTTGTTGTCTAAGTAGGAGTGATTTCAAATGAAAGCTCCCCTTGTGAGATTATTGTGAATACAAAAATTGATCTCATTATATGAACATTCAAAATTTATTAGACAAATAAGAGTAAATAAGCTAGTTCGAAAGAATGTGCTTGAAACATACGCTCTCATTGATAATAGAGTTAATAAAATTAATGAATACTTTATAGAGAAGGAGATGAATAATGTGCGCTTACAATTTAATTATGAGAGATATAGAAAAGTCTATGAAAATTGGTAACATTTGCTATTTGTTGTGGTGTTGTATCTATTATTGAAATTAACATTGAATTTCATAAAAATATGGTTACTTTGGTCGATCCAAAGGACACCCAAGGGTCAACAAAACTTTTTTTACTAGTGATCTAAATAGACATGTAGATAGATATAATGATTATTTCACCTAATAAAGTAGAAAATATAATTATGATATCACGAATAAAAAAGAAAATATAATTATGATATCACATAATAAATAAATAAATTTTATTTTGTCACCTTCATTGAGATTAAAAGATGAAAGCATACTAGATAACATTTAAAATTTGAAATAATCATATAAGTTAGATTTCATCATTTTTTTTACAAGAAAACTAAGGCCATTGGTCTAATCGTTTAATATAGACCGGTGATTCAAGTTGTGAATAAAAAAAGTGTAGCAAAAGAATATATATATAAAAGTTGTATCCAATTAAGATTTAGTTAGGGAGCAAAATAAGGTGATGGGTCCGTTTGCAAAAATAAAGTGTTAAAAGAAGTTATTTTAAAATATTATTTCATTTTTATCCCGTTTTACTCTGTTTATACTTTCTTTCATTTTTATCGCACCATCTAGTATATATTTAGCGGGATAAATCTTGACCTGCTATTTTCTCTATCTTGTTACATCTTTAAAAAAGAATTGTCATGTCCACACTTGTTCTACCCTATTTTAAAAGTTCATTTCAAATATATATTTAAGAATAAAATATAGTGGCAAATCCCAAGCATAAACTAGCAGAATAAAAACTGTGGTAGACGTAATTTTGTATAAGAAATCATATATTACAATTATTTCTGTAACTAATAGTAAGATATCAAATCAAGCTTGAAATATGTAAGCTTATACTTCAAGTTCACTATTGTTTTCTTTACTAGTTTAGAATCAAATCTTTTAATAATTTATCATGTTCTGCCTCACACTGTTTCATCCCGCTCAATTATCATCTCTAAATTTCTTAAACATTTATTATGAATCTTTATTTAAATGCTATACAAAGTACTCTTACTAAAACAATATCAATTTCAGCTTATAGTAATAATATGGTGTGATTGTGAACACTGACTACTCATATAATCCACCATTAATACTGAAATTATTATTTTACTTTGAAATGGACTTTTAATCCAATATTTCAACTTCACTTAAAGTTCATTACATACAAAAATTTCAGGGCTAAATAATTAATTTTATTGATTGCTTCATATTTACTCTTTTATTTTCTCCTTGATTTGCATTCCCCATCACGTGCATCCATTAATCAACTACTTCTGGCCCCTCGAGTTACGTCGTACTCATTCATAGTACCAAATCAAAAACAAAAAAATCATAACCCCTCCCCCTCCCCTCCCCGTGGCGTATAAAATAGAGGTGTATTCAGAATTTCGAAATGATGGGTTCACTGTTATGAAAATGTGGATCTAATCGGTTTGACATTTAGGTTCTTATGATTGAAAACAGTTAAAATTTTAAAGTTATAAGTTGAAATGCTTAATTAATTAAGGAAAAATTATGCGGAAAAGCAAACATATACTAGTTAATTAGCTAATATAACTATAGTTTGAATTAATTACGGCTCGCAGCTTAATTTTAGCTTTAATTATGTCACTTGTCCTCTTTTATACATATACAAATTACACACACACATATATATATATATATATATAAAATAATTACGTGACATATATATATACAATTGTATGACATACATACAAATACAATTAGCCTCTCTCCACTCTCTTACCTTTCTCGCACGCGTCTCTCTCCCAATCTCGCTCGCCTCTCTCCTCCCTCTCTCAATCTCTATTGCCAGATATACAAATACATATGTATATCAGTTATATATATACAATTATCTGACAAATATACATATACAGTTCACCTCTCTCCACTCTTTGCCCTCTCTCGCTCGCCTCTCTCCTCCATCTCCCAATCTCGCTCTCATCTCTCCTCCCTCTCCCAATCTCGCTCGCCATATATACAAATACATATGTATATTTGTTACATATATACAATTATTTGACAAATATACATATACAATTCGCCTCTTTCCACTCTCTGCCCTCTCTCACTCGCCTCTCTCCTCCCTATAACATGTAGCTACAAATCGTAATTGACAAACTATAGTTATGGAGCGTAATTAAGCTATTTTTGAGTGGCTATATGCGAAAGTTCCCCATTAATTAAAATGTCAAAAGTGCTATCAATAACTACTTAGAGATGTGCTATCCAATTTTAGAAAGAAAAATAAAACAAGATAGATATAAAATTCAAATTTCTAACCTCATTGAGAGGTGCATCCAATCATCGTTGTATTATATGATACTTCGAATGTGCATATTTATATTTAACAAAAAATTAAACAATATAATACTACTATATATGATTTCGGAAGGGGAGCATGGGTTCACGTGAACCCGGTGACCCCTCCTGCATATGCCTCTGGTATAAAACATACTTTTTCTGTCGTGGAAATATTTTTAGTATGAGAATCAAAATACTTAATTTTCGATATGAGTTTGATGATATGGTTAGCATTTCCCATTAAGTTGAAGGCTTTGGGCAGAACAAATATCATTTTAGTGATATCCATTTCGAAAAATACATTTATTTATTTCCCTTTAACTAGTCTTGATTAAGTGTTGGGTTTAGCAAGGTATGAATGGGAAATGAAAAGAGAAAATGGAAAGTGGAAGAACCAATGAAAATGGGGGAACCAATTTTGGAGGGAAAATGAAAAGTCATTGCAAAAGTGCAAATGAATAGTCATTTTTACCATATCGGTAGAAGAGAGGAAATTGTTGTCCTTATATTAGGAAACACTTCCTTTACTTCTTAAAGGGTTAAGAAGAAGGTGCCCCCTCGCGCCGTCGTCGCTCGCTCGGC
>NW_006239017.1:342852-375022 GCF_000226075.1 Solanum tuberosum
TTTTTCCTCTCTGCATACATTTTCTCTCATAAATAAAATTGTCGATCGACTGAGTCTGTGTGTGCTCTTGTTGCTGTTCTTGCGTTCGCTGAAGTTATTGAAGTTTGAGGTACCGCTACTTCTTTAACAGGTTAATCCGTTTTATCTTGGGAGAAATTAATCTGCAACCTCGGGTACAGTGAGGGGATTAAATTTCTTAAGGAAACACAGTGGTTTCTGTGGACTCGGATTAAAATTCCTTCTGTCTATTTCATCTTTTTTCTGTTTCTGTATTTTTGACTAACCTGAATACAGGAGATAACATTAAGTAGCTAGGTGCAATTATTGAATTTATAATACAGTATTTCACCAATGCCACACTACACCAGTGGCGTGAAAAATAAGTTGACTCTAAAGGTCCTACTAATTGAATTAAGAAAGCAAATTGAATTTGAAGATTAGATCTAAGAAGAATGTTGAATATGTTTTTATTGACAAGTCAACCTAAAATCACTATCTTTTTCCCGGATGCACATGTATAAACTGAATTTTCTTTTAAGTTAATAATAACTCGTAATTCATATAAGAGGGTTAAATCAAGTATCGTATTATGATGACAATTTCGATATAAAAAAAAACATGCAGGAAATTTTGATATTCAAACGCCTTATTTGGGATTGGATCACTTGTTCAACCAATCTGATCAGGCGCCAATATAAAAGAATGTTGAATATACAAGAATAGTTCAATTTCCTTGGTCTTCAGTTAAATATGGGGGATTCCAAAGTAAGACATAACATAAGAATATGTATAGAGTAATTCATATTTTTTGCTTTAATTTTGAGAAGTTACTACTCTCTTTAAATTTCCATATATTCATGAAAATTTTCAATGTTAATTTCAGTATGTAATTAACCGTTCAAAATATCTAAAGGACATACAAATAAATCACATTTGATTTTTTTATTTGTTTAATTCTTGAAATTCGAACTATATCATATAAATTAAGACGTAAGAAGTATTGTTTTTTCCACATATGAATTATTATTTTATTTTAAAAAAAAGGTACGGAAATGATTATGCTTAATTGTTATGAGAACAAATTGGTAGTGTTGGACTTAAATTAATTAAAAATGTCTGCAAAATAATAATGGAGCAGTTAGAGTTAATTAATTGCTTTAATTAGAATAAAAGTTGGTTGGATTTGTGTAATCATCAAACAAAGAAAGAAATAGACAAGATTTGGTGAGACACTCTCCTCCCATCTAATGATTTGACTTTGCTTTGCAAACAAATTGCTAGTTTTAATTTCCCTTTCCAACCAATGGGCCAATGTGTTACTTTGGTTTTTTAATAAAATATTCTTATTACTATTTAAGTAATAGTATTAGTATTTTTTAAACCGTCCAATCTTTTTATATATAGTATTCTTATAATTGTTATATATATTTAACAATAGTATTAGTATTTTTCAAACCGTCCAATCTTTTTCAAATTCGTACACTATGTAGGATCATAAGAGGAAAAAACCCCTACTACTAAATATTATTTTTATTTTCGAGATTCGAATTTGAAATATATTAATTAATTGTAGTGAGACTTAATTTCATTCGTTCCATCATAACTTTAGTTAATTAACATTTCTTACTTGAGTCCACCTAATGCTAATATCTTTTATACAAATATTAAAGCAATGTCGTGTCACGTTACAATTATTTTAATAACATGTGATATTAAATATATATAATTCCAGTTGCACTTGTGTACTCTATATATGTGATATTTTAAACCAGAAAATTTTATGTACTCTATATATGTGTATAACATTTTTATTTAAATTTTGAACTTGCTAAATAAATAGATCTGAAATTAAAATTTCATAAATTTTAAATTCGTCTATATTGTCAATGGTGCATTTTCTTGCTAATTTCTGGAATTGTATAGTTGCAGTGTCAATGTTTTTGAAAGAGAAGTGTAGTTAACAATTTATTATTTAATCCTATAATAATAATTAAAATAAATGAACAGACAAGGGGCTGCTCTGTTGGTTTCATAAGAAGACTCCATTCACCCACAAATTACAATCATATGATGAGATTCACGTGGAATAATAGACTTTGAGTATAAAGGGGTCATCTAATTTGCGGATAAAGTTATTTCAGAATATAATTATAAAAGATAAGATAAAATAATATCAAACTGAATAGGATAAAGTAGAATATTGAATAAGATAAAATGAAATATCTAAAATAAGATTAAGATTAAATTTATATTCTGATTAGTCGAAGCTACTTCAACTAGATAAAATATAATTCTAGCTCGAAGCTTAATACATAGGATATGCCACATTATATCACATACCAAAGGATAATAATATTGTTAAATAAGAATAAAATAGCAAAAGCCTTTAATTACTATTTTATAAAAAATACGATAGATAATTTGAGATGAATAGAGATGTTAACCAATAAAATCCAAAACTTAACAATTTATCATTTATTAATATTAAAAAAATATTGCATTGATACAAGTGGGCATTATTTAAATAAGATATTGAAACAAGTGGAAATTTATTAAAACTAAAAACTGTGGGTTGCTATCAGCCTACCAAAACAGAATCTTTGAAAACCACTCGTGGCCTTAATAATATTTTTTCACTTGATATTTATTTATTTAACAATAATTTTCTTTTCTTTCTTGAATTTCAACTCTTAGTTTTTATTTGTTTGGCATTGTGGGCGGTGCTTGAAATTATGTTATATCAAATAAAAAATAAAAATATATAGATAACGTTTTTAATAATCAAAATTTTAGCATGGTTAAGGGCATTCGAGATGAAGATTAAAATTAATGTTAATTTATTAGGTAGCGACTTATTAGTGCTAGTCCATATATAAACCCTTGGATTAAACATCAATAAAATTGCGGTGTAAAAAAAAACACACCAAAAAACATACTTTATATTATTTCACATCAATTTCATTAATTAAGTTTCATACGTTGAACTTGTCATAATTAAATTATTAGAGATAAGGATAAACAAAATCGAACCTAATTTTATAATTAAATCTGAACCAATCTGATTCATGTGTACCCCTAATTAGAGATAACTATATGAAGTAATTGAATTATATTTTGACATATTTTGTTCCTTAGATTCATATCATTATATAATGGACTTTCAATAGAAAATATTAAAATAATAGCTTCATAATTCTAATGAAATCGTAGTATATTTATTTTGAAATTTGACTAATTTAGATTTGCGTAAAAAA
The DNA here is from genome assembly GCF_000226075.1 of Solanum tuberosum. Lineage (NCBI taxonomy): Eukaryota > Viridiplantae > Streptophyta > Magnoliopsida > Solanales > Solanaceae > Solanum > Solanum tuberosum. Next base: position 346,107 of record NW_006239017.1, read on the forward strand.
AAATCCCTTTAGAAGTGATTTTTGCTATTTACAATGTTCTTTTTATATATATACTGCGGAAAAGACCTAAAATATCCTTAAACTATTGAAAATGGTACAAAACTACCATCCATCCACCTATTGGCTCCCAAATGCCCATGTCATACACCTATTGGCTCTCAAATACCTCTGTCATCCATCTTTGGGTCCAATATTGACCAATTTTATATCAAATTATCATTTAAATAAGGCTTAAGTCATATGCGGCTCCTTAAAGTTGTTCGCATATTTCACTTAGACACCTCAATTTAGACATGTACCTATTGAACACTTTATATATTCAAAAGTGATTCCTATTAAACACAAAAGGCTGACATGGCCAACAAAGTGTAGTTCACTCTCCTAAAACGTTTGAAAACAATTAGAAATAATATTTTTTCTTTTTCTTTCCAACTTATATAGCTACATTAATAAACAATAATAACTAATATATATAAAAAAAAAAAAAAAGGGAGGGAACGTCTTTCTCATCCTCCCTCTGCAACTATTTCATGTCTCTTTACACACCCACCCCCTCCACCTCTCCAATTCGTCTACTGTTTTTTCATTCTTTTTATTTTATTTTATGTAGATCTGATTAAAGTCTCAAATATTCTGGTGAAGGTCTATTGTTTTCGATGACAATAATATTCCGGCGAAGCTTCATTATTTCTGCTGAAAATAATATTTCGGTGAAACTCCATTATTTAAGATGAAAATAGTATTCCAGCGAAGCAATTGATTATTTTTTTGAAAAACATATATTATTTTCTTATAATTGTGATAAATGTTTACTAATGGAAAGAAGATGAAGAGAATGGATGGAACGTTTTGATGCTATTAGAACGAAAGATAAATGAGGGGTTAGCTTTAGATGGGGCAACAATGGTGTATTATCGACGTCAGTGAAAGGAATAGGATTCGATGGAGAAAAAGAAGGGGGTGAATGTTATGGTTTATTGGCGTTTGAGGCGCAACGACCCAGTTGAAAGGAAAACAAGGTCCGACGACAAAGAAGAAGACCGTAGGCTATGGTTTACTGGTGGTTGACGGGATGAGGCGCAGGGGTGACCCAGTGCAAAGGGGAGAAGAAGAAGAAGAAGAGTAAGGGGGTAGGAGTGGGGGTGGGTTAATTCAAAAATAAAATAAATCTTTCTTAAAATTCCTTTTGTATTATTTAAATAGAGTTTTTTAAAAAAAATAATTCAATCGCCACGTGTCATTGTCTCATTAGTTCATTTGCTATGTATATGCGATTGAGATGCACGCACTATTATTTTTTTATTATTATCATTTTGTGTTAAATATGTATACATTTTTTAAGATTTAAGTGTTCAATAGGTATAAGGCTAAATTGATGTGTCTAAGTGAAATATGCAGACAACTTTAAGGGGTTGCATATGACTTAAACCTTTAAATAATTTTATTAAATACATGGCAACCATCTATTGGATACAATTTAATTACTTAAATTAATTTACAAATTCACCCATTATTAATCATACCCGATCCAAATTAATTATCACCCGTCCCAAATTGCATTTACCCCACTGATTAAAACAAATACACCCTTCATTCTCAACATTTCACTTCATCTTCCAACTTTCTTCCCCAATATATTCACCTACAATATCGAAAAATACTACCTAAATACACACGTATCACCATAAAAAATCATGTGTGTTTTTGTGATTTTTTATGGTAATATCAAAGAAATAAGCTTTTTCTTTTTTAATATTATTTAATTTTCAAAAAATGTTTGATAATAGGAATAATTTAAATAAATTATATCATGTAGTTATTATTAAAAACAACATAATGTATTAAGCTTTCATTTTGTGTTGAATTCGGAGAAAAATCGGACAAAAAAATATATTATACACAACTTTTCTTTATATTTTTGCGAGAGACCGTTTCTTACTCGAATCTATGACTAGTCATATAACAATAACTTCACCAACAACTTTCAATTATTTTCTTGAGCTTAATAAAAAACTCAAGCCACAATTAAAATAGGATAAGGAGTACTAATTGTAAACTTAGTTGAATCCTACTCCCATTCGTATTAATTACTAATCCTTCTTCTACTAATTAGATTCTTTACCGGTCTTTTTGTCCCAATGTTTACTCCTACTCAAATTCATACTTATCTTTTCACAATTATACTCCAAAAAACGCAATTAATAAAGAAATCAAAACAATTTATAATTAAAACCAAAAATAACTAAACCATCAATGATCTAGTCAATTAATTATTAATTAGACTTTAAATTGTTTAACTTTTAGAACGATTTAACACCTAGATCCTAGAAGATTAGTTATTAGTTGAATAATTAGGAGATTATTTAGCGTAACTTTTACCATAATCTAATAACAAGTCAACAAAATAAAAATTAACAACAAAATTCTTCAAGATTTTTCTTTTCTCTCCCCTTTTATTTTTTTAGCACTAATTTACTAAAAAAATAATTTTGTAATCGTTTAAAATATTTATCTATTTTTTCTAAAATCTTCACTTTTTTTTTGTGGGATATTTTTCTTGTCTTTAATCAAGTTAATAAAGGTCCTACATCCACATAAAAGTGACGTGCCATTTAAGATTAATAATAATTACTATTAGCCTAAAATTAAGGAATATATGTGTCGCATAATATTTTTTGGATAATTATTACTACAAATACTTTTTTTTAATTAAAATAAAATAAAATAAATCCCTGTGCGTAATTAAATAGTTTTCTCTTCTTCTTAGAACTCTTCAACCACCTTCTATATAAAGCTCCTAATAATCTTCACTTATCCTCCTCCTCCTCCTCTTCTCTCTCTATTACTATATAATAAAACCTATAGATACACCTATAGATACATATATTTTCTCTATTCATCGTCGCCATGGCAGTTAACGGTAGTGCTCCTTCTTCTGGTTTGATCGTCAGTTTCGGTGAGATGTTGATCGATTTCGTTCCGACAGTCTCCGGCGTATCCCTTGCCGAGGCTCCCGGATTTTTGAAAGCTCCCGGCGGTGCACCGGCGAACGTCGCCATCGCGGTGACAAGGCTCGGAGGGAAGTCGGCGTTTGTCGGGAAACTCGGCGACGATGAGTTTGGTCACATGCTCGCCGGGATTCTGAAAACGAACGGCGTACAAGCCGACGGAATCAATTTTGACAAGGGTGCCAGGACGGCTTTGGCGTTCGTGACTCTACGCGCCGACGGAGAGCGTGAGTTTATGTTTTACAGAAATCCCAGTGCTGATATGTTGCTCACGCCCGATGAGTTGAATCTTGATCTTATTAGATCTGTAAGTTCCATCGTCGTTAAATCTCTTATTTTTTTAATTCCCTGCCAAACTCGCATTGGATTTGATGATTTGTGCGTGTTTCTCACGTGCAATTTCGTAGTTTTGTGATCTTATTTTTGGTTACTGAAGCTGGTGAGTTTGTTGTTGTCTGTTTTTGACTCAACTGTAGTTTAGTTAATTATAATATATAATAGTAATTAAAATTGAAAAAGACGTAAAACTTATTTTTATTATTAGGTGGGTTGGTTGGTGTCCTTTTTTTTTTACTTTTCTGTAATTTTTCTAATTAATTAAAAAATGACATAACATATCATTTATTTGCCTAATTGGATCCAATCCGAAATCCCCCTAGTTACTGAGACCCCGCTCATGTACGAATCATCTTACTAATATGTCACACACATCCATTTCGACTTTTATTTAATAGAATGAAACAATCTATAAATAGTGTGTTCCTTTTATGAGATCGGTTTTGCTTTTGTAAGCAAAAGTTGATCCCTATCCACTTTTTTAAATTTTGTTTGTTTAAAGAGAGACAGCTAGAATTTTGTCAATTAGTAATTCAGTTAGAGTTTAAAAGATAGTTTATTGTGTATTGTGTTGCATGCAATTAAGATGCAGCTGTAAGTGACACGGATTTTTCTTGAAGAGTGGGTGAGTGTTGTCTCTTAGCTTAACCCAGCTTTTCCTGCCTTTCAGGTGTTGAAATCTCAAAGAGCTATGCTGTCTCTTTCTCTTCATATCATTATCACTCTTTTGTTTTCATTACCTTATAAATTTAAAAATAATTAAAAATACAGTAGATTTTTAGTTCACATGATATTTGCAACAAAACCAAGTTGATTTGTTTGCATTGAAATTAGTTTCATAATTTATACTCCCTCCGTTTAAAAAAAGAATGATCTCATTTCCTTTTTAATCTCTTTAAAAAAGAATGATCTTTTTTTTTTTGGTAACATTTTAATTTCAGTTTTCCACATGTTAAAGCCACAAAATTAAAGGACAATTTTGTATATTTGACATAACATTAATTTAGAATCACAAGATTCAAAAGTGTTTTTTATTTTCTTAAATTTCGTGTCAAATCAAACTAGACAATTCTTTGTGAAACAGAGGAAGTATATAGTAGATGTCGAATCCAGTTTGTGTCCTTGTAACTCCGTCACTGTCACGGGCTAGAAGAAGTCATGAAAGTCAAAAAGTGTATAATGACGATATATACTAGGAGGAATAATATAGAGTGTATCGAGATCTTAGAGCAAAGAGTGCACCCAAAGGGGGTAGGTGGGGAAGTAGGTGTCATTAATTGTCAGCCCCACATGTAATTATTCAAACTAATTATGTAATTTGTTTTGATTATAGTTTATTGTTTGTCTGATTTGTGTGTATATAGGCTAAGGTGTTCCACTATGGATCAATTAGTTTGATCGTGGAGCCATGTAGATCAGCACATTTGAAGGCAATGGAAGTAGCAAAGGAGGCAGGGGCATTGCTCTCTTATGACCCAAATCTTCGTTTGCCGCTGTGGTCTTCGGAAGAAGAGGCCAGGAAGCAAATCAAGAGCATCTGGAACTATGCTGATGTGATCAAGGTCAGCGATGTGGAACTCGAATTCCTCACTGGAAGCAACAAGATTGATGATGAATGCGCCATGTCCTTGTGGCATCCTAACTTGAAGCTCCTCTTGGTCACTCTTGGTGAAAAGGGTTGCAATTACTACACCAAGGTATATCTTTGTTTAATTTCATTTAAAATCATTTTTATACTATCAGGTCGTAATCATTCTTTCGTTTTTGTTATTTTATTTGATTGCTTGTTATTGAATTCACTAGTAGATAGCTGTAAAGTGGTAGGTAAGAACTTAGACGAACCATTGTTGTTTAATTTGTAATTAAAGTAAGCCAAGGAGGACCTACAACACTAAAAGTACATTATTTGTGTGCCTAATTTTATTTCTTCCACTTGATCTTAGCCCAAAGGTATTGACATAATTTAAAGTATTTTTTACTTTTCGCCGTACTGCTAATTAGGCGTGTCCCCTCATGGCTAATAAGGGCGTTTTTTTTTTTTAATAATTAGAATATGTGATATCAATATACTGACAAGGCTGAATAGTTATTATGTAATTACTCAATTGTTTAATAGTTTTGATAATTTGATCTGACTTGGTTCTTTTTTGGGGTGTAGAAATTCCATGGAAGCGTTGGAGGATTCCACGTGAAGACTGTTGACACCACTGGAGCTGGTGATTCTTTTGTTGGTGCCCTTCTAACCAAGATTGTTGATGACCAAGCCATTCTTGAGGTAAAATTTTGTAGTTAATAATTACCTACCTTTTCTTAGTACTAATTAAGCGATAACGTGGAGTATAATAGTAAGTACTAATTTGTGTAAAAAATGCAGGATGAAGCAAGGTTGAAGGAAGTACTAAGGTTTTCATGTGCATGTGGAGCCATCACAACCACCAAGAAAGGAGCAATCCCAGCTCTGCCTACTGTATCTGAAGTCCTCACTTTGCTCAAGGGAGGAGCATAGAAACATCATGTTATCTTTTTATTTTTTTTTTCCATCTCCATATATTCCCCCCTCTATGAGTTTTTTTACTTTCAAGCTAGTTCAATTTTTAGTTTTGGATTTTAATGTTTTGTTGTGATGACGGTCCATCAAGGCACTTAATAAACTAAGCTTTCTTCCTATGGATCTTCTCCTTTAATATGTATTTCATTCCGATATTTATTTGCTTTCTCATCAAATCCCAGTGAAGTTGGGAAGTTTGCTTAAAGTGTTAATGAGTTGGGTCGCCGCTTAAATGTGCAGTAATTGATGAAAGATGCCTAAATGCAAAACTTCTAACTCAATTGTTGTTGCACAACTAGAGATAGTGCATCAACGCCAAGAAAGTTTGTTCCTTGGTTAGAGGCTAGAAGGTAAAATCACAACTGTGGAGTAATGAATCAGTGGTAGTTCTTGTAACAAAACTAGGTTTTACTAGCTCAAAGAACCCAAAATCAGCATGTCCAAGAATGCCTCAATATGTTTTTATGTTGCCATAAGAATAAGAAACTGATGCAATTCAACCCGAGAAGCGAAAAGTAATTAAGCAAGATAAAGGATATCTTATGCAGAATAATGTTTCCTCTACTTACTGAACATATCTGTTGACAATATGAGCGCACTGCAAAAGTAAGCAAGATAAGGAGTATCTTAAGAGTTCAGCAGAACAATACTTTTTCTACTTACTGAACATATCTGTTGACAGTATGAGAGCACTGATTAAGTACTACACACAAGCACACGTACTTTTAATTAGGAACTTCTTGAAGTTGGTGTTCAACCAAGATCTGGGACAGTAAAATACTCATCTTCATCTGGGATTTCAAATCTGGGCTTCTTGTAAGGCATTTGATATTTGGTTGTCCTGTAAATATTTGTGTTGCTCGACTGAGGTACTGATAGCTCGGGTACTTCAGCTGCTGTTTGTTCACCAAAGAGATCAATGCCTCCTAACCACTCAAATTCACCAAGCTCAAGTAGATCCTTCTGTATAGATTGAAACAATCATATAGGTTATTCATTACATATTAGATGAATAGACAATTACACGGTAATACTGAATTCATATATACATGTAATGGTGTTATAAAATGTCTCCCTATGTATCGAGGAATCTAAGGAAGTCGTTTTGCATATTTAAGTGTTTCAAATTCAAGTTCAATGCATAAGCTGCTTTACCAAGAAAAATGATAGCTTCTCATCTAGAGAAGTCCTCCACACATCAATTCCCCAGCCACGCAAGTAGTCGAAAACATAGGGTACTTGCAAAATGTAAAAGGAATAAGTTTTTTTTACCTTGTCACTAGACTCATAATCTGGAAATCCTAGTAAATCATCGACAGGCCAAGATGGTGATGTGATACCAGACAATTGCTGCGTAGGCATTTTCAAGCCAACTTGTTGAGAATTCTGCTGAGGTGGTTGTGGCTCCAGTTGGTTTTTTACTGCTTCCTTATTGCAGCTTGAGCTCAAGGCTACACGGATTCCAGTGGCTAAGAAGCGTTGGTGGTTCTTGGCGAGGCTGCTGGCTGAATGAATTGCTTCGTCACAGTCCTTGCAAAAGAGAGCTCTATCCTCAACACAGAAGATGAAGGCTGCTTTATCCTGCATACATGATAGTTCAAGTTAAAATGTCTATAAGGAAGTCTCCAAAGACTGCCAGAAAATTTCTGGAAAAGAACATTGATCTTTTACTTCCAATCTTTTTTCCCCGGGTATGTTAACATCATTTTGTCAGGTATAACCATGTTCAGTAAAATCACTTTTGATTCTTGCTTCTCAACGCTTTCCAAAACAGGTATAACCATATTTCTATTCTAATATAAGGTATACCTAGACATCTACAATAACATAGACATGTAATTTTGTTTGAGGTTTCCGGTCCTTAAAAGGGTTGACACCATCATAGGTTACAATGCCAACATATTTTTATTTTCGGTTGGATCTTACTTTCAGAAAATAGAACAATTGGAAACATGAGTTTTTTAATCTTAATGAAAGAAATCTTTTGTTTCCAACTTCAAAACTCAGTGGTTAACACGTTCACTCATATACTTTTGTTCGCTTTAACATTAGTCTTACTTTCCCAGCGAGGTACAAACTTGTGACGTGCGCCTATCACACATTTTGTGTTGTAGCTTTGATGTTGAACCAGAGCCCTCTGAAATTGAAAATATAAACTACCGCATAGGCCATAGCCATGAAATCATTTTCACTACGCCTAATTGAACCTGTAACTCTTCTTGTTTGTAATACTTATGGGTTATGACATGAGGTTTAAGATGAGCAGTCTGTTAAGCCTCCATTTCTCCCTCTCTCCCCTATATCTTTAGCTAGAAAAGCAAGAACTTTATTATCATACCCCCCTCTCAGTGGCGAATTTATATGCTAATTTTGGGCACGTGAACCCATGATTTCTCCATAAAACTAGATGTTTAGGTATACATTTTTTGTAAAGCTAAATGGTGCACTTGATTGGTTGAATGCTAAGTTATTTGAATAGAGAACTCGGGATCAATTCCCACTTGATACTTTTTTTTTGTGGTGCACCTATGTTCTAGAATTGAAATCCTAGATTCCCACTTGAGTCTCGGGTTGACAGATCAAGAAGTTTAAGAAAGTAGCCAGCGACTTTTGAATCAAGTGGTCTTAAACTAAAGATCAACATTACACCCTTTAAATACTATGACCTTAAAACATGTCACATGTTGGAATTGAAGATCAGGAACTAAAAAGGTAAGAAAACACACAAATTGAAACAGAGGTAGTGATAAATACTAAACAAAGAAATGCAAAATTAACTATATGTGAAATGGTTTAATTAATAATCTAATCAGAGTCTAATCAAAAGGAACATCACAAGTTAACTTTCCATTTTTTTTTATGACAACGGAAACCCGCAACTGCTACCTTAGGGTGAGCACAGGCTAAAAACCCGCTCCTATGCAATAGCTAGGAAATCACATAGAAGAGATAACCCGAACTAGGCAAGCCCGTGCGACGAGCTCGACCCAAGAGGCAAACCCCTTGCTTTCGCTGGCAAGGGGTTTCGAATTTGAGACCTCAAACATGGAAGTCCCAAGCCCAAACCACTTGAACACCCCAAAGGGTACAAAAGTTAACTTTCCATTAATCAAGGACCAACACAACTACCAGATTGAAATATTAGTAACACAATCTAGACTAAAAACAAATTATTCCATGAACAGGGCAACAAAAAAAGAAGAAGTTCCCTTACTTGGCAAATATCACAAGGAGGAAGCTTGTTAGATAGGCACTGAAGATGAAGCCTCTGATGCTTACTTGCTAATTTATTAGCAGCATGAACTTCAATATCACATTTTGCACACAAAGCAGCCTCATCAGCACAGCAAATCACAGTAGCTTGAGCTTTCTCACACACATCACACTGGATCTTCATCTTTTATTACTCAACTCTTGCCTCCTAACACTAATTCAAGACATACCCTTTTGAGTTTCACACAAGAAAAAGAGGAAAAATAGTGTCTTGAAGTTTTTTGGGAAGAGAAGTCAGAACTTTTCAAGATTTGAAAAATACCCAAACTCTGATATGCCAAAAATGGTCAGTCAGACAAAAAAAAACCTGCAGAAAACAAGAAAACCCAAAGCATGTGATTAGTCCAAAGTAATAAAAATGAAAACTTTCAATCAAAAACAGAAAAATGTGGTCTTTGAAATGTGAAAAATGGGAGGAGAAAGAAGAAGAAAAGAAAATATAGAGAATGAAATGAGTGGAAGAGGGAGATTTGTGTGGATAAGAGAAGCGGATTTGCGTATAAAATACTTGATGAGTATTGAGACAGCACAGTATTAGCAGGGCTCCACTTTCTTCCCTTTTGTGTGGCTGTTGGATTGCCGTTAATATTAGTGGCTATGAATATTTGGGCATTATTTATTTCTACTCCCCTTTCGTGGACGATGCTGTTGGTGGGAGTTTGAAATACCAGATTCACACGCATCTACCTTAATATATCAATGATATTTTTTGAGTTAAAGACGGAGATGGAATTTGAAGTTTATAGATTTGAGATAGTGTTTAATTTATTGATAGTTGGAGTGGGGTGATAAGAATGTGTTATCGAGATTTAAAAGATTAGTCTTATAGAGAAATTATCAATCAAAATTCGCATGTTCTGAGAGATAAGGATGTATAGATGGATGTGCGGACATACTAGAAGAGACAAGATTATGAATTGAGATATATGGGGCATGTGGCAGTAGCCTTTATCATTGACAAGATGCAAGAAGTGAGACTAAAACGATTTGAACATGTGAAGAGGAAGAGCGTGTAAGTGCCTCGATGAGGCTGCAAGAGTTGGCAGTGATAGGATTAAGGAGAAGTAGAGGTAGATCGAGAAAATATTAGAAGACGAAATTGGATATGACATGATATATTTTAACTCAATGATAATATAACTCTAAATAGGAAAGCATGAAGGTCTAAGATATACGATAGACAATTAGTAAATAGCGGAGTGTTTTCTCTCTTCTCAATAATAGAGCAAAGTCCTAATCTGGAGCATCTACAATTCTACATGTTCTATTGTTATTGTGCTAATGTTATCGTATTCTTAGTTCTATTATTATTATTATTATTATTTCTTCTATTCTTATTATTTTAACAATTTTTAATGGTAAATACTTTCCTTTTTTTCAATAATTTGAGGTTTTCATTTTTAAGTTAATACCACTCAAATTTGTTGCGGACTTTACTACTAGAACCTCAAATGGAAAAATTTCATTAAGGAGGACTAAATTAATAAATTTTATCTTAATTAGTCGAGGAAAGACACGAATTCGGGTTTAATTTGCATATATTAATTCCATTCCAATTTTAATTTTTTTAAGAAAAGATATTAAAAAAACGAAAAAAAAACTACTTATTCTAATTACTTAAATATATTGAAAATTTTATGTGATATAGACCAAAAAAATATTTTGTACAAATATATAGAGAAGAAGTGTAAAGATTCAATGATCAAAGTTAAGGCAATGCCTCTATATTTATATAGCCGCAATTTGGAGTTCAAATAGTGCAAGAAATGTCCGTCCGAAAAATGATGCCGTTATTTAAAAACCGATATATATATAAACTCATAAACGATAAAGATTATAAAATTCAATTTTCATTTCTCTCCGTTCTTTTTTTTTTAATTTTATTATTCACACCGAACTTAAACACAACAATAAATAGGGACGGTGGGAGTTCAAATCATTTTATGTATGTGGGGTGACAACTTACGAATGATGAGTTGTACGTTGCTAGATTCAAGTGCGTTTTCATACTTAGTACATTGGCTAAACGGTCAAGATCATTCTTGAATTATTGTTTTTCATGGTCCAGATGATCCAATTTCTGTGGTTCCAAATTATCCTACACACAATATTATCTTTTGCATTATTAATCCTCTAACTCCTCTTTTGATTCCACGTGGAGGGCCGACTCAACAACATTGGGGGCCTAAAGCGAAATTTAAGAGAGGGGCACTAATTTTTTTTTTCATCATATGTACTTTTATTTAAAATATACTTTTCTAGCTATTTCAAATGCAAAGTCATTAAGTATTGTTTTATAATCAATTTATTTTAATAATTTCTTTTCAAATGATAATATAGCTAATTCATTCAATCTATCTTGAGACATTGTTGATCTTAAAGAAGATTTAATCAATTTTAATTTCGAACGATGAAAAATTTGGTTGAGGCAATGGTTATGAACTGTTAACACAATATGTGTATTTGGAAAAGAATCAAATCTTTTATTTGATTGAGTATTTTCATTACATCATTATCTTCTACTTGTATTGTTTATCTTTAACACTTTTACTTCAAAAAATAAATCTAAACCATCAATTCAGAATAACTAGTATGTGTTAAAGAAAGTTCAAGGTTAAGACAATATTTTTAAAAAAAATTCATCATCTAGTAATCTCAATATTTTACCACTAAATAAGAAATCAAAAATATTTTTATATGCTTCAATTGGTTCAAATCTATTTTAAAGTGAAAAAATAGTTTGATCTACTCTACATATATAACATAATCAACTCTAAAGATTCTTCGAGGGACTTAGTGATTTCGTTATCCATATTTTCATCAAATTGTTTTTTACGAAAATTATATTTATATTCATGTCATATGCAATTGATTTAGTAGAAATCATAGCACTCATAGTACATATTTTTATTTATTTTTTAAAATAATATATATAAGTAATTGCTTTTTAAAAATGGGGGCCCCAAAAAATATGGGGCCCCAAGCGATGGCTTTAGTGGCCTAGGGGTTAAGACGGCCCTGTCCACGTGTTTAATTGAAATGAAAAAGACTATACAAATTCAATCGTCAATAATTTCAATACTCTTCGTATCGTAGCTATATTTAATTGAATGCCGAGATTATATATGCGAATATGTACTAAAAGAAGGAAAAATTATATGAAATAACAAACTATTAATTTAAATTAAATATTCTGATCATAGTTTCTTTTATTTGTAATTTGTATCAAATATTCCATATTTTTTGTCATACCATTTGTATATCGAAATATACAAATAGACTCATTCGATACATATATGTTGTATGTATGTAGTAATTTTGTTTATATACAATTACTGTGTTTTAGTTTGTATACCGAAATATATAAATACAAACATAAAATTTGATATGGTCACTATCATGCATTATTATGGATAATTGGATATATGTATCAATAGGTTCGGCTTTGTTTTTTAAAGTTTATCAGTATAACTTATCGAGTGTCAATTTTTAAATATGCTAAATTATTGTAGAACCATTAAGATATTTACTTATCAATTATCGGTCATTGATCGTTATCAGATCAATTATTGGTTTAATCGTTAAACTTCAACAACAAAAAAAAGTATTGAAAATCACTTAGAAACAAGGTGACAAATCGAATGAACCATGCACATGAGTTGATAGATTGTATTTTGCTCAAAATAAACACTGACATTGTAGAATAATCGAGAGTTTATGACAACCAAAAATAAAAGTATGAAATTAAATTCTGAACTTTATATACCAAATGGTAAAAATATAATCTATTAATTTGCTATTGGATTATCGATTAACCCTTAAAGAAAATCTCTAATAGTTAAGAACCGATAATTCATTAGTAAAATAATCAAAACCATTATCAAGAAGATCCGCTAAACCAATAAAAAAAAAAATCTTCAAATTATCGATTTCAATTTGATATTGAATAGCCCTAAATACTAGAGCAATGAATCAAACAAATTTCTATTATCTATTATATAGAAGAGCCAAGTTGAGGATGACCAAGGGTAAATTTGTCATTTCATAAATATTCTAGAATGTTTGTTTTTATGTAATGGCATCAAAAAAGTGATAATAGATTTATAATGATAATATAACCAAATATCTTTTCTTAAATGCCATGTGTATCCTAATGATGTGACATTTAATATGGACCCACATTTTCAATTACATTTTCTATAGATTTTTTTTTCTTTGTTTTTTTGTAGTGTGAAATTTCATTAAACCAAAAATATCTATTAAACAATTGCATTTTAGTAATTTTAATATCATTTAAGGGCGAAATAATAATTGTATAGTTAATGACCAAAATGAAAATCTAGAAGAATCCATACATGTCTTTACTTTAAAAATTAGCCCATAAAGATATTTTTATAGTTGTGTTAAAATTAAGAGTTTCTATAAATTATAACTTTTTACAAACAATAATAAATGATAAGCTTGTTTTGACATGTTTTTGAAAGAAAATTTTGAACTAATTTAAAATAAAATGTGTTTGAATAGTTAATATTTTGTTCCTAAAATACTTTAAAGGGTTATTGCGTAAACATATTTTTAATATTATGTTACATAATATGACCACTAAAATTCGTATCTTGATTATTAAAAATAATCTTTAAAATGACGTATTAATATTTTTTAATTAATTTGAAGAAATATAAAGTTACGTGACTAAAAGAATGAACAATGTTTGACTATCAAGAAATTAATGATTTGATAATGTATTCGTCAAAAGATTAAAAAATATAAAATTTTCATTTCTATATAGAATATTTTCTTAATATCAAATATGATAAACTATTTAACAGGGAAAATTTGACAAGAAAAAAAAAATTAATATTCAAATTCTAAGGAATAATAAAATACAAACTAAAGAAAATGAGTAGTTAAAAAATAAAGAAAAAACAAAAAATGAAAATGTCAATAGAAAAGGGCTTGAGAAATATAGAAGAAGAAAAAAACTAGAAAATAAATAATAACTTGAAAAAAATAAACAAGTATATTCGTTATTTTGTGGGGGTAAGATTCAAAGTTTTCTTTTACGGCATGATATTTAGAGTGTAGTATCAAAAAAAATTATTAATGTAATTTAGAATATAACATTATGTCAATTGTTATCGCATATAGAAATAAAATTGCTTTCATGACTGTATTTATTTTTGTGGAGTTAAAAATCAATATTTTAATAAATACTTTCAATATTTAGAATATACTATTATGATAATTGTTATTGTATATAGAAATAAATTTGATTTCATGATTGTTTTTATTGTTGTGGAAGTTAGAAATCAAGTTTTTAATAAGTACTTTCAATATTAAAACCAAAATAAATAGAAGTATTTCTATTATCAAAGACAATAATGAAATGTATCACAAAATTCACCGACAAAGCAAACTACAAACACATTATACTTAAGTTGAAGCAGTAGAGATTTAAAAGGCTTTGAATCGATCTTTACGAATTGGTTGATCAATGATTAGTACTTTATCAGATGCAAAACTTATGGTGTAAATATTACAAAAAGAAGATGATAACATTGTAGAAAATAGATACCACTTGCAAAAATATATGAAGATCGATGAACTTTTTCAAAGATATCAACATTTTATATATTCCTCGAATGTGAAATGTTTTAACTCATAGTCTAACGCAATTCTCTATTTCCTTGCTGCATAGAAGTTTTTGGAATTCAACTTTCTCAATTTGGGTTGTAAACGACGCATTTATGTCGTATGAACATTTGAAAAAGATTATTAAGTAATATATTGAAGTTGTTTACTGTTAAAAAAAAATAGTATAAAGTATAGAAATTTCATATATTTAGAGGCTAATTACATCCTATCCCAGAAGTTTCCTCGATTTACAAAAATCTCGAATTTTTCGTTGCTCTCGAATACATTCCTTGGTTGTCTGATACATTACTAATGATATAGATTACTTCATGGGAGGGATGTATCCAAGAGGGGATATCTATGATTCGAGAGGAGATGGATGTATCCGAGAGGGGATTATGATATCTTAAGTTGTGAATTTATGTAATTTTTTCAACAAAATATGTGAAATTATATTGGGCCGTATCATGGGCCTTAAATTATCTAATAATAGTAAAAATTTAAAAACATGACACTACGCGAATAACAACTAATACTACTAATGTAAAGCAAACACTTTAGCAAATCTGTTTTTTTTTTTTAAAGTAATTTATATAAATGTAGATAAACACTGCTAATCATCTAATTAAATTAAAACTAAAGATAAATTTCAGTTTCTTATTAGGGGTTACAATAATGTAATACATGACTAATTTATACTTTTGGCTTAAGCAAATTTGTAAAAACTTTTATTCACTTTTTATAAGTAAAAAAAAATGAAAAATCATACGTTTAAGCCAAGCTGACGTATACCGAAGTTGCAACACCGAGCGCGTAAGCACCAATCGCCGCGGCAATCAATTCTTTCCCAGGCTTTACCACCGCACCAACGCCAGCAATCCCCAAAGCACCTACCGGAACCCGCTTTAGCAGCTCTTTCCCTGCACACGAAACGACAGCGTCCGCAAATACCTCCACTGAAAACTCCTTAAATTCCTTGTTCCCAAGCACAATTTCACTCTCCTTTTCGCCGGATCGGCGCGTTGACACGATTTTGAAGGCCTTATCGACTTGTAATCGGTTCGGAGGCGATTTAACCCAATTTGTTATGAGAGGGACGGAGGGATAGAGAGAAGCGTGTAGGCGTTCCACGGCGGAGAAAAGCTGGTAGGGTTTCACTCCGGCGAAAGCGTGCTGTGACAGGGAGAGACAATCATCATAGACTGAGTCACATGCCGAGTTGAATTCGGATGAATTTTGGAGTGAATTGCTAACTCGCTTAGAAGCTGAGAGCCCCATAGCTGTAAGTTAATTTTGTTCTTCTTCTCTCTGCTTCACATATTTTGGTGCTATCAGAAGTTTTGACCCGAATTTCTCATGGGTCAGATACAACCATATCCGGCCCATAAATAGGATATCCATGTCAGGGGACCGGGGTAAGTGTACAGATAGCCGAGTATTTAAGATATAGCCAAATTTCAATTTTTTTGCACTTTTAATCACTTAAAATAACTTCATACGTGCTTATCAAAGGCTTTTATTAGATCAAACTTTCGCCATTTTTATATGAGGTTATAAGATTATCGACAAGAGAAAATTGGGTGACATGAAATTTAGGCATCATGTCATGTCCGTCAAAATATTTTTTTTCCTTTGGTCTGGATTTTCGGATTAAAAAAAACATGCTAAATAGTGCTGACAAATAATTTGTACAAGATTTCAAGCTACAACATTGAAAAATGTTGCTAGCCAAATTTGAATCCACGCGCCTACTAGTTTTTGAACCCCTATAACCGCCCAAGCCCGCTCACTTGTGTTGAGGGGCTCAATATTGAATATATGGACATAGAATACATTCTATACATCGTATAATTTTTCAATTCAGGAGTTCGGATAAAAACTCTCTAACTCCAAGTAGATCCACCCCTGCCTCTAGTACGAAATATGAAAAAGTAATAAATATCAAATAACTTTTGATTGTATTGTTTTTGAAGAAAACTAAAATCTAATAAGAGTATTAAATTCTGAAAGTTATTAAAATAGACATAAAAAGGGAATATCATTTTCTGATAAAAACCATCACACTACACACAAGAAAGGGAAAGTAAGGATTGGGACTTATTTTTTCATAATTACAATACCTTACTATTCTTAAAACAGAGAAACAAAAAAAAAGACGATCCATTTTTGCAATTAAACTCAAAGCTTAATTAAAAGGCACCAGCAGACTTTTTTTTTTATGCATGTGCATCATCTCCAACCCAAACAAGATCAGCTTGTGACATCCAATGACAAACCTCTCCTTTTCCAGGTGAAAAATTCAACTTTTTGAAAACTGGATGATCAGCTGGCCATGAAGAAGTATCCATATGACAAACAACCATAGCTGTATTAACATGAGCATTAGTGTTTAAATCAACTAACTCCACCGCGTAAATATTAGTTGAAGATAGCAAATGACAAAAGTAAGTAGCAAAAGGAAGGAATATCTCATGGCATGAGACACTCTTTTGGGAATTGATTTTATGAAATTTCTCAATTTTTAGTTTCTGTCCTGACCCTTGTATGCTATCTGTTGTCAATGAAATTAGGTGGTTTTGTTTCAAGGTAGTCTTTGAGAACTCTATCATTTCTTCTAAGGATTTCGCGCATGTTTTAACTTCTCCTTTTAGAGTAGGTGCATTGCAATTGAGGATGGTAGTTTTTGTGGTATCTTTTGTGAATGGTGAAGTGAAAGTTTGAGGGAATAAATGTTGGAGATGGTTTGAGTTAATGGAGATCTTTGAGGCAATTTGAGAAGGAAGAAATGAACGATGAGGGAACGGGTTCACTAAGTTGTCGAGATGGACTGTGTTTCCAGGTTTGAGGGTAGAGACTCTAAAGAAAGAGACTTCTCCAAGATGATGACTATTAGAGTGTGAAGTTGCAAAAATTTTTGATGTATACACCTTAGTTTGATTAGGAATTTTGGAGGGATAAACTTTGGCTTGATTTGGGAGTTTGGAAGCATAGACTTTAGCTTGATTGGGGATTTTGGTTGTATAGACCTTAGCTTGATTAGGAATTTTGGAGGGATAAACTTTGGCTTGATTTGGGAGTTTGGAAGCATAGACTTTAGCTTGATTGGGGATTTTGGTTGTATAGACCTTAGCTTGATTAGGAATTTTGGAGGGATAAACTTTGGCTTGATTTGGGAGTTTGGATGTTTGGGCATTAGTCTCAGAAGTACAAAATATATCAGCAAGCAAACAACTTTGAGCATCAAAAGAGAATGCCTTTTTGGACACTAATGAAGTGTAATATTTAGAGTCAATCATGTTCATTGGAGATAATTTAGAAACAAGAGCTTGAGGCATTTCATTGACAACATTTTCTTTCCAAAACTTGAGCTCATTAGAACCCACATATGGTATAGAATTACAAGTAGAAGAAGCAAATAAAGACAAGACACTTAACAAGAAAAACATGAACCAATATGAAGTAGCCATTTCTTTTTTTTGGAAGACTTGAATTAGTGTTTCTTGAGATATTTTTATCTTAAGAAACTTCCTTATTTATAATGTAAAAATCCCAGACATTTTGATATCAAGTTGCACTTAAATAATCATAAAGCTCTGGAAATTACGTATATTATACACAAGTAGAAGTCTCTTTTTCATGCAAATGGCCAATTTAGAGATTGGGACAAGACAATGGTGAATTGGTGATAATACTGCTGCTTGCATTATTAGCTAAAATGAGAAAATAGTGATTAGACACTGTTGAAAAAGCAACTATAGTATTACTAGTATCTTTTAGAGATGCATGTATTTTTGTTACCAACTTGAAAATGATTAAGTTAAAAGCCAATAGTGGATTATCCATAAGCCATGATAAAAAGGAGGGAAAACAAATACTCTAATAAACTTTAAGCTACATCACTATTAAATTACTAGTCCTCCACGCTTAACTAAATATTTTAAGTTCGAGCTATTAAAAACGAGAAAAAAATCATGTTAGAAACATTCCCTTCAAAATGACTCCAACAGTGCGAATACAAATTTATCCAACACTAACTGAAAAACAAAAAAACAAAGAGAAGAAAATAGAAGTGTGTCCACCAGCAAATCAAAGAGATATATATTTAATTATGTACTTTTCTTCCTTGTGAATTGTAAATTTGTTATGCGATTATTCATGATTTAATCTACTTCGCGTTATAAGAGAAAAATGGCATAAATAAGTATGATTTGTAATATTGAAACAAAGTGAATAATTATTTGGTACCATAAGTAAAAAAAATGACTGTTGACATTCTATGAGAGGGCGCAATGTGGCAGTGACTTGCCAAAAAATAGTGATCAATTTTTAAAAGAATTAAAAAAATTTAAAAGGGTAAAGGAGTTTAAAGGGAAAAGAGAGTCGCCACCTAATTTTTGGAAAACTAGGAAATCAATTAACAAATTAACTTAAAATAAATGTCTATGAAACCAATTGATTCTAGATAAGGTGTTCAAGTTATTCTGAAGGGAAGGGGTTTGACATCAAATATGGATCCCGACTAAATTCATTTTTTCAAATTAAGGATGAGAATAAAATAATGTACAAGTATAATAAACATGCAATATACACAAGTAATATGATAAAACAATAATATAGGAATCGGCCTAAATTTGCCTATCGTCAATAATATACAATATTGAATAAGAGTATAATTCGAACAGCTTCAATGGAAAGCACCTCCTGGTACCTGTAAAGACACTTAGTAAAAGTGTTAGTAATAAATTAACATGAATAAAAATAAATGAATCAACGAATAACTTAAAAATAAGAATCCGTCTTATTAACATGGAAGACCTTGGAAATCTACGATAATTTCTTCATCGGCCAATTTTAACATATAAAGAATATAAACATGAACTAAATTTCCATCTTTTAAAATGAGGAGGCCTCCAAAATCGACGAAGAGATTTTCTCATGTTGGTTGCACCGCACCGAAAAAGCACTCTCTGGGAAATCCGGATCTTTCTCAAGTTATTGCAAAACTTCGGAATTTCATTCTATAAGGTAGGGCTTTAGTTCCTCCTCAGGGCGGGCAAAAAATAGAGTATAGAATAAAAGGGTCCTGGCTTTCGTACTTTGGTGGGTCTCCGAGATCCTTTCGATGACCTATGTTGAAGGGATATCTATCTAATCCAATCGATTGCGTAAAGCCCGCGGTAGCAACGGAACCGGGGAAAGTGCTAATGCCTTTTTTGACACTAGACATAGGCTGCTAGGAAGAGAGTCGCTCTGCGAGACGTCTAGTAGTCTCTGACTTGGTCTTCGAATCCTAAGTCTCAGCCCCTTCCCGGCTTGCCTCGACCATTTTTAACAAACAAAATATATGAATTTAACTAAACAATGAAAATAACAAAGGACCCAAAGTGAACATGAAAATAATCTTAACAAGTAGCTTATACTAATATTTTCCAAGTTAAAAACAAATAACACTAACCTAGTCACCTAAAGACTCATCACCACAATAAACTTGCTTAAGCAGAATAACAATTCTAAAAAAAAAGAACTCAATAACGAGAAGAGACAACTTCACCGGATTTAGCGTTCACTACTATACCAAAATATTAAAATAATGAAGAACAAAAACAAGTGTTAGCTATATAACAAAACATCACAGAAACATAAAATATATTAATCTACCAACAATTATTAACAATAATAAAATAATAACAATTAAACCACAACCGTCAGAGGCGTTTCCAGAATTTTAAGATGATGGGTGCATTGTTATAAAAATATTGATCTATGATATAAATTTAATCTTGACATTTAGGTTTTTACTACTGAAAACCGTTAAAATTTTAAAATTATAGGTCTAAAATATATATATATATATATATATTACCAATTACCACTTAGAGAAGTGTTATTTAATTTTAGAAAGAATAATAAAACAATATAAATATAAAATTCAAATTTCTAACCTCACAGAAAGAGGTGCACCCGGTCATAATTGCATTATGTGATACTTCAAGTGTGGGTTCACACATCTATATTTCAATATCTTTTAAAAAAATATAACACTACTATATATGATCTCGGGAGGGGACCATGGGTTCACGTGAACCCGGTGACCCCCATAAATACGCCTCTGACAACCGTGAATATTAAACAAAACAAAAATAAAAGTAATAGAAAACTAATAACCACTCAATAGAAGCCATAAAATTTATCAAAAATAATAACTTATAGGACCCGTTTGGTAGGAGGTATTAAACAAAATAATCCATGGATTAAAATTTAGTCCAACAAAAATATTGTTTGGTTACTTTATTTAATCTAATCCATGGATTAGCTATACTTCATACAAAGTTTTATTTTATTCCTAAAAAAGGAAGGGATAACTAATCCAAGGTTTAACAATCCTTGGATAAGACCCCTAAATGACTAAACTATCCCCAAATCTTTTTTCCTACTTTTTTTTTATTTTTTTTGTAATTTAATGTTTTTTTAAAATTTATTTATATGGGAATATTTATAAATATTCTTTTAAATTCACCAAATTCATTCAATGTGATTTGATGATTTCACAAACTAATATTTTTTTCTTCGTGTTTGATTTGTTATATTGGGCTGATTTTTTTTGCTTTTTTAAAGGGATAAGGGTCTGAAAAATACCCCAACTTTGGTCGGATTTGCTATTGTGATACTAAACTTTCATGAGGACCTATTACCTCCCTAGACTATTTAATACTGTATTTAAACATATATATTTGCCCACGTGGACATAAAAAATAATGTAAAATTATAAATAGTAATGTGTCCACGCGGGCACATATATGCCTTTAAAATATACTATTAAATAGTTCAGGGAGTAAAAAATACGGTATTAAATAGTCTAAGAAGGTAATAGATCCTTGTGAAAAATTAGTATCGCAACAACAAATCCGACCAAAGTTGGATATTTTTCAGATCCTTATCTCTTTTTTAAATGTAGTTCGTCGATTGACCATTTGAACTTTTTTTAAAAAAAATAATATAAGCTTCGTGTATTTGAACAATTTAAGTAGCCTTAAATCTATGTTAAGTTTAAAGTATATTTGACCAAAAAAAAATTTAGAAATATACCGTGCTATCAATGATGTTTATAGTGGCATATCACACCTCAAAAATAATAAGGCGAAAGGGTCTAGTGAACTCATGTACTTGTATCTATTTATATTGTGAACCCTTCTACTTAACTATTTACCAACTAAACTCTTAAACTCAATTAAAAAAAGATTTTTAAACCCCTCCAACTATGTGTGTAGCTCACTCTCCTTTGAATAGATGACATGTCAAATCCATGTCATTAAAATTAATTATATATCATCATTTTCTTCACTAATTATTATTTAAAAAAATTATTAACTAAAAAATAAAATAATAAGAATTTAATTTATTTCTTAAAGTAAAATTGGGCTCCTCTGCCTGCACACCGTTTTCCTTTCCTCTTCTCCGATCACAGAACCATCGCAAATGTCCACTAGCTCTGGCTGACAACCTTTTTGCCGTCGTGACCAGTTTCTCGTGTCATCTCCCGCCTTGTTCTCCTTTTCACTATTTTCCTTTCTCCACACCACCGACGACCCCTGCGAACCACCAAAAATGGCGTCTCCTCTCCATCCTCTCGTTGTACCATCAAACTCCCTTGTCGCCTCTTATTCTGGCGGAAAAGGGACCAGCATCTTCTCCCATTCTAGCGAAAAAAGGGACCAGCGCCGCCTCTCTCCCTCTCAAACCACTGTGAACCTGCGAGAACCACTATGAAATCAACGCCGCTCTCTCCCTCCACTAATAATCGCCATGAAACCTGATGTCACGAAAGTGTCAATGCCAAGATCGACTAAAGAAGATAACGATAGGGTGTGGAGAAGAAAGATAAATGGGGTTGGGGCAGCGATGGGGTAGGGATGGCTGATAAAGAAGGTGGTGTGGGGAAAAAGTTTATTTTTTATTTTTTTTAAATTTCTTATTTTATTTTTTTATAATTTTAATAATTTAAAATTTAAAATATCATGTTCACTTGCCTTAACACGCGTGTAGTCACACTCTCTAGCCAACTCATCTATATTAATGCCACATACGCATAGTCAATGGTCATAGGGGTTTAATATGTTATGTTTTATTGAGTTTAAGGGTTTAGTTGAGAAAATGTTAAGTAGAAGGGTTAGCAATACAAACTTATACAAGTATAAGGGTCTACCAGACCCTTTTGCCAAATAATAATAATTTTTTTTATATTTTAGTATTTAACTTGACTAGTTAAATGAAATATAAAATCTCATAATAACTCAAGGATATAATAGGAAATAAACTTTTTCTAGAGTTTTAAACCAAACATAAAATTAGGTGAAAAACAATAAATCAAATATTTGATAAAAACTAATTCATGCGTCAGTAATCCATGCATTATGAATCTTCGTACCAAAGGACTCCATAATAACTTAACATTCTGCAAGCTAAATCACCATGAAAAAATATAAATTATTTAGAAGATAATACTAAAATCAGCCCCAATAATTTGAACAAGCAGTAAATGAACGAAATAAATAAACAATACTTACCTGATAATCGGATCTGCTAATCACTGGAGATGGAAAATTTGGCCGGAACGGGAACTCGGTGCTCGTTTGATGGAGGTCTGGGAGCCGGAAAAAATGGGGAGTGGAGATGGGGTTTTGTTCACCGGAGCGAAGCTCGCTTCGCTGATAACCTGCAAAACAAACAAAAAATTGAAAGGGGAAGGGCTGTTATTTCGGCTTGGAGGCAGCCGGAAAAATGGAAAAGTAGAAGGGGTCGTTTGAGGTTGATGTTTTGGTGGGTTTCTGGTTGTGTTGGGTGTTTCCGGTGGAGAACAGTGGAGGGTGGTTTGGCGATGGAATCTGGTGGTGTTGGGCTGCTGGGTCGGAGCTTGGAGCTCATGCTGGTCTGGGATTTGGAGCTGATTTTTGGTTGTCGTCTGGAGGTGTTTTCTGGTTGTGTTGGCTGGAAAATAGAGGGGGTTTTGGGGTTGGGTCTGGTAGCGTGAGGCAGTGTATGGATAGTTGTAGCTGGTCGTTGTTTGGTTGCTGAAAAACGAGGGCAATGGGACAAGAAGAGATGAAGGTGGAGGTGGAGGTGGTTCTGTTTGGCCGGAGCTTCACCGGAAAATATGGGGTGTTCTAGTTTATGTTCTGTGGTGGTGGACCAGATGGAAAATATAAAAATCTGAAAATAAATAATTTTTACCACCACCCCTTTTATACCTAATAGGTAAACTATTCTTTATATAAGGAGTTGAAAATTACAATATCACTATTTTAAAATAGTGGGTTAAAATCACCGATCAATAAAATATATGTGTATGAAATTTTATTTTATATCAGAATGAATTTTTGGATTGTGCAAAATATTAAAATGAATATTAACAAATGTAACAGATAAAATGAATATTAAAAAATGTAACGAACGGAACCAATGACATGTAAAAAATATAATTTAACAAAAATAATGATTTAATCAAAATGAACAAATACTTGAACGTATTCAACTGGTTGTGACAAAATAATATAAATAAAATTAATTGATAAAAATCCTAATACTTTGAGAATAAAGATAATTATCAACAAATTGCATTAAAATTACAAAATATGTATTTTGAACTATTTTAAAAATAAAATATTCAAAAGTATAAACTTTAAAAATATCTGACCAAAATTTGATGTCAATACTGACCTGATAATATAAAATTTATTTTACTCGAGAGATTTATACATATGAGTAAGCTAAAAAAATGTACCTATAGATGTTGCTTATCCAATAGTGTTCTTTTTCACTCAAAATGATGACAAACTTGTATAGTGGTATTAATATAACTAAAGTAATTAGAAGAAGAAAAACATAAAGGATGAAATCTAGGCAGATCAAGATTTGTCTTAGCCTTTTGTTTATATCATGGATCAGTGAAGATAAGTTCTTGCCTATTTGTTAATGGTATTCTATTATTACTAAATAATTGGGATTAGCACTAACCTATAATTATTTGAAATATTCCTAAAATTTGGGATTTCACCTTTCCTTTTAGAAGCACTTTCAATTGCTAAACAGGGAATGTAAAATCAAAAGAGGGGTTGATAGTACTTTTATTTCCTCAGTTATTGGTAGATTTTAGTTATCTTTTTTAAATATTTGATTAAGTATATTTAACTTTAATTTTTTGTTAATGTACTGTCCACTTTTGATCTCCTATATGAATATTCACATTTTTTAAGAATTACTGATCGATAAAATATGATATGTTAAACTTGTATAGTCATTCCATATTTAAGGGTAAATACATTTTAAAATAGTCCAAAGAGAAAATGGTCAAAAGCCCTCCTAATCTATAGTCGGATTCTCAACTACACACTCATACTTTACGGGGGTCCTATTACCCCTGAATTTTATAAAACTAAAATTATTACCTCCCTAAATGTTTACCTGACAAAGTGAGTGTATTGAGAGAGTGAGCAGCCAAAACAATATTAAAATTTTGTTTTAAATATCTCTTTTCAATAAATATATTTATTTTAAATTTTTTTTTATTCTTATTCGTTTTCTTTCTTCTCCATAGCAATATAAATCAAATCTCTCAATCTTTCACCATCTCTAAGCCATTGTTGTCACCACCATCTCCGCCGAGTTTATCATTATTGATTTCAAACAAATTTTCAAACTCATGTAAAACTCTTGCAAAATCAATTAACCTAAATCAATTGTAGATAAATTTACACATATTTATATCACCCCCAAAATACTTTAGATCTGATTTGAGAAAAATCAACATGGGTTTACTTTTCATTAAAAATAAAAAAAATAAATTAATATAATATATTAATTTACTTGATGAATTCTTTGGGTACAAAGTGTGCATTCTCTTACATATAATTTTCAATGTATACAAAAGTGCACATTTTACATATGAACACATTGTGACTCCAACCATTTGACAACATTGTGCTTAATCTCTCCATGGAGTTCATCAATCGTCGGTGAATCAGGCTTTTCCTCTTCGAAATTGTCGTCGCCATCGATGATGACGTAGAAGACATCGTAGGCTCCTCCTCCTCATCTTCCTCGAGAGCTTCAGTGACCTCCAGTAATGGCAATATTCTGCCCAGTTCGTCCTCTCTCCCCTATTCCTTCACTTTTTTTTAGTTTGTTTTTTAGGTTTTTAGAGAAATGTCCAAATATCTCGAAACGAGCTCTGCAATCATCATTCACCTATCTTCCTCAAAGACTCAGTTCATTATTCACCTATCTTCTTCAAAGACCTAATTTTGATGGACTTATGGTGTGTGTAGTAATGGTGAAAGTGCTTTGGTGATGGAAGGGGGATGGGTGAAAGTATAAAAGAAAAGGGTAAAGAAATATAAAAAATGAAAAAAAAAATATTTGATGACTTTTCCACGTGTCAAATGCGTGAAATTCACATGCCACCATAGATCTGGTTATGTCTTTTTAAGGGTATAATTATTTCATTTTTAAACAGTTCAGGGGAGTGATAGGACTCCCATGAAGTTTAAGTGTGTGATTGGAAATTCGAATATACATTGAGAAGGCATTTGACCATTTTCTTTTGTCCAAATACAACATATTTCCTAAGTAAAGGATCAAAAGCACCAAGAATGGTATTCTCCCATTAAAAGAGACTTTCCTTTCAAATAAGTAATTAATTAAGGTTCACCAAAAGAGTTAAGGTAAGATGTATCCGACCCCTTCACTCTTAATGAAAGATATTGGTTTTGAGCTCATATGAAAAAATAATAATAATTATATTAGGAATGTTTTCCTCTTAAATAAGCTTACATGATGCAAATTCAAATTAATCAGACCCGGCCAATACGAGTACATAACAATATCGATCAAGAAAAGAAAGAAGTAATTTAGGTTCAACTTTTATTTTTATTCTTTTTAAAGGTTTTCTTTCTTTTCTTTTTTCTTATTATTCACAAACTCACCCCTCTAAAAATATCTTTCCTCAAATTCCGAAAACATAGGAAAACCATCAATTTCCATAATCACAAACCCTTATAATCCCTTACACAAAATTAACCTAAACAATTGCCATGGATTTTTTTTTTAAAAAAAATCCATAATCCTGGCAATAAACATGACAAACTCTTGTCCTCTTTTCTTCATCATTGTTTTGATAATATTTATTTCTTCACCCCAATATTCAGATGCGGAACAACAAACAAGTTTCGTAAATAAAATGTTTCCCACAATTGAGGTAACGTTAGCCAACGATAACAATTTCTCAATCTATTATATGTGCAGAGATTTCGACACAGTTAACACCTTAACAAAGCTTTCTCCAGGTGATAATTACAAATTTAACATATCACAAATTGCTTTCCCTATGAGATGGTGTTATTTGTACATTAATCCTCGTACCCATGGATTCTTTTGGGCTTATAATGTCAGATCCAAATGTACAAAATGCTTTTGGAGTGTTACAAATTTTCCTTATTTATATAAAGCGGATCGTGTTAGGTGGGAACGTGAGAAGCTTTTTGTTCCCGTTGGGTTCAATATTGATGACTATTTGATAAGAAATATTTGAGCCGAGAGTCTATCAGAAAGATAGGGGTAAGATCTGCGTCCCCCCGTTATGTTATGTTTTTGTACATGAAAAGCAAAAATATAGAGGGGAGAGGGATATGAAAATGTTTGGAATTTGAGATTCCAAGGTTTATGAAGAATTCTTTGATGTGAATTGAGAATTTGAGATTTGTAGACTATATTATGGTCATTTGTAAAGTGTCATTAAAATGAAATGATATTCATTAACTCCTTTAAATATAGAAGCTTATCTTAAAGCTTATACATGTTCTTGTTGTTAATTTGGTAACTAAATGTTTGTTATGTGTCAATTGTCT
This sequence comes from Solanum tuberosum, assembly GCF_000226075.1. NCBI lineage: Eukaryota > Viridiplantae > Streptophyta > Magnoliopsida > Solanales > Solanaceae > Solanum > Solanum tuberosum. The sequence continues at coordinate 373,805 of NW_006239017.1, forward strand.
CTTATTGATAAGAAGAGAAATACTATTGAGTTTATTGGTTAAACTAGTCTTTTGAATGGGTCTCAATATTCCGTTTGGCCTATAATATTATCGATCAACACTTGAGGCCGTGATTCACTGAATCTAGACTGCAGTAAACTTCGTAACGAAAGTGTCACGACAACATGATGACTCCGATCCCAAAGGGATGCTAGCCGTGACGGCCAACTGGGCCCAACCATGACCAACAAGGGCATTAGTCCTCAAAATGTCACCCTGTAACGGCGTAAAGTTAGATTATTATTTTTTTAGGACAAACTCATATATTATTATATTTTATATGGATATTGTAATCCATCAAACAAAAATATATTGGTATATTGATGGGTCGAGCAGGAAAATATCCAAGGCAATGCGTAATATTCGTTATTTCGTGAAGCATGACTTTTTTTTATTATTATCATTTGCTATCTGATGGTTCGATTAATTCAAATTCATGTTAAAAAAATTTACCTTGAAAGATAAAAGCTTCCTATCAAAAACAATTTTGTATATAAGGATCGACACCAATATCTTTGATGATCTTTGAAGCATAACCTTAAACTGGAATAAACTTATTAAAGCATCAGAAATAAGTTGGTGAAAATTATTTTCTCTTCCAATTTTATCTAAAAACCTAGAACTTCCTATCCTACTTAGTAGATCTCTCTCAGTTTACATATATATTTCATTTTAATATTTGTCTATTTGATAGGCTAGAACCTATTTTCAATTAAAAATATATTTTTCTACTAAAACATTAGAAAATATTCTAAAAAATATTCAGAACTTGCAGAGTATTTAAAACACAGCCACTCACATGATTTGAGTGGTCGAGTCCCGCTTTTTCTGAATTTTAATTTTGGAAAATTATACCTCCACCAATAATTTTTAATTTAAATAATTATACGTACAACTATTTAATTTTATTATTCAAAATACTTTGTGTCATGTCAGTTCAAACCTGTTTTTCACTAAGGGTGTGTTTGGTATACGAAAAATGTTTTCCAATTTTCTCATGTTTGGTTGGGTTAAATGTTTTGGAAAATATTTTTCAAATCAACTCATTTTCTTCAAATTTAAGGAAAATGACTTCCCTTCAAAACTTAAGGAAAACATTTTCCAAAACTCTCTTCCAACTTCAAATTATAATTATTTTTTTGTTGAAAAAACAATTTATTTTGTCCCTACCCTCAAACC
>NW_006239017.1:375050-375269 GCF_000226075.1 Solanum tuberosum
TTTTTGTCCCTCCCCTCAAACCCCCCCCCCCCCAAAAAAAAAAAAATAAAAATTTAAAGCTTGTTTTTAAATTCAATTTTTTTACACCACCCTCACGCCTACCCCCACCCCTTACCACCACCCCATCCCAAAAAAATATTAAAAGTTATTTTTAAAAGATATTCGCAATTTCAATTTTTTATTTTTTTACCCCCTACCCTCGCCCCCCCCCCCCCATCC
>NW_006239017.1:375990-415604 GCF_000226075.1 Solanum tuberosum
CCACCCCCTACCACCCCCCACCCCACCCCCCAAAAAAAATTATTTAAGTTTGTTTTTAAAAAATGTTTTCAATTTCAAAAATTATTTTCTACTCTGGTAAAAATAAAAGATATTTCTCAAAAACATTTTTCATTCATAAATCAAACATTTAAAATCTTTTTTGAAAAATATTTTCTAATCAACAACCAAACATGAGAAAATAAGTCAAAAATCAACTTGTTTTCCAGGAAAACATTTTCCTTCATACCAAACACACCCTAAATCATGATTTATAAAGGGATTAAAATGTGCTATATTTTGCGAAAAGTGTGGAAGGAAGGATTTTGGGCCAAGTCCAAATTTACTTTTAGTAGACTGGATTAATAGTAGAAAATAAATATGTTCAAATTCTAACTTGATCTAATCTCTAATTATTTTCAAGCAAAGGTAGATATGGATTCAACTCTTATTGAGATACTTTCTCAAATTAATTAAGTAATTCTAAATGTTGAAAATGCAAACTGCAAACGAGAACAAATTATGCCTGCCTTTTGGAACACGTATGCTGTTTTTTCAAGAGTTGGTAGAACATTACATTCAATAGCTCTTAAATAAAATTAAATTTTTGAAAGAAAAGGGATGACCCTTTTATCGAGAATGGGAAGATATTATTGTCAAGATGAACTCCAACATCCGCGTCGGAAACAACTAAGATGTTTGATTGACTCTTTGGAGTTTAAGAATATTTAAATTAGTGTTTGTGAAGGCAAAGTTAGTGTGTTTTTTCTTTTTCTTTGTTTCGTGGAGATCTATGCTTTGCTTTGTTATGTTTGCATGTATCACTATTACTCTTCCATGCTTTCATTGTCCACGAGTAGGAATGACAAACGAGCGAGTCGACTCGAATATGAATCGATCAAAAATGAGTTAAATAAAAATAGATAAAGTACTCGACTCACATTTTAAATGGATAAAAATGAGTTACCCAATGAATAATATGGATACCCATATTTACCCATATTATAATAGAAATCTTATTAAAAGCTTTAAAAACAAAAAATAAAAAAAATAAAAAATTATCACTTCACTCCACCCTTACCACCCCCCTACCCCTATCCCCCAAAAATGTTAAAAAGAGAGAATAATTTTGTTTTTTTATAAAAAAAATAAATTTAAAGTTTTTTCATCACCCAACCTCCCTCCCCCCTACTAGCGCCCCCGCCCCTCCCCACACCCCATCCCCAAAAAAAAAAAATTAACAAAATTTTAAAAAGAATCCATTAATATTTTTTAGAAATTTTTTTACCACCGTCCACCCCACACCCACTATTCCAAAAAAAAAAATGTAAGAAAAAGTTTCATTTTTTTTAAAGAAAAAAAAGACTTTCTTACTACCCGCCCTTTATCACTTTTTTTTGTGTGCAAAAGAGCATCTTTTACCCATTTTATCTATTTAACTATCCACTTTTAAATGGGTAATATGGATATTATTCATTTTTATCCATTTTTAAATGAGTTGGATACCCAACCCATTTAAAATGAATAAATATGAGTGAATACCCATATTAATTACCCATTCTGTCACCCCTATCCACGAGCACGCCATTCTCTTTCATTTTCCTTCAGGTTTCTCTTTCATCTTCCTTCAGGTTTCTCTTATTCTCTCTAGATTTTCCTTCATGTTTCTCTTTTTATCTCTCTCGATTTTCTTCCTTTTTGTATCATTTCGGTACCTTTTTCGTATATTCCTTATAAGGTCATACACCCATTTTTAGTGAAATTTGGATTGTATTGATGTTTTTTGTGAAACTTAAAATTTGATTTTATCTTTGCTTATTATTGTTATAAATTTTACTGAATATTGGATTATACTGATGAATATTGAGTTATTAGTGGATGTTCTATTGATCTAGGCTAGGTGTTGCTCAATGAAATGGGTGCCTAAAGCCAAAATTTAGAAAAGAGTCTTATGTTTATTTATTTAGATATTTCATTCTCATAAATTCTAAAAATATATGATAATTGATTATAATTTAATAATTATTATTTTTAATTGATAAAATTAATATTTTTGTAAGACAAGAATAAACATATATAAATTATTATAAGTTATATAACAACACAAATGTTTAAATATCTCTTATTGATTATATTTTTGAAAACTTTTTCAATAGTGTCAATTATTACGTAAATTATCAAAATTATTCTAAAAGTTTTTAAAAATAAAATGGAAGGCCCTAAAATGTCCCTCAACTATTTAAATTGGTACAAAATTACCCTCCATCCATCATTCGGCCCCCAAATACCCCTAACATTAACCTTTTGGCTCAAAAATACCCTTGATATTAATCATATGGCTCATATTTGCCCTTGTTTTTAACAAAGTCCCCTAAAGTATAATTATATTATGTTACCTAATCTAATTGATCAAAATTTAAACTCTTCTCAAATAAATAATAAAAATCACATATGATTCATGTCTTGGCCTGATATGCTTAAAAATAATATTTAAAAAATTATTAATTTCATGATATATTACTATTGTCCTATTATGAATCAACTTTCAAATTATTATAACACAACTCATAACTGGGGATCTAACTAAAATTCATACTAGCCCTTTCTTATTTTTCTTCTAAAAAAAGACTACTCCTTATTTTTCATTAATATGTATTTTCTATCAATTATCCAATTGTCTTGCTCATTCTCTCTTTTTATTCTTTTTTTAGTTCTCTTATTCTTAATTAGGATATAATGAACTCAAACTTTAAATAAATTTTCATGTTCATATTCTTTTAATTTGTATTATTATCATGGTGCGTGTGGAGCGGGAGAGGAGGGGGATAGGAGAAAATGTTATTTTTATTCTTTTATTTTGAATTTTAGGTACACACAAAATAAAAATGCAGTATACGTACATAGTTGCTTAATTAAATCATCTTCTATTGAACTAATATTAATGTATGAATTACGTCATTATTTTACTCCTTTTTTTCTCCTTTGTTTTGTCATATGTGATTTTTTTTTAAAATTATGGACAAGATCCAAGAAGAAAAATAATGGAAGGGAGGGAAATGAGTGTAGAGAGTAGAGGACTAATCTTTTTTTTATTTTTAATCTACTATGGAATCCAAAATCAAACCAACTATATGAGCTCATATATTAAGTAATTTCAAATTATTTTTACGAAAAAAGGCCTAAAATACCCTTAAACTATAAGATTTGGTACAATATTTCCCTCCATCCACCTTATAAGTGTGGACCGTTAGAAACAATGGTATTTTTGAGCCAAAAGATTGACGTCAGGGGTATTTGAGGGTCGAGAGACAGATGGAGGGTAGTTTTGTACCAATTAAAATAGTTGATAGATATTTTAGGCCCCTCTCTGAAAATAAAATTAAGACTTCACTTCATTGAATATGCCAATCAGAGTATCATTTTTATTTATATAGTATTTCGTAATATTTTTAGTTACAAAAAACAAAATCATAGTAATTGTTACTCCCTCTGTCCCAATTTATGTGACTTACTTTCCTTTTTAGTCAGTCCAAAAAAGAATGACACACTTCTATATTAAGTAATAATTTAACTATAAAATGTCTATTTTACCCTTAATGAAATGATTTACAGCCATACAAATTTCTATCATTCATTTTGGACCATAAGTTTTAAAAGTCTTCCTTTCTTTCTTAAACTCCGTGTCGAATTAAACTACCTCACGTAAAATGGGACGGAGGGAGTACACTTCTAAATTAAGATAACATTTTTTAAAATTTAATGATTTGATAATCTAATTAGTTTTTTGAGAATATGAATGATTAAAGAAATGATTCATTTGAAGTGATTCAGTTGAAGAACTAAATTAAATCACAAAAATATTTTTCGTGTTTGGAAGAAATTGGATAATACTTTGCGTCATACCAGACATGTTTTTCACTAAATCATGTTTTATAAAAGAATTTAAAAAAATATTATATTCTGTAATAAGAAGTGTGGGAGGGAGAATTTTGGGTCAAACTCAAAGTTACTTCTAAATTCTAATAATTGGATTAGCCGAAAATAAATAGGCTCATATTCGAACTCAATCGAGCTTCTAATTATTCCCAACCTTTTTCTCAGTAGGACTATAATTTATTTTATACCTTCTCTGAATTTTCTTCTTTTTGTATATTGTTTATTTCTTTTTCATACTCCATTTGTTTTAAGATTAAACACACATTTTAGTGGATTTTGGACTGATACATTTGTGAAGCTTCAAATACAATATTATATTTACTTATGATTCTTAAAAAAATTAGTGAATTTTGGGTTATACTGATGTAATTTCTCAAAGTTGTGATTATAATCATAAATTGAGTTACTAGTGAATGTGTGTGCAAGTTGATGGCCCAGATCATGGGTCACTCAATAGAATAGAAGACATAAAATCAATTTTTTTTAAAGTCTTGTGTTTATTTAGTTTTTTTTTTAAATATATATTTTATTCTTATAAATTCTTAAAATGTATGATAATTGATTATAATTTAATAATCATTTTTTTCTTTTCAATGGACAGTATAACATTTTTTTTGTAATATTTAGTAAGACAAGAACAAACATATATAAATTATTGCACGTTATATAACAGTTAAATGTTTAAATCTATGTTATTGATTATACTTTGAAAACTTTTTCAATAGAGTTAATTGTTACATAAACTATCAAAATTATTCCAAAAATGTTTTAAATTAAAATTAAGACCTCACTTCATTGAATATGATAATTAGAGTATAATTTTTTTACTTATATAATATTTCATAATACTTTTAATTACAAAAACCAATAGTATAGTGATTGTTACTTTAAAAAACATTCAAAGTTAAGATAATATATTTTTAAATTTAATTATTTGATAACCTAATTCGTTTGAACTTGAAATGTTTAATAAATTAGCTCAAAGAATTGAAGACAATTTTACAAAACCAATATAAGTGAAATAGACAAATTAAGAAATAAAAAAGTAACTGTAAATTTAATTGTGTATAATTTTTAATTATAATTACATCAATAATAATGTTTTAAAATACTTCATTTGTTCCTATTTATATATCATCCTTACTAAAAACATATGATCCTTAGTACTTGTAATTTCACAAAATCAATGCATGAAAGTGTGAATTTGATCAATATATTAAAATATAGGAAAACTAAATGATTACTTCATGTTCATGGTCAATTTAATTAATCAAAAATAAATTAATTTATATTCATCTATTGAAAACTTGACTTCAAGAAAATACTAGGGGTATCAAAAGAATATGAAGAACCAACCAAATCGATTTATATCATTTTTAAAAATAAAACCGTGGACTTTTATTAAGTGTGTACTGTATCGTACAATTGGGATGGTCTTTTAATTTATAAAAGAAAATCAAAAAATTCTCAAACCGAACTGAATAACGTATGCAAATATATTTATATATTAACAATATGTTAAATTCTATATAAATATATTTTCTAACATTTTTCAAATATAAATATAACCTAGGTCCTAGACCTCTGATGACGACTCTTGGTCTTTGTCCTTTAATTAGTCTTTAGTTAGTCAGGTCTAAAAAATATACTATAGTAGAAGTCATCAAACAATAAGCTAAACCCTATGCAAACACTCATATTAAAAAATTAAGATTAAACAATACGGCAACAAAGTTTTACGTTCTTAGCTTCTTGGTGAAGAATTGAAGTGTTTCTTCAAGAACACACTTGTGAAAAAATATTTTAATAATTTTGAGGTAATATTTTTTTTTTTTTTACTAAACCTAAAATTAATTGAATGACACCGATATCGAAGAGAAACCGATATGATTGAGATGGTTTATAAAAATCTGATTTTGGTTATACATTATAAAAAATCCAAAAAATTAGGGTGTAATTTTTTCACAAATAACCGATTGAACTATACCATTGACACTCTACAGTCTACTTACCTAATTTCTCAAGGGACATAAAATAAAAAATAGGGACATATAAATAGGAACAAGGGAGTAGTAATAGTAAATACATATTTTTTTACTATTAAGAAAATTTTAGTTAATACATACATAAGTTTTTAATATTCTACTTAGGGTATGTTGTTTCTTCTAAGCGTAAGCGTGCTGGCTCTTTGTCTGCTGCGAACTGAATTTGGGGTTCTTTTGATTCTTGAAAAGATTTGTAATTTTGAAGTCCCTATTTATTGGTATTATGTTGAGCCGTCTTTGATTCAGACACCGATTTTGTTTTTTTGAGGTGATTCAGTTGAAGAGCTGAATTAAATCCTAGAACTATTTTTTGTTGTATTCTGAAGTAAATATGGAATCCTATATGGAGGATTGTAAAGATTTGGCTTCTCAATTGAAGCAGCAAGATAAAGAACTTAGGCTCAAGAGAAGGTAAACCTTTTCTTTTCTCTGACATCAGTTAATCGAATTTTCATCATTTAGTTTTAGTTTTAGCACTACATTGATGACCCTTTCCAATTTGATAGTTAGTTACTTTCTTGATTTAATATGAGTGTTTTCATAGTATTTTTTGTATTGATAGTGTTTGAGTTGGTATGTAGTTTGACATGAATTTGACTTTTTAATAACTGAGGAAATCTTTGAGGGTCGGTAGCTCAATCCTTCTACCCTTCTCTACTAGCATACCATGTTTTTGTTCGTAGCATGGTTTGGGACTCACACTTTTAGGTTGCGATTTTACTACTAAATCAAAGCCCTGGCCTTGAATTGCATATTATATTAGTGATAGTGGAGAAAATATTAAAGTAAGAGTTGAAAAATAGTTTGACAAAACAACAACAAAAACGACATACCTAGTGTAATGAATTTGAATGACAAGACAGTAAAATGTAAAATATGTATAATTTCTGTAAATACGCGCACAAACCATTGTGCAGTTTTTACCCGGAATAAAATTACTTGGCAAAAAGTTTTGAATAATTTGATGAATTTTACTTTTGTATATTTGTTTAGATTCGTGAAAATTGTGTAGAGGGAATATTCTCAAACATTTTAGGATGTTCTAAAGTGGATAGAGGGAGCAATTTTCTTTGTATCAGTAATGCAATACAAAGTGTTTGTGGGGATTAGATTCAGTATTACTTAGGCATATGAAACTAATTTTGCAGGTGGTTAATGGACTTGGATTTGTCCGAAAGAGAGCAAAAAAAGATGGATAGACTCAAACCTCCCGGTGATATGTGAGAACTTTCTTCCTCCTTTAATTCATATATATATATATAGAAACTCTTCTTTTTGTTTCTGTTGTATAAGTGTTGTCCTGGTTAGTGAATTTATCTCTCCCTAGAAAAGGCATTTTAGCGGTTGCACTGCTTTTGTGTTGCTGAATATTTGCAAAATTGACTGTTCCATATGACTGCAATGGTACTTGAATGCGTTGTCTGTCAATTCCCTTCGATATTTCTTCTTCTGTAAGCTTTGGCTAAGTTAGGGAACAAACAAACTGAAAAGTATAAGACTTGATGCACACATCTATTCAGGCTTATACAATGTTAAATGTTGTAGAGATGGTGCAGTTGGCACTTCTTTTGATAAACAGAACTATGAGCAGCACTGACTACAGCGTGCTCTCTATTACTATTGAAGATGAAGCAGCAAATTTATCTCCTTGACTTGGCTCTTTTAAAGCATTGTGCTTTCTTGATGAAAGTTGTTTTCCTTTATTCTATCTGCATACTTATTAGAAGTTTACAGTACCTTGGTACATGGGTTGCTATTATAAATGATAACTTGTTTATGCATATTGTTATCTGGATTCATAATGAATTGGCATAGATTGCATGTTGTTTTTCAATTAATGTTTTGCACTTCAAACTAAACCTTGACCCTGTTGTCTGTATCTGCAGGAGTTTACCTGAATCATTGCTTAGAGAAGATGATGTAAGTGTTCCCTTTAATGCTTGCTGATGTAATGACATGCTACAACTCAAAATTGTTAAAATATTCCTGACTGTATCTCTTTTTTTCTTTTCTTTTTCTAAATCCAAATGATACTGCTCACATGTAATATTTGAAGCAAAGGATATTATTCACTCCCTATTTCAGAGAAACCTGTTCTATGTTTGTATAGAACATTATCTGTTGTTGTCAAACTAAATTCCAAAGTGTTTTTCCCCACTAAGCTGATATATTTCTTTGTGCCTTTATTCCAGTTACATTATGAGAACATTCGAACTTCTGTTGCAAAGGCATTTGGAGTGCATAAGGGTGAAAGGACATATCATGGTGCACCAGGGACATTGCTCTCCAATTCAGCTGAGAATTTGAGAGGCATATATTCCATGCTTGATAAGATGAACAACAAGGGGTTATGCTGTATTGCAGAGACTGTAACTGGCGGCTCAATTACTTTTGAGAAAACCAATTGGCAAATGAGAAGGATAATCAAGCAGTTTCTTCCCAAAATTCTCCATAAGCATGATGATTCCAGTCAAAGTCGAATTAAACAAATTTCTCAACTCCTCAAAGATCCTCAAAACTTTCGTGTTAATCATGGGGCTTCTTGTTCTACCTCAGAATCCTTTCACAGTTCTGCTATTTATGTTCTGGATAGACTTGAGGAGTTGTCTCTTCTAACTTTGAGTAAAATGCATAGGAATCTGAGGGATGTCACAGGTTACATCCCTTTACTGCAGCCTCCTAGAATATGTTGGAGTATTGGAAGTTTAGTTGAACAAATCAGGAGGACTTCATTAAAAATGTTATCGGACTATGAAGAAGGGGATGAACCACCAGAACCCCTGGCTAAGGCTTTGTCTGTAGCAGCCTTAATGCTAAAACCAGAACTTGATTATTGTCTCTCTCCGAGTTTTTTCCAAAAACTTTCACCAGATGTAGAAGCATTGCAGAATGATATAGCAAAAGCAATCAGGATTCTAGATGATAAAACCAAAGTGAGTTTTGCAGAGCTGGGAAATTTGCCTCTTGTGCTGGGTTCTAATAATAAAGCTGCCACAGAAAGTGTTCGTTTGCGTGTGAACGTGAAGAAACTGTTGACTGAATATCTTCTCGAATGCAGCGACTTGGAGTCTATCCCTGAAAGTTTAATAGAAAGTTTAGCAATAATTAACAAAAAATATAGGCATGAATATAGCAAAACCTACTCAAACAAGGAGGTAGAGGAAGAAGTGGAACGTGTGCTGACTATTAGTGCTCAGATAAAACAAATTGTTTGGGATTCTCTCATTGAATGTGATGTCAGTGAAGATTTTGCAAATGCTTACGTGGAGAATGCAGAGGATAGTTATTATGAAGGTGGTGATGAAGATGAATATCTTTCTGATCTTCCTCAGAATTGCAAGTCTGATCCTAATGTCTCATACAGCCAAGCAGAAAGTGTCGGCGAGATAAACCAAAGTGATTTTCAGTCACCAATCACTGCTTGCCGAGATGATGGTTTATCCTCTCTACTCTCACCCAAACATAAGTTGAGCGTCAAGATTGAGTCAATGTATACCGATGGAGTAGATTCAATTCATTCCAATTGGTTTGACAATTCCTCCTCATTCTTAGAATCAAAAGCTTCTGAAGTCACAAAGAGTATGAGTGGTAAAGATAGCCATTTAAGAAGCATAGGCCATCAAGAAGGAAGGGATTCATGCTCATCTTTTTCAACCAGAGATCAAAATAGTTTTGCTACACATTTCTCACCTAATGAAGTATCAGGCAGGAATGATATGGAGGAAAAAGTAACTATCGGGGACTTGGGATGCACACCACCAAAATTTACATCGACAAAGTGTTCAGAAGAAAAAAGCGTATCACTTCACCGGCAAAACTTGACTAGAAATCAGTATCTTCTTATCCAGGAAGGTTCTGATGAAACAAGTATGGTTGCTTATAGTCTCGTCGGCTGTATTTTGAATAAGTTTGCTCAGATGGATGGGTTACAGTTAGCTGAGGACGATGTATCATATCTCCAAGGCAACACTTCAGATCCCAAATTTTTTGAAGGTACTTGAACACTAAAATCTCCTTGTGCTGCTTCTAGCGTCTCTATGGTATAAGAAAGGAAATGAGATGTTAGGTTAGCGCTTTAGATTTTTTTTTTTCTTTTTTCTTTTTTGCATACTCACAACTAGCTTAGAATTGAGGCCTAGTTGTCATTACCTCTTTTCAATCTTCTTTTTTGGGGGTGGGAGGGAAAGATATAAGAAATGAGAAGGGGTAATGATGGGGTCTGAACCTTGTACCTGAATGAGTAGGGATTAAGCAACAAACCTCTTGTAACGGAGAAATGGAAGAGAAAATGAAGGCAGAAATGTAAACCAAACAACTTAGGCCCATTATCCATTTATGATGGGTGGTTCAGTTGTGAACATTCAGGGGGTAGAATGGTTGTTTATTATCTGAAAAAATTCTGTTTAAGTGAGTGAGAAACTGATACGGTGATATGGTACATTCTGGATCCTAACATTTGTAATCTCTAAAAAGGAAGTGCTTGTAAATTTCTCCAAGTTATTTTGTTATCGCTGAGACCCTAGAAAGGTCGAAGTTATGAATGATTCGAGATAGCTTGAGTGCTTGTCAGGAAAGTGTCAGATTTAATGTGATTTTGCTATCACTTTGACATAATTCAAAATTCTCTGTTAGAGTTTTTGAAATATGAACCTTTACAAATATATTTACCCCTACACCAGTTCTATTGTTTTCCAATCCTTAGTAAGTTATGAAATTTTGTATTTTAAGGGTGGTGATTACTGGCTTTTTTTATTCGTTTACAGTTCTCAAGAACAGGCGAAGTTCTTGTGATGAGACCACTAATTCCATTATGCTCCATGCTCTTGAAGAGATAAGTCCTTCTTTTGCAAACAGGTACTTCTGAGTCTGCTGCAGGTCTCTTATTACCTCTACACATTATCTAGTGTTATTTATTTTGACATGGAAGGTAAAATATCACGAGCAGGGAAGCTGCTTGACTCAGAGAAGCTTATTTTTAAACTAATCTTCTACTTATGACCAAAAAAATATAGATTGCCTACTTTACAGGTCCAATGACCAAACAGTTATTGCAGTCTAATCCTGTGGCCAAACCTCAAATTGCTTTGTGCTAATCGTTTTTCTCTTTATATATATCCATCAATAAAGGATTATAGAATATTCCAGAACTCTAAAATTGCCTCTCTCGCCCTAAACGAAATAAAGAAAGTTTTCCAAATTGCAGAACTATGACCAATTAGCAAAATATGACTTTTTCAGCTTGGTTCATATAATTGATGTTATGGCAGGATAAGCTCAAGTTATTATTGGTAAATGAACTTAAGCGGTAGGTGAACTTCAGTGTGAATTGGTGGTGGGACAGAGTATAGATGGTATTAGAATAAGTGTATAATAGAGGTTTATCCATTTAACCTTGTGAATTGATCTCTAGTAAACATGATTAAGAATCATCTTTAGTTTTGGAACAAGGAGAAAGAACTTTGCCTCTATGCTTGCTGTACCTAGTTCTTTCAGTCTCCATTAGCAGCTTTGAATCGAGACACAACTTTATTTTTGAGTCTTATCAAGTTATAACATACTATGTGCACTCCCTGTCTAGTGAAAGTAAAAGCCAATGTGACATTATAGTGCAGACCAAGTATTTCTGTCTGAGAAGGTGATCTCGCTCAATTTGTATTAGTTAACTAATCCTGTCTGCCTGTGGTTTAGTAAAAGGAGGGAATGGTTTTTTATTTTTTTTATTTTTGCATTCTGGAATTTTGCATTATGAACGAAAAAGAGTAACTCAAATTACCTTATAGATTTCTGTGTTATCAAATTACCTTATAGATTTCTGTGTTATGGCATGTAGTTGTTATTGTTACTAATGCATAGTTGTCTGCTGGGTTCCACATGCAGTAGTAAAGAACAACTGAAGGAATTGTTGGGTGTGAAGTAGCGTTTGAAGCCTCAAGGCATTGATTGGAGCATAGCTCAAGATCTCAATTACGTAGAGGCTTTGCTAGATTTAGTCGGGGACGATATCTAGCAAGGACAACAGTTTCTTCGTCGTTGAAAGAGACTCATTTCATGTGTATGATATGCTTACATGTAAGTAATACTTTGAAACTTCTGAATCAAATGAGGTCATGTTTATATTTGTTATTTTACGACCTTTTGTTCTATTTCAGTCTTGCAGAAAATTGTCAGGTCTTCACCAATGCTGCACTTTGAAAAGACATACTATGATTCGTGCTGGAGATGCAATCTGATGAACAACAACAACATACCCAGTGTATTCCACAAGTGGAGTCTGAAGAGGGTGGTGGGCGTATGCAGACCTTACCCCTACCTTTGTAGGGTAGAGAGGTTGTTTCCGATAAACCTTATCCATACATTCTGATGAACAAGGTGTTAATATTGGGTTTACGGAAGAATGTGAAATTTTGGCCAGAAGAGTAGAGAGCCTAGTTTTCTTTTTTAAGCTCAGATATGTATTCATAGCTGTTGGTTCTTCATTTATTTTATTTGTTTTAATAGATTTCTGGTAATACACATCAAAGTTCACATGGAAAATAGATTTCCTGTAATACACATCTGAGCATTCTTTTGCCTATGACAGGTTTTGTGAGTTAAACTGAACTTGTTGCTTCCGACTCAAAACCATAAGAAAGAATTACGATTAAAATGTATGCATATATAAGATTACTTTCATTCTGATTTCACTGACTCGTCTCAGGTTATCGTCTAATTCTTTAATACACCAGGCTGGTTATCCTTATCTTTATCTTCATTTGGAGGTGCTACATTTACATAAAGCCTCTGGCCATTGATGCAATTTGTATTGTTGCTGGATTTGAAGTAATAATCTCCAGGTATCAACAAGAATGCTGTTGCTGGACTATCTTTATACTGCCTGGAAGGAGTGTTGGAACTGCATGCATAATAGTCGTATTTTGCTATCTGCAGCAAATCGTCTGGCTTTTGAAATCTAAACTCTACAAATAAATTGGCACGGAAAATTTGATGAATAAAAACACTGAACTAAACCGATCTATGTACACCTTTGTACGTTTCTGAGATAAAATATTTTCCTTGAGAAAAGAGTAGTACGTGAAATTAAAGTTTACCTAATTCATCTCCAGGTTTTAACTTGATAGTTTTACCCCAATCTTCATAATAAGTAGGGTACGGAGCAGAACGCCAGCCATAGCCTTCTCCAACAATGTATCTTTCTGAATTTACTGATTTCACTAAAATCCCAACAACAAAAAGTAGCAAAATTAGTATAACCTGCATCTTGTGTAATCTTATAAATATAATTATCTCTTATTTTTCTTAATCCTATAGCTATATAGCTAGTTAATTATAACAGTGAGTGCAACAGAACTAAAACCTTTTATAAATGTTCTACTGTTATTTCCACACATTAATTCTGTTATTAAAAGTGTTATAAGTTACGACAAATGTATTAATAACAAATTAATCTTGCATTAATTCAATTTAATTCTTCCATGCATTTCAAAACAGTTGAACACAGGTCGAGGCAGTGTCAAACTTAAGAACTGAAAAAAAAAGAGACTTTATCTCAGAGAAATTTGAAGAACATCACTAACTGCGAGTTTATTTGTCAATTTTTTTTATTATAAAGAATTAATGAATAAGTCGAATTATTGTGAAATATACGTGGAACATGAATATTATCAAACCTTTTTTTTTAAATGACGCAATAAGTAGATACTTCAACTACATATTACAAAAATGAACTTTGAAGAAGTAAATTATAATGCTTCTTTTCCACCTTCAAATATATTAAGAGATATTTAATGTCTGAAACATCGATATTTAAAACATTTACAACTTATAGGATACTTGAAATATCAAAGATTTATTTAATTATTAATTTAATGATAATTGAATATCTATCTAATCATTTTACGAATAAGTATATATTATATTATTAATTTAATAATCAAATGATATTTTAAATTTAATATTTTTTTTTAAATTTCCAACATGGTGTTCGAATTCGGCAAGGTCTATTTGGGATAACGCTCTGAACCAGAGTTTGTTAGGATAGAAATACATACAAACTAATATTTGTACATAATTTCCAGGTTACAAAGAGGTTAAATGTGTAATTTAATTTGAAAATATAAGGAATATTATTTAAAGTTAAATCCTATTATAAGGTCTAATTTAATCTTTTCTTAATTCTTTTAATAAATTTATTCTAATTAACCCGGTCGATTTTCACTTATAAATTCAGATTGTAGCGAAAAGCTCTGCAATTGCCCTTCTCTCCGAAGTTACAATGGACGCTCTAAATTCTTACGCATCGTCGGCGGCGATGGCGCAGCAAACCTGGGAGTTAGAGAACAACATCGTGACAATAGATGCGCCGTCGGGGTCGACACCGGAAAACTCTGCGTCAGATGCCATATTCCACTACGACGATGCGGCACAGACGAAGTTTCAGCGGGAGAAGCCGTGGGCGAGTGACCCTCACTATTTCAAGCGTGTGAAGATCTCTGCTCTTGCTCTTCTCAAGATGGTTGTTCACGCGCGTTCCGGAGGTACAATTGAGGTCATGGGACTCATGCAGGGTAAGACTGACGGCGATGCAATTATTGTTATGGACGCTTTTGCCCTCCCCGTTGAAGGCACTGAAACTAGGGTTAATGCTCAAGCTGATGCGTATGAATATATGGTCGAATATTCACAGACCAACAAGCAGGTTAGTGCGTTTATAAAAAAAGATTAATTTTTTTATGAGTATCTAGTATACTGTGAGCTTTAGAATAAACCTAGTCAATTTAAGATGATTTTTTTCGGATTTACTGAAAATTGGAATCAAACTGGTTCAGATGGAGCACAACTGTAGGTTGATAGAGTAAATGCCTTGAGTTTTAGAATTACTCCCTAAATATTAGAATGTAACCTGTTCAAATGGAAGCTAACTGAATTGTGAAGGTTCGTATAGCAGATTCTGACTAGCTTGAGATTGAGGTTTTGTACCGACTAGCTTGAGATTGAGGTTTTGTTCTCATTCGTGGAACGGGCCAGTTTGCTTTGACTAGTTTACATAGCTGTCTGCTATAGCTTACTTGACAGCAGGGACTTGCAACTAGTGTTGTAACTTTTTTGATTAACATTTATGAAGAGGACAATAATATAAAACTTATTATCCCTGATTCTACACCAACCCCATTATGATATTTCATTCTGCTGGCTTGAATTTGTGATATTTTCTCAGTGAAGAAGAGAATATTACCTAGTTTGATCCCGAAAACTAATGACCATGTCATGATATTTTTGTGTTCGGTTCCTGAATTGGAGTGTGCTTGTTACTGCAGTTTGTTCTGACCATTCTCTTACTCAGACTTTTTGGTATAGGCTGGTCGTTTAGAAAATGTGGTCGGGTGGTACCATTCCCATCCTGGTTACGGATGCTGGCTCTCTGGTATTGATGTATCTACACAAATGCTTAATCAGCAATATCAGGAGCCCTTTCTTGCAGTTGTTATTGATCCAACAAGAACTGTTTCTGCTGGAAAAGTTGAGATTGGTGCCTTTCGAACATATCCTGAAGGATATAAGCCTCCAGATGACCCCATCTCGGAGTACCAGACCATTCCTTTGAACAAAATCGAAGACTTTGGAGTACATTGCAAGCAGGTCACCTTTTTGGCATGAGAGCATGCACTCACACACATATATTAAAATCTAGGTCTTCAACTCTGCTTTACTCTGACTGTTAGCTCACCAACTTTTCTCTTGATTTGCAGTATTATTCATTGGATATTACATATTTTAAGTCCTCTCTCGATTGCCATCTCTTGGACCTACTATGGAACAAGTATTGGGTGAACACACTTTCTTCATCTCCTTTGCTTGGAAATGGAGACTATGTTGCTGGACAGATATCTGATCTTGGTAATATCATTCTTGCCTACATTTCCACTTTCTTTTATCATCATCATGATTTGATGCCTGCATATGAGTTTACATGATATGGTAACACCTAAAATTTGTTGATCCCATTAAATCATGCAGCTGAAAAGTTGGAGCATGCTGAAAATCAGCTGTCCAATTCACGTTATGCGTCCTTAATGGCACCCCCTCAAAGAAAGAAGGAGGTATTTTCTTTTATATTTTTCTTTTGGTCTTGATAATTCATACTCTAACTTACAAGTCTATCTCTTACTTTGTTTTTGAGAATATTAGTCTGGCATAAAAAAAGAATATTAGTTTGCCAGTTCTTTAGTCTTTTGGATTTGTTGAAGCCATTTATCTTTGTATCTTTTTGGCATGTGGTTCCTATTTCGACATTATCAAACCCAGGTAATATTTTGTGCTTACGGAGTGACTATTGTTGGAACTTTGTAGCTTATAGCATACTCGGCCTCTTGATCATATTTTGCTGGGCTATGAAACTGCTTACAATTAAAATGTGCATGGATGTGCAAAGGGTACTAAATATAAATTTGCCTCCAATTTACCAATTACATTTTCATTTTTTTTTTTTAAATGATGACAGTTGCTAAACTTTATATACTGGAACACCTAATGCGTGCTTATGAAAATCAACTAGGAGAAAGTAATGCAATACAAGAAAAAAAAGGATGCACTATGTATTCAAATGTGTATGGTCTGTCGATCTGTTATGGATTAGGTTCATGCAACTCTTAGCAACTGCTTGTACGTGAAAGTGGAACTCTTAAGAAAGGGAGAAATGGCCAAGACTGTATGAGTGAAGAGTTCTCTTACTACTTTTAACTAAAGATGTCAAAATAAGGTATAGTGGACATCGGAGAAGTTTCCTTCTCATCATCTCATGTGAATGTGTTAGAATATCACCCCAAATAGAAAACTAGTACACCATAATAATGTGCCAATATGATCCTATCTTTACCTGTGAATGTTTTGGTCCTCCATTATAGTGGACCTGTGGAATAAAGACTTTTGTTACTGCTGTGGTTAAGAGTGGGTAATAATCACTTGCCAAATATCGGATCTGTGAAGCAGAACTAGGTGTAAAAGGGGAGCTGCATCATTATTGAATTTCTTTGTTTACTACGAACAGGTGTCTGTATTTCCATTCTCACATTAGGGGTTTGAGGTTTGTTTGGCGGGTGGGGAAGCAGACACATAGAAGTGATGATAAACCAGTCAAAGGCAAAGGAGTGAAAAACAAAAGCTATAGCATTATATTAGCAATCAACTTACCTAGCGAAACTTGAGAATAAGCTTTGTGATTACTATTTGGTATATCAGGTATAATACTAACCTAGCGAAATTTGAGGATAAGCTTTGTGATTACAATTTGGTATATCAGGCTTTTGCCTTGGGCAGTGATTTTCAATCTGTCTTTATGTGTTCTCCCTATTTTCCTTCGCACATGCAATATTTGTACCGAGGAAATTGGATCCTGAAAGCATTGAACCAACCATTGTCCCCCACTTCCAAAGTCTATTTTAGTTTGCATGTAACCATTTTGTCCAAAATTAGCGGGGAAGTTACAGAATAGAGGATAAAATATGACTAGGCAACAACATATTGTCTGGCAGTTTATCATCACTATTACTGTTATCTCTATGACTGTGTTAGGTGCACTTGTAGAAAGGGATGAGCTTGATAGAGGTACCGGGGCTGATACAATTCTAAGGATAAAACTAAGAATAACAACAAGAAAGTAAAAGAAACAAAATAAGATAGAAGGGTAGACACAGGAAATGAATCAAAGACAACCAATTCAATATAGAAATTACCTCCTTTGAATATCCTATCAAACACCTAACCTATTAGAAAGACCTCTAGGGAATTAAAATTCCCAAGCAATCCTTCTTTCTAATCTTCAACACAACCAAAAGCTTAAAGCAAACACTCAAATCTCTCAAGGAGTAATACTCTTTATGTTTGATAATAATCTACCTTCCACTACTACTTATACTAGATAGAAAAGGAAGATACTTGCTATTACAATTTTACCCTTAATGAAGTAAGGGCCTTGTTTGGTTGTCTTCCTTTCTTAATGAAGTAAAGGCCTTGTTTGGTTGTCTTCCTTTGGGATGAATTCATGAAAATTCATAAAGTAGCATGGCCAACTTGTCCTTTCTCCTTTCTTTCATCATCCCAAGCTATCATAAATACATGGAATCCTGGGGATGGCTCTATGTGCACTCAGGTGCATCTCTCTTCATGAATAAGCCTTGTAACACTCGGAGCTCACGTGCTTGGCTCCTTGTGAATGGCATCAAGGCACCTTGGGTTGCATCAGGGGTGGAGCCTTTCACTTTCTTGTATTGCAATACCATTTTCATGTATGTATTGTGAAGCAATCAGTAATTTGCTGCAGTAGGTGGTGATGTGCCATTTTCTTTCACTTTATGCATCTTACTATTTGTTTTTGTGCTATTGAGCTTGGTTATGTGGTAGTTACACAGCCTCGATCTAAAACTTCAGGCTGTGCATTGAATGCTATCAGATTCTGACTTCATTTTTCAGTAGTCTTTTGACTTCCTTTTTACCTTGCTACTTATGCATGCTTCACTGAATTGCAAAATACAACATGGATCATGCAACTTTGGTTGCATAGTGATGCTAAATGTGTTGGTCCTCTGAGTCGCAGGAAGAATCTCAGCTTGCTAAGATTACACGTGATAGTGCTAAGATTACTGTCGAGCAAGTTCATGGCTTAATGTCACAGGTATACATTGTTCTATTCTTAATTTAGTCACATATCATTCGTCTAGCTTGAATTCTTTGAACATTTCCACTGCTGGATAGGAACGTCTTGACACTCCATGTTTTTATCCTTGGTTTTCAGGTTATTAAAGACATTCTTTTCAATAGTGTTGGTAAGTCAAGCAAGTCACAGACAGAACCCTCAGGTCCCGAGCCCATGATCGAAAGCTGAGAAGTTCCTGTACTATCAATCTGGATGTAGACCAATTTGGTGCAATTTCTAGGTTTCTTTTTGCAGTTGACTATATACATCTTTGACTCCTATTTATGTAGCTACAAAGAGGTGAAAGTTTACGGTGATTGGCTTCTCTTAGATATCATGACTTTTGCTGTTCAATGTTATGGAAGATTTTGTCAAGTTTTTCACAAGTTCTTTTCCTTTTGTTAATTATAAGTTCAGTAAATCGACAGGTTTGGTTTGGTACTTTTAAGGAAAAACCGGCTCTAAGTGAAATGTTGGGCTAACTTTATGAACTGTTGTTGCGGTTGTTTGGTTGGGAGCAAGTTATTTATGATAATTGATTCTCGGATAAGTTATCTTTGGATAAGTTATTCCACCATATATATGGGATAATTTATCTCATTGGACATCACTATTATAGGTTATATCTCACGCGGAATGAGCATTGTTATTCACTTATTCTATTCATCATACTACTGTTTGGATAACTTTTCAGAAATAAGATGACTTTGGATTGGACGAAACTAGTTAAAGTGTTCTTTTCATACGTGTACTCTCTTCAGTCCATTTTACTTGTGGCGTTCTTGAAGAAATTATATTTTAACTACTAGAGTATATATTTATTTACTATTTACTAGAGTATATTTTTATTTATTACTTATTATCTTTAAGTTACGTATTTTGATTATTATATCTTTATTTATTATCTTTAATTATTTAGAATATTAATCTCTCTTTCAATAAATATTCTCTCTTTTCTATACATGCACTTTAGATTTTCACTTAGATTTTCTATACTAATTAATCAAACTCTATCATTTCTATGAAAAAAATATTATTAAGGGAAAATTGGAAAAAATGCATTTAATTATATCTTGACTTCTTATTATAATAACTATTTTGAACCATCTATTTTTAATAAAATAAAACAAGTAAAATAGAGAGAGTAGTAAAGTAAGCACATCCTTTTTCTTCACTTCATATATATAAAACTTTGTGCACGGCAAAGCCAAAGAAACTTGAGGAAAACATTTATCCAAGTTTAATACGCCAAGTTAATTTTATTATGTTATCATTTCTTATTTCCTATATAAAATCCCGTATAAGTAATTTTTTTGTATGATAATTAAGTAGATATTTCGTAAACCTTTTCATAATTTTCCATAAAGGTGACTTAAACTAAGTTGAAAATTCCAAAATTTTATATATTGCTTGTATACATAGTACACAAAAGGGGGTTGAAGAATTAGAGAGGCTGCTGTATGCATTGTACAATATTAATATTGAAAAGAAAAACCATTTGGTTTACTGACCTTTCCTCTTCATGATGAGAAATTGAACTTTTCTTTTTCTTATAAAGCTCTTTATAAAAAGCTTGAATTTTTGGGTACCTTAGTAAATTTAATATGATTATGAGTTTGTATATAAGAAGACTTGA
Organism: Solanum tuberosum; assembly: GCF_000226075.1. Lineage (NCBI taxonomy): Eukaryota > Viridiplantae > Streptophyta > Magnoliopsida > Solanales > Solanaceae > Solanum > Solanum tuberosum. The sequence continues at coordinate 396,293 of NW_006239017.1, forward strand.
ACAAACTGCACAACTATCTGGTAAGAATTCTTTAATTTGTGTTTGTTTCCATTTGTTTTTTTGGACTCTTTCTGTCTCAAATTATCTGTCGTGTTTCTCTTTTACATGTTCTTTAAAAAAAATTAATTGGTAGATTATTATTATTTTGTTGACTATTTTATCTTCTCTCTTTTTGGAATACTATTTTATTCTCAATTATGTTTTAAGATATATAATCTTTCTCGGTTAAATATTTACTTTATTTATGTGCTTGTAGTTCTAGAACAATTATTACTAAGAATAAAATGGAAAAATAATTAATTTTGTTATAAATTTTTAAAATAATAAATAATTTGAATATGAGGAAGTACTTAACAAACAAAAGAATAGAATTGTTCCATGCACTCCCAAGAGAAAAGAGGTTTCGGGTTTGAGTCCCCTTGCCTTTGTTAGAGAGTGTTTTAATCTCTAATGTGAACTTTCTAGCGCAAATTTAAATTTAATCGAGCTCCAATATGGATATCAGATACAAAAAAACATATCAAAAAGAGTATAATTAGACCGATCGTTGAAATTAGTTATTAAGAGAAATTTGCTATTTGATGAGATTACTCCGAGAAAGATACTTTATTCTAAAATCTAGTTATAGTATTACGAATCATCAAATGTGTCACATTTTAATTAGAACCCAATTGTTAGTATTTTGTGGAAGTCATTGTACAATTAGAATACATAATTAAAGTTCAAATTTTAGATTTACCTTTTCGTACGTAATTTCTTGATTTTTCATTCTGTATTATAAAAAAAAATGAATTTCTTTTTATATATAAAAATAGTGAAGATTCTTCTTCCGTGATGTTTTGTAGTACTAATTACGTAAAAAGCAATTTGATTAGGAAACAAACTTTTAATTCGAGGATATTCTTTCATGAAAAAGAAAAAAAAAACTTTGTCTTGGTCGGTTAAGCTTTTAAAAAGTAGTTGAATTTAAAAACATAACACTACAAAAAAGAGTTAGTATAGGAGAAGGATATTTAATAGAATAAATTAATTTATTAATTTCAGTGTTTATAATGTATAAGGATTAGGATTATATTATCTTTAATAAATGATATTCTTGAATTGGATGTTGTAACTATTATATATTCTCAGATTGAAAGTGTTCACATAGTAATCTACCTTTTTGTCTTCGTTTACAAAAGCTTTAATTTTTCGTGCACATTCACCTCTATACGATTGACAAGGTAGATTAATGTACTTTTTATGGGCATTCGACAAAACTTAATAACTTTGGCAATTCAGTAACAATACAAAAAGAATCATGGTTAGGTACTCATAAATTAAAAATTATGGCTTCGCCTTTGTAATTCTAGCTAACAGATTTTTTATACAAATAGATAAAACTAGCTTATCTTGACTGTCCAAAAGTATAATCTCATTTATTTTTACTCCCTTGTTTTAGTTTATCTTTATACGAAGTTTAAGAAAGTACAATAAAGATGTTCTTTAATCTTATAGTTACTTTACAGGTTAGAAGATGGAGTTTATGCATAGGAGGAAAGTGGCTATATCCTTGCTATTATTTGCTCTCCTCTTTGCCTTTAACTTCACTAATCTTGAAGGATTATCAGCCAGGCCACCAGGTAACAATTTTTTTTTAAAATTTTCGTTTTGGGCATTGGCCTGTATGGCTAGAAATAACGTTTACTAGTCACTTTTGAGTTTTTGTTTTTGGAAAATTGTCTTGTACAGTTTTGTCAATTTAAGGTTGTATGAACTCCAGCATTGTAGTAATAATGCAGTACATTTATTACATATTTATAGAAGTCCTTACCTAATTAAAGCTAACTATCTCATTAAGCATTTAAGCTTATTGCTAAGAAATATTGTTTTATTAATTAATGCTCTTAATTGATAAATTGACTTGTTGATTATGCAGAAAGAAGATTAGTTGAATTAGATTATGCTTCAGAAGCCAAGCAATCAGATGATACAGTGAGAATAAATCCTTTGGACAATTTCAAGAAATACAAAGGAGGATTTGACATTACAAATAAACACTATTGGAGTGTGAGTTTTCATCTATTATCCTAATGTATTCAAGTTATATACATCGTCAGTATATTACAAATCGTACGATGTTAAGATGACTTGCCTGTAAATATGCTTTGTGTGACCTCTTACAAGTTAATAGGACTAAAAATAATATCTAACACGAAATTTCAACTTTTTTTTTTGTGCAGTCCACAATTTTTACAGGTATATATGGCTATGTCATTGCAGTGATATGGCTGTTGTGTGGCTTAGGATATGGAGTATTTCTTGTAGCCTCCACCTGCTGCTCTAAAAGGAAAAACAAAGAGTTTAAGAAGAAATCAACTTGTTATAAACAATGTTATCTCTGGCTGACCTTCTCAGCTATTTTCTTGACAATTTTAGCTATGTGAGTTACTTCATTCCTCTAATATTACCAAAGTTATCGGGTTTGAGCTCTGAGAGTGGAGTCACCTTTGGTAAGGAGGGCTTTTTTGAGTCGTAGCAGAAACTGATTTTGAGAAGTCGGTAAGTACTTTTAGAACCTTGATCAAGCACGAATTGCTACTCTAATAATGACAAAAATACTTTTCAAATAAATTAGTCAAACACAAAGTGCTACACTCCAAGAATACTTCTTTTCGAAAAGCAAAATAAGCAGATTTTGCAAGTTTGACCAAACAGACTACTTGTTGGGCCCAAAACAGGTACCAAACATCGGATGGGAAACATAAAAAAATATATGTACTGCATCCTTGAATAAAGTATTTTCATTTATTGTGGAAGGTTTATAAAATTGAGATACTTTCACTATCATTGCAGAACAGCTACAGGCCTGGCACTAGGAGGGAATGCAAAACTTCGTTCAAGAACAAATACAGTTGTGGACATTGTCGTTGATACAGCAGAGGGGGCATCGGAGACTATATACACTACTACTGGAGCCCTGAGAGCGATGTACACTGACTTAGCACATACTGATATACGTCATGAGGCTGCTCGTTTCCTCATTCCCACCTCTCGAAGTCTTGACAGACAGGCTGCTGATATACATAGGGAAGCCACCGAAAACAGGCGTTTAATCATGAAAGGCCTTGACATATTGTAAGTCTTCATCTTCTAGTAGAGGCAAATCCAGGATCTAGAGTTAGTGTGTGCTTTCGAGTCCATACAATTTCATGGCAATTAAATAAGTGAGCCAACAAGTTTACGCTCATTTTATGTTGCTAGAAAAAAAAACTGAAATGCATACTACTTTTTGTTGGCAGGTATATAGTAACTACATTGATCATTTCACTCAACTTGGTTGCTGTAATTGCCCTAACAGGTGACTACTAAATCCAACTCGACTTTTCCTGTTGTTCGATATTATTTCAAAAGAATCTTGAAACCAGAACTAAAATGGAAGTGTAAAATACCCCTTGTCTGGGAGCTAGAATTCACTAGTATGATATTCAAATTTTGCCATTTCTCTTGTTTAGTTTGCAAAGAGGGAATTAGAAAAGGAGACTAGTTATTTTTGGGTAAAAATTTATCCGCACCAGGTATTTTTGAGTAGGGCTGTCGTTAAATATCTAATTCTGACTAAAGCTGCAATCTTTTTCATTGCAGTATTTGGAATCCTCAAATTCAGAAGAACTTTTCGCCTGTAAGTATATCATGTCAATGGCGCAAATTTTTGCCTCCTGTTTAGATACAGTATATCTGATTTACACTTTCCAAGTTCTTGGAAATACTCCGATAGTTTCTAATTTTTGAAACATTTTTCTGATCCATGCAGGCTGATTGCAGTATGTTGGATGTTTACAATTCTGTGCTGGTTATTTTTCGGGATTTATTTCTTCCTAGACAAGTATGAAAGCAATTTCCAATAACTTCTCAAGTTCTTCTGTTTCATCTCAAAATTGTATTCCCTTGGCGTGCTCATGATCAAATTGCATCTGTTTATTGCAGCTTTGCTGGAGATGCATGCACAGCTCTAGAAAGTTTCGAGATAAATCCCTACAACAATAGCTTGAGTTCAATCCTCCCCTGTAGTGAATTACTCACTGCAGAATCAATCCTATATGAAGTCAGTGAAGGGATTCATCGAATAGTGAACAGGGTAAAATTTAGTTTATTTTAGTATCACAGCAAAATAAGTAATACTTCTGGTATTTTGAGCAATAAAATTTTTGTTTACTACAGTCTTGATAACATGGAAATTTGCAGGTAAATCGTGCTTTATCAACAAATTATGGAAATGTTGCACAAATCTGCAATCCATTCTCCGGTCCACCTGACTATAACTACGAGCCTGATGAGAACTGTCCATCTAGCGCAATCAGGATAGGAGACCTCCCTCGGGTATATAGCTCAAAGGCTATAATTCACAAATTTCTTCACACATAGTTACTGTTCTTAGTCTTTCCTTTACATTTGATTTGACGGAATTTTCTCTTCTTGTATGAAGATAATCAAGATGTTGACTTGCACGAATGAAAACTGCATAGGAGGAGTCTTGATTCCGCTTAGGGACTTCAATAACATCGAGGCATATACAACTGCTCTCAAAAGGATACTGGATGTGTACCCTGGAATGGAAAGCCTAGCAGAATGCGACACAGTGTATGATTCGTTCTCTGATATCCTTGACTACCACTGCAAACCATTAAAGAAAAACGCGCATATGACATGGGGAGGACTCGTTTTCCTGTCAACAGTAATGGTCGCGTTAGTCCTCGTGTGGACATTTGAAGCACACCATGAACAGAATCATCATCACAACTTTGATAGTTCAATCAAGCCTCATTCTTCTGCAACAGTAGATATGATAGAATTAGGCAAAGTTAAAGAAGCCGAGGTTGATACTAATCCTAGTTCAATAACCTAAATGACATCTGATTAAGTGTTAGCTTAGAGAATTATACAGATTTAACAGATTGTAGGGATTAGAAGAGTATATATAGGAGATCAAAGGGATCTCTAACATAGCAATATAGGAGATTCTTTATTGTTAACAAAGTTAAAACAAGCCAGTTTATTGGGACAAACCCCTAATGGCATGTATGAAATTCAAACAAGAAAGAAATGCATCTATTTATCAAAAAAAATATTCAGAAACTACATGTTCAAGTGTTGTCAATTGTATTTAAATATTTTCATAGTATATGCTGGTATTCAACCTCTACGAGGCAAGACTAAAGTCTGGGTACAATACCAAAAAGCAAGACTAATCACCTCATCATTGACCAGAGTTTGGATTCAATACTTGCTAATATGACATCGTCTTTGTTAGGAACCCCTTTTGCCTAATGTGGAACTTTTGGACGTAAATCAGGACTAGTCACCTCCTCCCTTGGGGTATAAGAGTTTTCCAACTATTATCAATTTATCATATCCTTACTGTCACAATATCGGAATCTTATTAGCCTAGTTGGTTTGTCACGTGAGTTCAAGGTGAGGGTTTGATTACCCACATTATAATCGTTTCACCCATTTCCTATTTCCCCTTCCCGTACCCCTATGCAATGATAATATATATTTTTTTTTTAAAAAACAGTCACCGGCCTCCCAAGTCATCGATTTTTTGTGTATTTGAAGAACATATGAACGCAGAGGGGAATTGAGTCAATAAAGATCCAGTCGATAAAAATGGAATCTCAGCCAGCATCTCCAGGATTCGGAGCGTCATTGCAACTGAAGGACTGCATAGAAGAGCTGCTGAGATTCACACTTGTTTCCTCCATTGACGGCACTCTTGAAATTGACTTAGGTCTCTCTAAAGACTATTGCTCCACCCTCTTACAAGAAGATCCTTCCGACCCCTTTTTCAATCCCACTGGTAATTCTTACTTCTCACCCACTTTTTGTTGTACCAACTATTTGGGGCAACTGAACTAAAAGTAACCCATTTGCTATGCAACTATTGGTATTTTGTTAAAACAAGCGCTTGATCTTAACAACATAATACCCGGTGTACATAATACCCAGTGTAGTCCCACAAAGTGCGGTTTGAAAAGGATAGAGTGTACATAATAGACCTTTACCCTGCCTCCCATGGCAGAGCCAGGATTTTCAGTGAAGGTTCAAAGTATAAAGAAGTAAATATACTAAGAAGTCGAGGGGGTTTAACATCTGCTATATATACGTTAAAAAATAATGTTAACCATGTATAAACAATGATTATAAAAACAGTCCTCCATGTTTGTTGTTCAAACATGAATAACTAGTTTAATCCTAAATAGTTGGTATTGTCTATATGGGTCTTTTGCTTCTAATACAGGAATAAGTCTGTTACTTTAGGTGGTTCCCTTTTCTGGAACAGGGATTCAGGGAGTAGGTGCTGACTAATGCAAAGAGAATTGTCGATCTTTTCTTTTTAAAAGATTAAAACTTCTCATTTGTACCACTTTTTTCAGATTTTGGATACTTGGTCCTCTATCGAGTTGATTATTCTGTATCTCGTGCTGCCTGTATATGACAGGTCTTTCTGAAGGAGTTCCTTTATATCCTTTATACAAGCGCCTTGCAGCATCCTTATATGAGGCTATTTCTTCTGAAGCCTTGCCAAGGACAGAAAACAAACTTGCAGTAATGCAAGAAACTAGTTCTTTGAAGCAAAAGGAAGAAGAGTGGGCTAGTTTAATTAGGGAAAAAGGTTCACATTTGCTCAATGTAAGTTAAACATGTAATAGAGTTTCTTCCTTTTGTTTCAGTTTCACATACATCATTCCGAAGTTAATATATATTGGGTGTTGCTAACTACAGGTGCTTAAATCTGTGGACTTTGAACTCCATGTTCAGGAGCCTTACTTCTCTCTACTTAGAAGTATATTTATCTGGATATATTGCTTTCCGTAGCAAACTTAGTTTCCCGCCTTGTCATAGATTTATATTTCCTTTTATTTTTAATGCATTTTCACCTTTGTTGTCATAGTTGAATTCTTTGTTGAGTGTTCAAAATTATTTGCAGACGGACAGAAAACAGTTGAAGGAAGGTGTGCTGTTGGACACTATAATAAGTATGACTTCATTATGACTTGCATGCATTTTGCTTACTCTATTGACTGCTTCTGACATCTCCTCATTAAACATGTTGTGCTTAATGCTGATTCTCAAGGTCGCCAATCAGTTAGGTTTGTGTGCCTTAATTAGTCCACTCAATCGATTCAAGTGCCAAAATACTATTCTTAGAATACCTTGTGGTTAATAAAACTGTATTTGGTTGACTCTTGATTTTCTGTGTCATATGATAATTTGGATGTTCTGAAGAGGATGCCCAAGAAGTCATGTATGTTTGTTTTATACCGACCTTCATCAAAGTTTCCATCACAAGAAGAATTTCCATCTCCAATGTTTTAGATCATCATGGGTGCCTTCTATATTAGTAGTTTTCGTTTAACGTGATTCTATTTCATGATATAACCATTTTTAGTACAGAGCCGAAAAGTTAGTCCTGGTTTATCTTCAAATGTGTTGGAACCAGAACCTCACGATTGAACTTCGAGAAATATCCTTTCGTTCTAAAAGAAAGGACTTGCTTAAAAATGACAGGAAGCATCTTTGACACATTGATCTTCTCAAAGAATATTTTCTTCTCTTTTCCTCTTTCCTCTCTCAGATGATGTCTTTTTTGGATGTTAGAATTGAACCAGGTTCGTCCATCCTCATCAACAAATGTTTAGTTCTTCAAGTTCAGGTACATTCATCATGTACATTTATTTTCTTTTTATGTATCACTTTGGTACTTCTTATAGTCAACTGAAGAAAATGTGCATTTGCAGGATGTCCATCATTATCATTCATTCCATGAAATGTTAGAAGCAGAAAGTCTTAAAGAAGTTCTTCCTGGAGTGGATACCACTGAAGAAGGTGGAAATTTCTTACTGTATGATAGAGAGGATGTTACTTCTCACGCCATACCTTCCATGTTTGTAGGGACTTATCTATTTGTTGGAAGACGATTAACTTATGGATATGCTTACAAATATCTTATGTTTGAATCTAAGAGTAGTATCTTCTGTTAGATCATCGTTTATCTTATGGATATGTTTACAAATATCTTATGGTTGCTCATCCCTATCTTGAAAATCCTGATTTCCCTTCTCAATCTCTCCTATTCTTTTCACCTCATATCTGATGCTCATCATTTTAATGCCCCAACTCCATAAATGTGTAGCTGTTTCTATTGATGTGAAGAACACATAATTTGAGAGTACAAAAAAAGAATTATTGTTAAATAACAATGGTCATTCCTAGTTTGGTTTCTTATCGCGCTACTTGCGATCAGAATTTTAAAGCCAAGTTATAGTTGGTTTTTTTAAGGCTATCAAAGCAACTGTAATTTTGTTGGACCATTTGAGACCTTATTTGCTCTAAAATCTTGCAAGTGTAAAGCAATATGTTCAAGTTATAATTGATATGTGAGGTAAAGCCTTGTTTTCTGTTAGTTGGTACTATTTGGTAGTTGGTAGATCCATTTTTATTTGTAAATATGGAGGAACTGAAGGTGAGGCTAATTGTATACCGGACTTTGTTGCTTTCTGCTAGTAACTAACTTTTCAAAACTTGTAATTAGTAAAATGGATAACCAATTCGTAATTTTTTATGATAGATGTTCCTTATATGCAAGTTAAGTTGTATAAACATGAAAATTTCAGGTGTCCAAGTTTACCGGAGATTTTACTCAGAAGAGAAAGAAAGGTCAAATGGTGTTCTTGCTATCAGTGTTAAGAAGCTGGTTTCTCAGCCTTCCATCAATTTGAGCTCCATGCTATCTGTGAGTATGCCTTTAGCTCTACTTATCTTGGCATTGGAGGTATAATATTTAGATCATGTCAAAATGACATAATGCTATCATTGAAGTTGTGTTCTCCTGTAAGTTAGAAATGATTCTCTGAGATATTTTTGTCAAAAATTTGCTTCTTATTGACTCACAAGTCCCTACAACTGTATGTGCTTTGATATTGCATGAGAGGCCCTAGGTATACCTGCTTCAGGATCAAGCACAAATTTTAACTTCTATTATCGTTAACACACTTGTCCTCCTACAAGTGTATGTGCTTTAGTCGTGCATTAGTTTGCCCTTAGCATAGCTGCTTTGAGATCAAATCCAAATTTTCACGTCTGTGTCAAGACTACAAAGTTTCATATATTGTTTCAGGTGCGCGTATAGAAAAAGAAAGATGTTTGTTAAGTCCTAATTAAGAGTCTAATTTCTTTCAGGAACTGAGCTATGCTGGTGTTCAGAGGCTTTTAGGATTCGTATGTACAGCTGGAACAGTTTCTGAGGCACTTCCACCGCCAACATCTTCTCTAATCTCATCATTTCTATTGCCACATAATCCAAATGTATGATATGACTATGTTGGTTTTCTCCTTGTGAAATACTCTAGGGCAAACTTCTGCTTCCTTGTGAATAAGCTGTTTTTATAGTTATTATGATTGTTGAAAGTTAAAGGATTATTGAGATGACATTTTTTTAATAGAAGTAAATTGAGATGACAGTAAGATGAGAAAGAAGAGAGAACTGTATCCCATCAACCTCTTTGCCACATTTCTTGGCTAATAGAAGCAAGCTCTTCCGTTTGCCTTTTTGTACGTCAGTAAGACACCAAGAAGTTAGATAGAACTTCAAATGTCCACTTGATAGAAACAGGGTGACAGGAGTTGGACTGTTATACTGAAGCAGTTTCAGGCTCTTTACTAATGTCCATCCTATGTAAAGCAATACAATTTCTTCTCCATTCTGTTACTAATATTTTGTCTTAACGAGAGGGGTAAGGTAGATGGTGGATGACATATTGAACTATTTAAAGTAGGAGAGCAAGAAAGTAGGAAAAGAAAATGAGTAAAATCTCTGTGCAGGTTATTTTACATATGAGAGTAATCCTAAGGTATCTAGTTTCTGCAACAGACTAAAGGTTGTACATTGACTGATGGAGCGAGGGCATTGTCAAAGCACGTTAACAGGAGCAGTGACAGATACTGGGGTAGTTTTTCTGGAAGTGGTTAGTCCCTCACTCCAGAGCCCTTCAACATAAACATCCTTGATTTGCAATATGTGAGGTTCTAATGCTTTTGTGTCTGTTATTTTTCTTCTTTTACGAGTACATTGTTACTTCTGGAAAGCAATTCCTGTTATCACCTGCTGCATGATACCAACGATTCATGTGCTACTGTCTCGTGTTTTTCACTTTCCAGATTCTGATAAAAATAGGATTGCCCTGGATGTCATCAGGAACTTAATAACGCGTTCCTGCTGGATGAATGTGCATATTGTTCCACCACATGGTGTTGTTTTTGAGATAAGAGTTGTTAATGGTTACGGTGCACGGTGGTCTAAAGATGGAAGTAAGGTACATATACTATGAAGTTGTTACAAGATTTCTAATCACTTGTCAATGAAAAGTAAGGTTTGTTTATTTCAAAAAACTAGCTGGTGGAGACTAAGAAATTTCTATTGGATTTGCAGTTTATTGGTTTCCTTGAGCCCTATATGGAGGATGGCCATTCAAAGGGATGGAGGCACTGAATAGCAGAAGATACAATAGGCGTTTAACGACCATGAATTTTTTTTTTTAAAAAATATCAATTTATTTGAATCTTTGGATTATTTTGTAATTATATGTATGAAGATAGAATTTTACACTGTAGGAATCATTCCCTTCTGTTCTCATTTGTTATAACATTAGACATTTCACTAATGCTTAATTACCAATGGATTACCACCTAAATAAAAAACATTTAACCCTCCACAAATAGTTCAAGATAGAGAAAAGAGGAATTATCTCAAATTTATAATAGCAAAAAAAATTGTTTGTGTTACTTGACACATTAAATTTGAGAAAACTTGGTTAGAATTAACAGGTCTGCGCCAAAAATCATGTAATTGAGGCGATTTTTTTCGGTCGTCACTAAAAATATGTTTTCTTGTAGTGTTATATGGTTTTATAATATTAATTGTGATCAAAGGCATAGAGTCGCTTTGGCCGAGTGGTTAAGGCGCTCGCTTGCTAAGCGAGTGGGATTCCCCGCGTGAGTTCTCGACTCACAGGCGACGATGTATTTTTTTTTGTCAAACTTTGTTTAACGCAATTTTATAAACTTGTGCTGTTTTGGTAAGATTGTATAAATAATTGAAACAATTTTAATAGTTTTACAATTTATAAGGTTTTATCTTTATAAGAAAATAGTTCAAAGCGCAAGTCCAAACAAAATGACGGGCCCTTAAGTTGGTTTGAAGAGTCACCTACTATATGAAATTGGTGTAATTAATAGGGTACTAATTACTAATCTAGTAATTACACAACCTAATAATTATACTAGTCTGTTTATTTGTTTATTTGTAAAAAGACGTACTTGAATTTGATTATTAGATACTCCTTGTGTCTTGAATTAGTTGTCCTCTTCCCTCTTTTTAAGAATCAAATTGTGTCTACTTTAATCATGAGATTTTTTTTATTGAATTGACAATATGAGAAAAGCTTCTGAGATGTAGTAATTCTCGTATGGTTTTTAAAAAAAATACATTTTAATTATAAAAAATAAAATAAAATAAATTCAACTTAACTTCAAAGATTAATCAAAATAACTATTGAAAGCAAAACATGGTAACTAATTTGAAATGAAGGAAGTAACTTCATGGGCTCAAATAAGATGGTCTTCTCGTAAAAAACGTGTTAGAAGAGATTTAAAGCCCGTTTGAATTAATAAAATGGTCTTCTTGTAGACGTTTTCTACACAATATACTAGAAGAGATTTAAATCCCATTTGAATGGATTTATAGCTTATGATTAAATTTAAAAAAATTATATCTTTTAATTTATTTTGACTTAAACCCAAGTTAAATCTCTTTATCATCTTATTCAAAGTCAAACACAAAAAAAATACTTAAAATTATTTTGGCTAAAAAAAAAAAAGCTAATCCAAACATGTGTTTGGTATTTATATTAGAGTCCGAGTAAATTTGAATTTGTACCAAAAAGTCCCTAACACTCTCTCCATACCCAAGAAAATTCAAATCCGAAATCTGTTGGTTAAAATTGAAGGAATATTTACGGGGAAATGATCAAAATGGTCCTTAATGTATGGGCTTTGATTCCATTTGGTCCTTAATATATGAACTTCATGGAAATGGTCCTTTATGTATTATAAATTGTGATCAATTTGGTTCTTAACTCTAAAATTAATATTTTATTTTTTTTGCCATCAAAATACACGGAATATGTAAAAGATGCGCTCGTTCAAGACTTTCCTTCCCCTGTTTCCAAAAATTCCAAAAGGGCACATCAAGTTTTTTTAACCTAAAGGGCAAAATCGCTCCTGACAAAATTAACGCCGTTACTCCTTTAAAAAACATAAAAATCGTTGACGATACAATTTATTTTTTTTCTTTAAAATTGCGGCTGTGAATTTTTTTTTAACAACGCTGCCTCAGCAGCGTATAAAAAATAAAAATAGCTGCTATAGTAGCCATTTTCTTAAAAAGTTTAAATTTTTTTATTAAAAATTCCCGAGGTGAGGACTGCTTAAAAAAATAATGGGAAATTGCTGCCACGGCAGCGATTTCAGTAGAATTTTTTTTCCAATTGAGTTACTTTATAATTTTTTATTGTATACTTTTTGATTGCTAGCAGCAATTGGAAAATAATAATAAAAATTCTTACTGAAATCGTTGCTTTGGCAGCGATTATTTAAAAAGAATTTTAAACTAAAATCCCTACACATGGAGCGATTTCCCATTATTTTTTTAAGCAATCCTCACCTCGGGAATTTTTAATAAATTTTTTTAAAGAAAATGGCTGCTATAGCAGCTATTTCTATTTTTTAAATGCTGCTGGGGCAGCGTTGTTAAAAAAAAATTCACAGCAACGATTTTTATGTTTTTTAAAGGAGTAACGGCGTTAATTTTGTCAAAAGAAAATTGCTCCGTCAGGAGCGATTTTACCCTTTTGGTTAAAAAAAATTTAATGTGCCCTTTTGGAATTTTTGGAAATAGGGGAAGGAAAGTCTTGAACGAGCGCATCTTTTACATATTCTGTGTATTTTGACGGCAAAAAAAAAAATATATATATTAATTTTAGGATTAAGGACCAAATTGATCACAATTTATGATACATAAAGGACCATTTCCATCAAATTCATATATTAAGGAGCAAATAGAATCAAACCCATACATTAAGGACCATTTTGATCATTTTCTCGAATATTTACAGTCCACGGCAACCTAGTTGGTAAAGAGCTTTTTATTTTATTTTCTAGTGATTTGGGCCGAGACAAGTTACAGGAAAATACCCTAATAACTCGAAAACGCACGCTGAACTGAAGGTTCCCTATTGCTCCGCTGCAGCTCTTCACTCTTGAAGGTACCAAACAATTTCTAACTCTTTAATCCTTTTTGCCCATATATTTGATTATATACTTAGGTTTTGTGTTAATTTGGGTAACTTCACTGTGAAATTCATGTGTTTTTGTGTTTCAAACAAGGTAAAAATTTATACTTAGGTCAATTTTTATTTATGAATTCTGCCTTATTTAGTCTGTTTATTGGCGAGAATTTCTCCTTCTTTTTTTTTTGTTTTAAATCAGCGATTGTATTGATGTAACTTCGTTTTTGTTGGATCTGTTTGTGCGACTTGCTTTCTTGTGAAAGCTTACCCAGTTTGGTTTTGCTCTGCACATGTATGTATGTAATTCTGTTAAATTGTTTGAATATCGTAATTCAATGTGCAAAGTAGGAATAAGGATGAGTTTGTCGAAAAAGAATTGTTCTTTATTGCCTTTTGCTTTAACAGGTTATTTGTATTAGTGAACTTAGCAAGATGAGTGCTAGACCTTTCTAAGGTCCTGTATTTGTAACTTTGAAAGACCTTTCTGAGTTAATGTATCTAGTTAAATAGAATGTCATGTTCGGGAAGACATATTGTGTTGCCTTTTTCAATCTCTTTGGGAGATTGGAGCTTTGCCCCTTTTAAATGAGTACTAGCTGTTGAATTAATTGACTGAAAGTCCACAAGGTGGGAGTAGGGGACGTGCTTAGTGAAACATGGAGATGTCATCAGGTGCACATCCTATACTAGTTGCGAGTGATATGAATCTGGTGGTAGGCTTAGACTGGGGATTTGTGCTTGTTGGAGGTAGCAGGCTGCTTGATGGATTAGTAGAGCTGTCAAGATGTCATGTGAACTTGACCTGAACCATTGTTGTCAAGGAAGAAAACATTTGACTTAAATTGAGTGTTTACTTGCATTTTAGTCTTGCTAAGTTGGCATTGGCTTTTTTTGTATGCCGATTGCTGGCTAGTACGTATTCTTCTGTTTTAACTATTGAATTGTGTTATATGCTACTATTGTTGGGGTTCTTCCTTACTCCTCCCAATCTTTGTACAGCAAAGTTCTCAACTTCTTTTACTCTAGCGAAATCAAATTGTTGAGATGAGAAAAGACAGGCCAGCTGTTGCAAGTTCAAGTAAAATAAGATTTGATGACTCTGATCAACATGAATCTTCATCTGAAGACGAGGAGGAGAAGGGGATAGAGGAGGAGCTTGCTGATGTGACCTTTGAAGAATTGCAGAGAGCACGGTCTGATGGGTCGGCTACAGTGTATAGGAAGCTTAATTCGGAAGGAAAAAGTAGCCGAGCTAACAAGAACAGGCCAATGGAGATGAGTAGCAAAAAGCCAGTAAGCCGATTTAGGGAAATTATCCAAGTTCCTAAAAAGTCCACTCGTGACCCTCGTTTTGAGTCCTTAAATGGCCAGGTAGATGAAGAAGGGTTCAAAAAGAGATACAATTTCCTTTATGAGGATAATCTTCCAGCAGAAAAAGAGGATTTGAAGAAACAGATGAGGAAATCAAATGACCCAGAAGAGAGAAATGAACTGAAAAGTCGTGTTTCTTGGATTGACAAACAATTGAAATCGGCAGGAGTGAAGCACACTGAGAGAGAGATTCTGGCAGAGCACAAGAAGAAAGAGAGGGAAGCTGCTAAGCAAGGAAAACAACCTTATTATCTCAAAAAATCTGAAATTCAGAAACTCCAACTTATTGAGAAATACAAGTCACTCAAAGCAGCTGGCAAACTGGAATCATATATTGAGAAGAAAAGGCGCAAGAATGCTGCGAAAGACCACAGATTCTTGCCATATCGGCGTCCTGGTGAGCAAGAAAACTAGTGAAATGACATGTTTGTATGCTGTAGCAAATTTGTTTGCTTGGTTTTCTCCTCACAAATATGTAGAGAGCTTGCTTTTTAAGCATGACCATGTGCCTTTTCTTTTGTTACGTCAATTTTGTTATCGTTCAGCTGATTTCTATAGACTTAGTGGCTATACTTGCTGTAATTCAGAACCTGGACAGAGATGGTTAAATTATAATATTCACAATCTAGCAGTCCATCCTTCAAGTGACTCATTTTGTCTATTGTTGAATAGTTACTCTTTAATAGAAATAAGCTTGTCCATGATTAGTCGGGCTACATCCATTTCTTCCTAGTGTGGAAAGCCATTAGACATGTGTAGTGTGTTGAGAACAATTATGACGTCTAATATTAGGTGATTTCTTCCTATATGTCCAAGTCTTGATGGATAGAATTACCCAATATCTAGTGGGGATTCCATCAAATTAGTCGAGATGTGAGTAAGTTGGCTTAAACCCCACCCAATTTTCACCTTTGTATCAAACTCAATTCCCCCGGTGCTGTTTCAACACTGTCTAGTTCATGGTCAGGGATGAAAATTAGTTTCACTCCTTGAGTGAAGGAATCATTGATCTTGGGTTGGGCTCCTTAATTTGACAGGCCACTATTGCAATATGAGACACACAATTGGCTGGGCCTTTGTCCAATAGTAGAGATGGCTAAGAGTGTGTTATTGAAAGTTCAACTATATATTATTGAAAATATACAAAGCCGGGTGGAGGTTGAAGACCTGTGGGTTGTAAACTTCTTTTCTCGGAGAAGAAACAACAATGGTATCTCAGGAATAAGCATCGGCTAGTTCTGTCTCAGCAGCCGCGGTCTTTAAAACTATCAATATATATAATCTTAATCCTGCCTCCAAGGCCTAGCTCGAGTGGCAAAGGGTGGAGGATTTGTGGCTTAGGTCGCAGGTTCAAGCCCCACACCATGCAAAGCGAAGCCCGATATTTAAGTGGAGAAGGGTAGAGGGGCGGGCCCATTATCCATCGAGTTTAGAAGGCTGTGATTGGTCCAAAGGACGGTCATAGATGGATTTCTCGGTTATCAAAAATATATATATATATATAATCTTAATCCTTTTTAGTAGATCATAGTGATTAGTGATGTATATTAGCTTTTGAAATTCCATTCCCCTTTGATGTCCCTACTACATATTGGATAATCATTGCAGGAAAAAAAAGTATTGTGGTAGAAATTTACCACTCATTGTTTCGAGTTTCGACCATAGGAAATTAAAGAAAATAATTTTGGTATATTGAGATAGTGATACTTTTGGAAAAAAATATTATTTGATCTATAAATTGTAAGACGTTCAGTTAGGAAAACCCACAAGCTAAAACTTCAATTCTCATTCATACAAGTCTCTGTCCAATAGTGTCCAAGAAAGGCCATCAATCATAATCATAATATAATATAAATATAAATTTATAAGATGAACCTAAAATGAACCATCAACATCAAGATAAGGACCATGAACCAAATACTTCTTGAAATGATCATTCATTTTTGCCATTCACTAAGTTTTGTCCCCATACTAGTGATTCAATGCATTTTGGCTTAGTGCTCAATTTGTTACTTTCTTAGACAAAAATAGAACCAACAAGGCTTTGAGCCCAGCCAAGAGTGAGCTTCTTAATATTCTCTTCTCGCAGTCATTTTAACGAAAAAGGATGATTGTTAGGAAAAACCATCTAACAAAAATATTTATATGTTCTTGTTCATCCACGTGATTGTGTATCTCTTCTTTATTTTTAAGTGATAAAGGAGATGACAAAGGATATTTTTTTTACATCGCAGTCTCAATAATGAGTGTAAATTAATAATCAAGCCTATTCTTTAGTTTTGTGCGTGTCAATCTTTATCCCATTTTATCATATATATAGTTTTCTTTTAGTAGTATTAACTTTTAGCTTCCATCTACTTGGATGTAGAATATTTTACATCAAAGATACCTTTTTGGGGAGGAAAACTTTCGTATCAAACTGTCTTATGATTTTTTAAATTTATTTTTAACTTATGAATTTATTTTTCATTGATTGATAAGTAAATGAGAGTCGTATGTGACAGCAAGAGAAGCTAATTAGCTAGAGATGGATTATATTCATCATTTAAATTTGATGAGTTTAATTTTTAATAGTTTTATGTACTTGTAAAATTATCAAAATTTTAGTATATATATATAAACCGTTGTCGAAGAGGTTTTAGGGATAAACATTTGAAGGACTATAAATAAGAGAGCAATATTGAAAACACCTTTAAACTTGATGCAAATTATTAGTTGTCCCCGAACTATTGACAGCCCTAAAAACACCTCTTTACTTGACTAACTAAACTTAGATACACTCCTAATATGCTACATGACATAGCAAATGGTCTCAAACTCTTGTATGAGCATGAGTCTCTTAGTAAAAAGTCAAAAGAAGTGTTGAAAACACGCCTAAACTTGACAAGAATCAAACTCCAATTCAAGTGATTTGTGCCTTCTAGTTATGTTTTGAAAATGATTGGCCAGGTACCATGTATTCTAGACAAACAATGTACTAGGACTTAAAGTTTGTTTGATTAATCTTCTGAAATCACCTTATTTTTATTGAATTTTTTTTTTGTAAAAATAGTTTGTATTTGATCATAAATTTTAAAAATATTTTTTAATAATAATTAGTATTTGTCCAAACTTTTTAAAAAGGCTTTTAGGTGTAATTTGGAGAAAAAATTATGTTTTTAAGCTTCGAAAAATAGCATTTGATACTCAACAGAAACACTTATTTTCTTCAAAAAAAATTTTACTCAAGCATCTCTTCATCTTCTTTTTTTAATACTAATATTTTTGACCTATCAAAAACTTGGCCAAACATACTATTTGTATTAATAAAATAATATTAGTATCTATTTTACCAACAAAAACAAGTGATTTTTGAGGCTCTAAAAAAGTATTTCATCGATTGTTCCAATAAATGAAGGGTGATTGGTTGCTTTCCAACTTTATATTATTATATTTATATTGATATAAGCAAAGTCATTTTTTGGGGCCCTATGAATTTACTACTTAGATTTTTTTGCTGAGAACTTAAGATTGGTTCCCCCTACCCAACTCTTTTAATTTCCTCTCGTTTTAATTTTATTTCGAATGTCTTTGTATGGACTCACTCACCATTTGATGGTGAAGATGAGTGTGCTACCTAAATTCTTTTTGGTTTTTACGTGCGGTGAACTGGTGATTGATGTCTAATAATTTGAATTCATGCATTACATGCTATAAGATCATTTTTAAAGTCACGCTAAATTTTTTCCATTTTCACAAAAACTCGAAATCAAAATCTCTATTTCAATCATTCTATTATAACTCACGTAATCTAGTTATTTTATTATAGTAGCTTGTTAGAGTACATATAGAGAGTCGTGGGCCATTTGAGTATTTGATCAGCTTTTAGAGTTCATTTAGATTACAAATTAAAATAGGACGTGCATAAAATAGATGAAAGTACGGTAAATAGTGATTTTCTTAAATATCAAAACAGTGAAAAGTACTATATACATTTTTAAATGATGTCAAAATTTACTTTTAATTTATTGGGAAGCAAATATCAAAATTATGTACCAAGTCACTATTGGATCTATTGAAGGAGTAATTAGTGGTTCATAGACAAAATGAAATACTCAAATTATTCTACATGCTCTTCCGTCTCATATTAGATAAACATCTTACTAAAAATATTTTTTATTACCTGATTTATTAAATCAAGATAAAATTAATTATTTTTTCTCATTTTACCCCTACAATTAATATAGTCTTCTGAATGTGAACAATTCACAATACTAGCTATTCCTATACATTACGTATTTTTCTTAAAACTTACTTTTACGTACATTGATATGAACAAAGAGCAAGATGGTAAAATTATCATGAATTTATTAATGATTTTTTAATAATAGTATAAAATAGCAAAATGTCAATCTAATATGGAATGAAATTGAGTTATTTTTATTTAATCACACGGTATCTTAAATCTTAAGAAAGTAAAACTATTACGAAAAAAAGATAGCAAGTTTCTTTATCCTTCTATTTTACCAGTACTAATATATATATATATATATATATATATATATATATATATATAT
>NW_006239017.1:416134-427616 GCF_000226075.1 Solanum tuberosum
TATATATATATCCGTGGAAATTGCTAAAATTTTGAGCTAAAATAGTGACAAAAGTTAGGTAGGATATTAGTCGGTGGAATTATATATCTCACCCCTTTAGTATGAGCATTAATGATATGAGGGTCCAAAAGTTTCTTTCTTACATGTCAATTGTCATTATCAATTGTTATTTGTTGAGGCTACATGAGGACCAACGTTCACATTTCTACTCTCAATGTGCCATTATAATCTTTTCGAAAATAGTCACTTAACGGAGAATCAACTTAGTTGCTCAGTTAGTTGACTATGACAAATGTGAAGGTTCGATTGATCTCTTGGTAGTTAATTCCTTCTCCATTTTCCCTTTTCCTACCTCCAACCAAAAAAAAAAACTCGATTGTTTAATTATTATTTTTTGAAAAAAAAATTTGTTCAAGAAGTTAAATTTCTCTTTAGAATCTAATTCTTCACTTTAGCATTCTTTTTTTCCCCTTGTATTTCAATTTTCATGGTGACATGTTTTTCTAGATAGCGTTGAAAATTTAGGATTATCCATGTTTTTTAAAAGTGAAATTAGAAGGGAATATTTTAAGTCTTTTTGACAATAATGTCATCCAGAAATAAAGCACACATAATGCACTCTCATGAGCTGTATAAGGATTAAGAGAATGTTTGGAATAAATGAAAATAAAAGATAAAGTAGTTTTTTTATTTATTATTTAATTCTTGATAAGTAAATAAAAAATATTATCCAAAAATAATTTATATCTAATTTAGACAAATATTATTGAGGTAAGATATGACGGGATGGGGAGAGGTAGAGTGGTTGGAAGAGGTTGTTGGGGGTGGGGGGGCATGGGGTGAGAAGGTCGGGAGAGGGTAGGGTGTGGTCGGGTGTTGCTGGATCAAAGCTGAGGAGACAATCACTAATGAATCTTATTTTCCTAGAAAAAATTATACTTAGAACATTTTCATGAACCAACCACGAAAAACTTAAATATAAATTTTTATAATAAACATTAATTGAGAATCTGATAAAAATAATGATGGACTTGTTATTACAATAGGTGAATAATTGCATTGGTCGTGTAAAACATTTTTTATAAACAAATTAAATGTATAAAGTACTAAATTAATTTTTTTTTAATGAAAGCACGTCGTTAACATTAATAAGATTCTTGCTTTACTTAATTTCTTACCAAATGTATGGACTTTTTTAGCTTTGAGATATGCTACTAATCATAATTAGTAAAGGCAAAAAGAAGAAGAAGCTTCATGCTTAAATCTTAACTAACTTTACGCTAATCATTGGTACAACAACTTCTCAAATTTAATTAATTAACTTCACTAAGTACTTTATTCTTTATTTTGCCTAACAAATTATAATTATGGGCTAAGACCTTTTTTAAAGCAGGTAAAATATCATTAGGTTACTAGCCATCAACTCCACCTGTCGATATTAAGCTAAATGGTCTCTAATCCTTAAGGTCCACCATAATTAGGTGAACTAAAAATGTTTTAGTACCCTTAATTATAAAGGGACTCAAATTTAGTACCTTATCAATATTTTAAAGCACATCGAGAATCGAGATATACTTTTTTGGAACATTACATGCAAATACACGAGTTACTAGTCTAATAATTTTGATTTTAGAGAATTGGTAATAAAAATAAATTGATCAGTTTCAAATAAATTAAGATCGACTATGCATATGATCAGTTACCATTATCCAATGTTGCTCGATCCATTTAAACCAATCTAGGTCTAACATAATAAAACGATTAGTGTAATTCTCAATTATCACATGGTTATCATGTAATTGTTTTCTAGTCAATAAAAAACATTCCAATTAATAATCGTAATCGCAACGTACATATAGATAGGGACTAATTAACCACCAAAGCTAAATGTTAAAAATTGGTAATTAATTTCTTGAATATAATTAGGAGCTCAATTTTTTTTAGAGATATTTGAGAGACAAATATATTCTTTCGCTGTTTTACGTAACGATTTATTTATAATAATATGGCCTTAATGTTTAACCAAAAATATATATAATATGGCCTTGATGTTCCTTTGATAGTAACAGAATAACAACGTTCTGATTTGACAACAAAAAATTGTACAAGTATTTATTAAGTTCTGTCCTTATTTATGTTGAAGTTTAAGTTTGATCTATCAAAACAATAAAGAAATACTAAAAAATATAAATACTTCCCAAATTTTCTAATTTAATTTTATTGCAACTACCTCTTTATTACTGATTTATGTCATAATCATAAATACAACTTGCATCCTGTCTTACGTTTAATGATACTCTAATAAATTTTCCTCACAAAAATATTTAGTGGTAATAATTGCTTAATGTTGTATTTATAGTTACTAAATTTTTTATCGATATTTATATAATTATTCGTTATAAATACTCATATTATAACACATTTTGTCGCTGAATATAATATAATTACGACAAAATTCTTTATTTATTATAGTGATACTACACAAATGTTGAAATTAAATCAAGAATATTAATTCAATATTGTTTAACATTTAATCTTTTATAGTTTAAACTATGTCTAATTAGGTTTTGTTTATCAAGGTTTACTTGATATTGAATAAAACCTCCTGTCTCTCTTTTCTCTACTTTTATATAAAAAATATGTATTCATGATTGGATTTTTCACTTATGTCTATATTATATCCTTCAACAAAAAAATAAAATAAATTATCATCACTTAATCATAATTAATTAATATAAATTTACTTTGATTTGTATAGTAATTATTTTTATAATTAAATTATTTAGTTTAATGTCAAATTAAGTGCAAATAAATATTTTCAGCTTTAGGATCCATCCATAGCGTGCGATGTAGTTATCATAAATACTTGATTTAATGTCTACTTTCACATTTTTTGTATAAAAAATTTAATGTAAGTTTTAAATACTTAAAAATACATATGGTCCCATAGTATATATAAGGAGTAATAAAAAGCTTTTATTAGTCATACAAAAACTTTTGCTACAAGGCAGCTAAGCTATAATGCCATATGACATTCTTTGCATACATTAATTAAGCCAACGGCAATGAAAAAGTAAAAAAAAAAGTGCATGTGATCATTATAATTCATGTAATTAATAATTTTATTGCAAACGTCCTTCTTTATCAACATATATATAAAAAAATCTTTAGTCAAACTGTTAAATTCATGAATGATCTTTTAATTCTACTCTTTTTTTGGTTGACGAAGTAATTTGTTGTCGTTTTTTTGGTGTGCATATGATAATTGTAGGTAAATCATACTAGGTAAATCTGGTGCGATGAGCTCAATCAAGAAAGCAAACAGGCAGTTTCGAACTTAAAACCTTCAATTTTACGAGATTACCTGCTCAATCAATTTGGTCAACACTCTGATGGATATTATCGAACTTTGTCTAAATATTTGTCCCAATTTATATGACTCACTTTCCTTTTTAGTCAGTCCCAAAAAGAATGACACATTTCTATATAAAGTAACAATCTAACTATAAAATATCTATTTTACCCTTAATGAAATGATTTACAGCCACACAAATTTCTATCATTTATTTTGGACCACAAGTTTTAAAAGTTTTCCTTTCTTTCTTAAACTCCGTGCCGAGTCAAACTACCTCATATAAAATGGGACGGAGGGAGTATAAAAGTCCCTAGCTAATTAGGTGTTGTTTGGTTTGAAAAAGTTAAGTAGTTAAAACTTTGTTTGGATATCCTAGTGAGAACAGAAGAATGCTTTACTCCAAACCCTTCAATGTTTGTGGTCCTTGCTACAAGTACTATTTAATGCTATCTATATATAAGACATTTCTTGTGCACTTAATAGCATGGTTTATTTAGCCATTTAATAAAGTCGATGAAAATTATTACAGATAGACTAAGGTCACGATATGTTAATTTGATATAGCAAAATCATGAGCAAATTATTAAGTATCAGACGATGTGCTTAGTTTCAAGAACAAGAAAATATGATAGTAGTATCTATTTTTTTTAAAAAAAATATAGTATCATTTATCTTATATGAAAACAGACTTAAACACCACCGTTGTATTAGAAAAAATTAAAGCATTTTTTGGAATTAACTCCTATAACTAACCTTGGTTTGTTTACAATATTTTTCTACAACAATTAATTTTTTATATTGATGCAACAGAAACTATATAACTACCCTATAGAAATATAGCTAACTAACACATGGCTAAAGAATTAGGGTAGATTTGTAGAGATATATTTTCCCATTATGGCATTCAAGAAGTACTTAATACAATTTATTTAAACATTAACATTTGATTTATATTATAATTTATAACCCCACGAAGGCAAGATGCCTTTTTTTTTAAAGAGCGATTCCGATATGATAAAAAAAAAAAAATTAAAAAAATTATTTAAGAAAATATATTTTTTTTTAAATCAAGAAAGTAACTTTTGTTATAAAAATAAGGAAAATAAATTTCATATATAATTTAAATTTTTTAACGGATTATCTGATGCAATATATAAAAATGACAGGGCTGCATTTATTTTTTAAAATTTTACATAACATGCATATATTTAAAACTCATTTTCCACCTTGCACCACGTGGGTACAAAATTTATAATATCTTCCCTTTTCCATTTTCTTCTCCCCCACCATTTGCAGGCGTACACGCAACCCATTTTTTTTTTTATAAAATATCAAATAAATTTTGATACATTTGGAAGAAAAAAAATGAACAAGATCTAGAGTGACTTGGTGTAATTTTCAATTTACTTATTAAATACTCCATATTAGTTTTGAAGATATCTCTATTTTTTACTTTGCTAGTTCGAGAAATGAACATTTAATGCTTGCTATTCTTTAAGTTATTTTTATCTTAGCAATACTCCGGCAATTTCAATTTATATGACTTAATATTACTTTTTAGTCGGTTGAAAAATGATAATTTTAAAATATCAATTTTATTTTTAATAAAATGATTTATAATCATAGAAATATTTATAAATTATTAGAGATCATAAGTTTTAAAAGAATTTCTTTTTTTTTCTTAAATTTGATCAAGTCAAATTACATTACATAAATTGAGACGAAAAAATATCTACCTATATATATATATATACAGAGAGAGATAGGGGGTCCAGCTAATTAGATGAGTGTATGGAATCTCCAACTACTGAAAATAGTTCTATAAACCGACAATAGCATGACCTTAGCACATGCACCCATTTGCTATACAATCAACCAATGCTATATATATGACCAACCCAATTATATATATACCTTTATTAAAAATTCTGTGTGTAATATATTTTTTTCTTCAATGAAAGTGATGTTTGGATAGTATTTTACCACTAATATAATAGTAATAATAGTGATAAATGATAATGGTATATATGAGTGATAGTCTAGTCTAGTATATATTGGTGACTAATGAAATGATTGTCATTAATGATGGATGATTATTATGATTAATGTTGATGATCGTAAATTGTGACTAAGGAAAATGTCGATTGATTGTGATAACTGATGGTAGTTGTGCCTAAGGGCAATGGGTGATAGGTGATAATGGCGAACTACAAGTGCAGTAGTAGTAAAGTAATTTTCTTATAAAAAAAACTTTAATTGGATAATATATTAGTAGTATTAAAATTTTGTTGTGGATCTTAATTATTCAATTCTATTTGGACTCATTATGAATTGGTTGTTGTGTGACATGGACAAAAGCATTTTAGAAAATATCTTCTAAGTATCTTTATGTTTAGTTGTTATCATTTTTTAAAATTATTTTCTTTAATAAATTAAGTTCTTGAAAATTAAGAGCAATAATTTCTAAATAAGAAAGATAAGTTCCGTAAGTAACATTCGACTTATTGACACCTCCTACACACTCCTCCCGCATAGCTTCCATTGCCACCATCTCACGCCTGACACCCGACTATTACATCTTTTATCGTGTTTGTCTAAATTAAAAATAAATATTTTTGAGATAATATTTTATTTAATTACAAAACACAAACACAACCTTGATGAAGAAAAATGAGTAAAATTTAATGAAATAGATTTTTTTAAAAAGATGTCCTTGTTAGATTCTCTTTGGCTCCAATTTTTTGGGCTCTGTCATATTCTCTGAAAAAACAAACCTATTCCAACAGAAAGCATAATTCTTTGGAAGTGAAAAAAAGAAAAGAAGAGAACATTATCAATGGATAAAACTTACAAAATGCTTCTAATTTTGTACTCTTTTTTATATTATATTTAATGAATTTGTTGTCAGCAGGACCAATTTGAATAGTTGGAATGAATCAATCATGTGATGAATGATGATTTCTTCATCTCTGGCATCAATTTTTGTTGTGTTTCCATTAAATTAATCTCCTAAAAAAGACCCCATTTTGAGGACCTTCACTTCAGATTCAGAAGCCCACTTTCAATTTGGACACTTCTCAAGTTTTCTCTTCTCTCTCCTTATCTTTCACACTTAACTAATCAAGAAAATGCCCCTTCAAAAGTTGCCTTTTTTTACTTTGTACTGAGCAATCAATGCTAACCGTGAACCCTTTTCCTCAGCTCTACTCTTTCTGTACAAGAATACATCCATATATTTTTATGGACTACTATACTATTTTATTACTTTGTTTTTTTTACATAATAAATGTATAAATGCCATGCCCCCATTTTGTTCCTTCCTCTTCTTGATTCATTTTCTGGCTTTCTCTTTCTCTTGACCACTAATGGCACCAAGTTCTTGAATAAATGAAAGTTGGATGCTTTTGTTGGATTAATGAAAGGTGCTTTGGCTGTGAATCTCAATAGGGTTGTAAAGGTTTGATTTTTTTGATCTGTTTGAGAGGTTTTGTGGGATTTTCATTTTTATTATACTTGTATGATTGAACCCTTCTTGGAGAACCATCTTTTCACTCTTTTGAGTGAGAGTTGTTAGCTGTAATTTTTTCTTTGTTAATCTGAAAATTGGGAGAAAGAGAGAAAGAAGCCCTTTTGCTAGATTTCCTTTGTGAAATCTTGAAAGTTCTTCAATTTGGTATCTTTTTCTGGTAATGCTAATTGAAGATTTGGGGAATGGCTACTTTGGTACCTGGTGTTCTATTGAAGCTTCTTCAGCATATGAACACAGATGTGAAAGTTG
The DNA here is from genome assembly GCF_000226075.1 of Solanum tuberosum. NCBI lineage: Eukaryota > Viridiplantae > Streptophyta > Magnoliopsida > Solanales > Solanaceae > Solanum > Solanum tuberosum. Next base: position 423,268 of record NW_006239017.1, read on the forward strand.
CTGGTGAGCATAGATCATCTCTGTTGCAAGTGGTTAGCATTGTGCCAGCATTAGCAGGTGGGGAGCTTTTTCCTAACCAAGGGTTCTATCTAAAGGTATCAGATTCTTCTCATGCTACTTATGTATCTTTGCCTGATGAACATGATGATCTTATTCTTAGTGATAAGATTCAATTGGGTCAGTTCGTTCATGTTGAGAGGCTTGAAGCTGCCTCACCTGTGCCTATCCTTAGAGGGGTTAGGCCTGTCCCTGGCCGGCACCCTTGCGTTGGAACTCCTGAAGATATAGTAGCAACTCATTCTTTAGGCTTCCTAAATAACAATGGTAATCTGTCTCCTGGTTCAAAATCGCGAGATAAAACTAAGTCTCCTTCAAAAGCATTTGGTAATAGTCATGTGGGGGTGAAAGATAATAAATCTGCAGTTTCTAGATCAAATGGTGGTACCAAAGAGGAAAAAGTGGAAAAAAAGAAGCCTACCTTGACTTGGTCAAAGTCTCACTTGTCGAAGTTAGCATTAAATGTAGTGGAGAAGAAGGATTCTCTAATGAGAGTAAAATCATCTTCTAGCTCAAGATCAATACCCACATCTCCTACAAGTTGTTATTCATTACCGACTTCTTTCGAGAAGTTTTCAAATGGGGTTAAGCAACAAGCAAAGGTTAAGGGCTTGGAACGATTGGAGAAAGCAACAACTAAACCTGGATTGGAGAAGTCTAGTTCTGTTCGTGGGGCGAGTCCAACACCGAAGAGAGTGCTGGGTGGGAATCCATTGAAGAATTATCTTCAAGGGCTTGAATTGGAGCCTAAGGCCTTGAGGAAGAGCTGGGAAGGGAATATGGATTTGAAGAGTAGAGAGAGTCCCAGATTGAGGGTCAACAAGCATGATTTGAAGCCTGAACCAAGGAGCACTTCTGTAAGTATTCTGTTTTCCCCCCTACCCTGTTATATAATGTTTCTGACTGTTCGGGCATTGGTTTAAACTGATTAAATGTATATCCACCTTTCCTTTTATGATTCAGGGCATAGGCTATGATTGGTTTTTAACATTTTGAAGTGAAATTTGATCAATATTCTTGCAGGATAGTTTTCTGCAAGCAGCCACGCCACCTTAAATTGTCATTTATTTATTTGGCTCTTGTTACATTTAATAGATTTTGATACTCATTATCTGAATGCTTTGATGGCAGGTTCCAAGAAAATCAACTAGTGAAAAATTGATAAGTAAAGAAGATAACCGGGGAATACTTGCAAAATCATCCAAAGAGGAAAATAAGGCTCATCCATCCTTAAAGAAGTCCACAAATGGAGAGCCTGTTGATGCTGATAAATCAAGTAAGCAGAAAATATCCAAGGGAAGAAAGCTACCTGGGGAGGTCAATAATGGCTTACAAGACTTGGTCAAAGTTGTTGTCAGTAATAGAATTTTAGCAGATGGAAATGTTGCCTGGTCTTCACTCCCATCTTCTCTCACAAAGATTGGAAAGGTATGCAGTTCTGAAGTGCTTGCATTCTTTACAGCTTGATGGCTTCTCTGTTCACTCCTCAAATGTTATTCGTGTATATTACATCTACAACCATTTCTCACCCCGAGGTTCCTGTAGCATTTAAGATAGTTCTAACCATGTTAATGCAGTTTTTGTCATGTTTATATGCTATGGTCTCAGAGTTAAGTTTGCCTAGTATATTTACTCTTTAGTTACAGATTTCTGAAAAGCATTTTCTGTTTTCCCACTTTTTCTAGTCACCTGATGGTCCTGCAGTTTAAAGGTTTTTAATTTTTGAGTAGGCATGTGCAGCTCATGTATTTGCTCATGAAATCTTTTCTTATTGGATAATTAAAGTGCATTATCGCACTGTTACCTTTCTCATTTTTTTTAAAGTGTATTAGCGGAGATTGGACTATTTATTTGATCTCTGAAAAATACCATTTCATGTTATAGGAAGTCATGAAGCACAGAAATGCTGCACAGATAGCAGCCATTGAGGCTATGCAGGTGGCTTCGGCTTCTGAAAGCTTACTCAGATGTCTAAGGTAGTCCTGCTTCTTTTTTCTTATTGTTTGGATAGTAGGAATTTAAGGTACTTCTTTTTGAGTGGCATAGTAAAGGTGAATTTTATGTTGCTGAAATCAGTTTATTCGCTTCAAGTTAAGACCCTTGAGCTAAGCAGCATGTGTGTGTGTGTTGATAAGGTAATATTTATTGATGTTGCGAGTTGTATAAAACCTAAAAATGGTTCTCTGCAAAAGACAATCTACACAATCAGGGAGCTCGTGGATGCACCAAAAACTAATTAAAAGGGACCTCGCGGCTGCACCAAAAACTAATCAAAAGGGACCTCGTGGATGCACCAAAAACAAATCAAAAGAGTTAGGCTGGATATCAAGTGCTCCTACATTTTGTAATGTTGGAGCCAACTGAGAAAGATTCAGGTTATATCAAATATGGCTGCACATGTGGGTATATTCTGTATAATCAGTTGCCAACAATTTAGAGTTAGCACCTGTGCCTAACTCAACCCAAAAGCTAGCTCATGAGGGGAGGTTTGTCCAAGTCCATATAAGGAGACCAATTTTCCATCCCTTTACCAATGTTGGACTTCTTTGGATGAGCTTAGCATGAGTGAAAAGTACCACTATATTCAACATTAAAGATATGGGACTTGAGCCTAACTCAACCCCAAAAGCTAGCTCTAATGACACTGTCATACGATATGGGTATGCAATTTTGATGTGGCATTTGCACCACGAGTTTAGTTGAATGGGACTATGTGCTTAAAATCTTGATCATCTTATTAACGTGATGCTGTGTTTAGTTGCCTGTTGTGGGTAGTGTTTGTGGGTGGTAAACTGGACCACAGAATTGTTAAGATAACAGCTTCAGTTACCTGATACCCTCTTTTAGGTAAGAGTAGTTCACTGTCAATTTCTCATTTTCCATTTCTTGCCTAAAATACAACAAGTGAACAGTTTCGTCACATACCATATAGGTGGAGGGCTAGTTGCTGAAAGGGACTGTCAGGTGTCTGATTATGGTTAGACAACTACAACTGCATATCTCAAATTAGCTTATTTTCATCTATTCAGCAACCTTACTCCTTTGGGAATAGGTCATAGCTTCAGTTCATATGCATGATTTTTGTCCTCCAGTTTAGGATATCGACTCTAAGCAGGACAGTTGCATGCAACTGAATTAGCCAGAATATATTTGCAGATAAGACTCTCGACGTGCCTTCAGTACTTTAGCATGGTTCGGGCATGTGAAGAGGAGGTGCGTGGATGTGCCGGTAAGGAGGTGTGAGAGATTGAGTAATAAAAGTTAGGAGGCATAGAGGTAGGCTATGCTGCTCGAACTTTTTAGGAATGTTGACAGGTGCGTGTGGGATTCTCCAAAAGAAAGTGCATTTTTTGAGATCCGACACGGGTGCAACAACATTTTTGGAGAGTCCAAGCAACATAGGAGGTAGGCCGAAGAAGAACATGAGGACGTGATTAAATAAGAAATAGTACAACTTTAACTTACCGAGGACATGATCCTAGATAGGAAGGTTGAAAATTAGAGTAGAAGGTTAGTAGGTAGCCGAGTGTTGTTGCGCTTCATGTGGGAGAGCCGGAGAGGCAGGGGCTAGACTCCTCTCTGCTCCTTATTGTTAATACTAGTCTTTGGGTACGCGTTTTGCACGTTTTCCCCTTGTCATTATTATAAACTTCTAACTTCTAAGTGCTTAAGAAGTCGAGCTATCAAATAGGAAATGAAATTTACATTATTAATTTTACCATTTACATTTCATTCATTAAATAAAATTCATAACAGCAAGACTGTGCAGTTTCCATCAAGCTAGAAATTTGTGAAGCTAATTAAGATATTCTAACCTCTAATGGTATGAATATGTCAAAGAAGAATATACATATATATGCAAAACTAGTGGCGGAGCCACCTTACAATGAGAGGGGTCGTCAGGCGGAAAAATTATATGATTTATACATGGTTAAAATAATTTTTTAGGTATATATAGTAGATGTCGAACCCCCTTCGGCTACTTCGTGTGTCTAACTTTTTAAATTTTGAACCCCCTTACTGAAAATCCTGGCTCCGCCACTGTGCAAAACCATGCTTCTGGCCCAGTGGTTTGGGCATGGGACTTCCATGTTGGAGGTCTCAAGTTTGAAACCCCTTGCCAATGAAAGCAAGGGGTTTGCCTTTTGGGTCGAGCTCGTCGCTCCGGGCTAGTGCGGGTTACCTCTCTTGTGTGGTTTGCACAAGAGAGGTTTTATCCTATGCGCACCCAAAGCATAGCGGCTGCGGGGTTTCCTTGTCTCATATATATATATATATATATATATATATAT
>NW_006239017.1:427885-446863 GCF_000226075.1 Solanum tuberosum
GCAACAACATTTTTGGAGAGTCCAAGCAACATAGGAGGTAGGCCGAAGAAGAACATGAGGACGTGATTAAATAAGAAATAGTACAACTTTAACTTACCGAGGACATGATCCTAGATAGGAAGGTTGAAAATTAGAGTAGAAGGTTAGTAGGTAGCCGAGTGTTGTTGCGCTTCATGTGGGAGAGCCGGAGAGGCAGGGGCTAGACTCCTCTCTGCTCCTTATTGTTAATACTAGTCTTTGGGTACGCGTTTTGCACGTTTTCCCCTTGTCATTATTATAAACTTCTAACTTCTAAGTGCTTAAGAAGTCGAGCTATCAAATAGGAAATGAAATTTACATTATTAATTTTACCATTTACATTTCATTCATTAAATAAAATTCATAACAGCAAGACTGTGCAGTTTCCATCAAGCTAGAAATTTGTGAAGCTAATTAAGATATTCTAACCTCTAATGGTATGAATATGTCAAAGAAGAATATACATATATATGCAAAACTAGTGGCGGAGCCACCTTACAATGAGAGGGGTCGTCAGGCGGAAAAATTATATGATTTATACATGGTTAAAATAATTTTTTAGGTATATATAGTAGATGTCGAACCCCCTTCGGCTACTTCGTGTGTCTAACTTTTTAAATTTTGAACCCCCTTACTGAAAATCCTGGCTCCGCCACTGTGCAAAACCATGCTTCTGGCCCAGTGGTTTGGGCATGGGACTTCCATGTTGGAGGTCTCAAGTTTGAAACCCCTTGCCAATGAAAGCAAGGGGTTTGCCTTTTGGGTCGAGCTCGTCGCTCCGGGCTAGTGCGGGTTACCTCTCTTGTGTGGTTTGCACAAGAGAGGTTTTATCCTATGCGCACCCAAAGCATAGCGGCTGCGGGGTTTCCTTGTCTCATATATATATATATATATATATATATATATCTTCAACCAGAGTATTCAAAAGTAGGATGGTTTGTTTAAATTTGACAAATATTCGAAGAAGAATAAATGGATTTAAAATTACAATAAAATCCAACTTGTACTCAAAGAAGGATAGTATGTTGTTTATATGAAAAGATGTTTAGTATCTTGATAAATGAGTAATTAATATATCATTCAAGATGGCAAGAATCAATGCTCTGACTTTAATTACCATATCCATATGCATTGTGTACATAAACAGATGTTCAATAGCTTAATAAGATCATTAAAATGTATATTTACATTTTGTGCACAATTAGTGTAGGAATGATATTATTTGATTGAGGGGTAAAATTGTCCTTCACTTTTGATGGACATTTTGGTAATTCAACTTCGGAATTAGGAGCTTCCCATTTACAATAAGTATCATATATATCTGATATTTAGGAATTACTTAGTTTCTTTGTTCTTTGGTGTTTATTACTATCTGTTCATTTGCTTTGTATAATGGTATTTTTTTCGCTCTTATTTTCTTGGATTTGTGCTTGAATTCTTATTTTCTTTTGAGCCGAGGGTTATCGGAAATAACCTCTCTACTCCACAGAGGACCCCACTTGTGGGATTGCATTGGGTATGTTGTTGTTGATCAGTTAATTCTTCCATCAAAAGTGTTAAGGATGACTTCCTGGGAGATAAACTTTTCTAACCTTGCCTATGTATTTCAGAGTCGGTTCAAATAGAATTTTATTTTCCCTTCAAATAAGTTGGATAAGTTTAGCATGTTATCTTCATTCTTATGACAGCCCGTTGAAATGTGTCTCACTAGATTTATACTCTCATATAATGAAGCCAAATCGTTTACTAACTTGTATGGATACCAAAGTTTGTTCTTATTGAATGAGAAAAGTGGCCACCCACAGATCTTTCGCCGTGTAATTTTCAGTAATTATTTCTGGTTTGATCTTTGTGGCTTCAATTTCCAGTTTACATGTTAGTAAAAGCTGGAGTCAATACCTATAAATTTCTTATTCATGCTAGCAATTGCATTTTCTCAATCAGGGTGCTTGAATTCTGACATGAATAGATTTTAAAGAAAAACGATATGAGATAAATATGATTTGATTTTCATGCACTTTGAATGTTTTTTGTCATTAGAGTAATGTCTGTTTTCTAAAATTATAAGGAATCCACATTGTTGAGGGCTTCTTGACTGAGTCATCTTGAACCTTTTGTGATAACAATGTTGAGAAGATTTTTTCCAATCGGAATTACTGAAAAAGGTAAAAGAAAGGAGGGAAGAATGCAATCCAGCCGGCCCCAGTTTCCACCTATAAATTACAATACCTTTTTAATGCTACTACAGTAACTCTTTACCAAAAAGGAAGAGATATTCCCTTCTAGCAACCATTGGGCCCTTCCAGCCAATAATGTTGGCTTTCCAGCAGAAGTGCCAGAAAGGGATAAGTTTCAGCTGGATGTGGGGAATCATGCTGGAGGAAGGAATTGTTCTGGTTGCTCTGCATCTTTTTTTTTTTTAATAACAGTGGTGTCCAGGTCTGCTTTGTGCTCCTCGATTAATTCCATGGACTACTTGCCACCTAAGTTGCGCGGACTCTTCAATTTCAATGCCACACCCGTGTCGGATTCTTCAAAAATACACTACAAATGGAGAATCCGACACACACCCATTGCCGATTTTGAAGAGTCTGAGCAACATAGCTTGCCACCTCCAACAATAGGTATCATTAACTGAGTCTATCAAGGCTAAGACATATGACATGAAATCATCTAGTGTTTTTTGTCTTTGTTGGGATTTGAACTTGAGACTTCATGGTTATCAACCACCTCATTGACCACTAGGCCACACCCTTGGGTGCAAGTTGCTCTGCATCTTCTTGATGCTTTTGGATGAAATTCATTTACTTCATCAAGAAAAAAAGAAAGGAATAGTTCTGTAGAATATTCTAGTTATATTTCTAATTATTCATGGTAGACTGATTAGCAAGTTAAATCAATTTGTGTTGGGTTAATATTTAATAAGGATAACTTTGCTATCCTATGCAAATAGTGGACCATGGTTCTTTCTTCTTTTTTTCTTAGTTCTTTTTATGAAGAGAATATCATTAAATGGCATCAAGAAGATGCATAGCAAAAATATACAACAGAAGAGTATCTGCTTATATACAAAATTTTACTGAACAACTAAGGAGCATACACTATCCAAAAGAAAATTCAATACTAGTTACAGGGGCCTGATTGAACTAACTAAATAAATTGATCAGACATTTAGCTTTAAGAGTGTGATTAGGAGTTGAAATCCCATCTAAGCATCTACGATTCCTCCCATTCCAGATGCACCAAAAAATAGCAGCAGACATCATTTGCCAATTCTTTTGATGGATTTCCATTAGCATCCCCTAATACTATAAGGCATGACCCAGCGAAGTCCAAAGACTGATAAAAATATACTCCAAATGTCAGCTGCTGCTGTACAGTGAAGAAGCAGCTGTCTCACTCTCTCAGATTCCTCCTGGCACATATAACATCTATTCACTTTCTTAATGCTTCTTCTGTTAAAGGTTGTCTTGAGTAAGGCAGCCATCACACAATGTTGTCTAGATGAAACCAATTACTTATATGGGGAGTTCTGTTTTCCTATAAGCTTACATGGCCATTATTCAATCAGTTCCTTGTTGGAGCATAGATTTGCCATATCCTCTTTTGATAATGTAGGTTCTATCTTTGGATCCTCCCCGTTTCTAATCTGTCCTGCACCTGAGAGTTGACCATAAAATCTGATATTTTTGTAAGCAATCCCTGCAGGTCATTTAACTCCCAATCCTGGATATCCCTTTTGAACTGCCCTGTCCATGAGTTATCTTGCCAGTATTGTGCCACATTGGTGTTTCTATTGTTGGCTGGTAAAAATAAACTTGGATATACCTCTTTCAGAATCTCCAGACCATGGTTCGGTTTAGGGTTTATTATGAACTTTCAAACAGTGGTACTCTACAATTTGTTTCTTCATCCGAGCATCAACTGAAGTTATTCTTTTATTACACAAACTAACAACTGCTGATTGTTTAATTTCAATTGTTCAGCACATATTCTGAGTTGAGCTCCTCGGCAAAGGAAGATAACGCACAGCCTGCTGTTGAGCAATTCTTGGCGCTGCATGCGAGTTTGAAGAATGTTCACCTTGTTGGTGATGCTTTATCCAAGACCATATCAGCTGCTGGTTCAGAATCAGATCATGAAGAAAACCCTTCTGAAGAAGCACTTAAGGCTGTATCAGAAAAACGGAAGCAAGCAACTCTATGGGTCAATGCTGCGTTGGCTACCAATCTGTCATCGTTCTCAGTGTATAGCAAAAAAGCAACTTCAACTCCAATTGCCCTTTCAGCTCCCTCGCCAAGCCCAAAGACTATTTCTCTCAATCAACCTATGCTAGTCCTTGACAACTCAACCAAAAATTCACTTGCAAAACCTCAAGCCAAACCTCGCCCGACAATGAGTTCTAAGATTCAGTCATCAGGATCTCAACGGCGCTTAACAGATGGGGTAGCTGCTAATCAGAAGTCAAAATCTCCTCCTCCAGCGGATTGGGTCAGAGGAGACGGTCTTGAAGAGGCTGTTGACTTAGCCGAGATGTTACGAGTAGCGTCCCAAGATTGGTTCTTAGGATTTGTAGAAAGGTTCTTGGATGCTGATGTGGATGCCTCAGCTTTATCAGATAATGGTCAAATAGCCGGCATGTTATCCCAGCTGAAGAGTGTGAACGACTGGTTAGATGAGATTTCCTCTAGCAAGGATGATGAAAGTCCCAAAATTGCTTCTGAGACCATCGATAGGATAAGAAAAAAGATCTATGAATATCTTCTCACTCATGTGGAGTCTGCTGCAGCAGCTCTTGGTGGTGGCAGTGGTGGTGGCTCACAAGTGTCACCTACAATAGAAACCAAAACAAGAAAATGAGTTCTATTGCATAATGCATACTACTAGCAACTCACCTTTCATATTTGAAGCATGCTCCAATAGTCCTTCAACCGCCAAGTGGTTAAAAGAGCTGAAAGTTTTAGGATGTGTATAGATTCTAAAATTGGTCGAGGTAGCGTAGTTTAGTATATATATTGTGCAGACAGGGAGTTACATGAAGTTCAAGATTTCCTTTTTTCTTTACCTGGAAACTTTTTCTCATAAATTATGAATAGCTCAAAGTCGTGAGTATATACTGATGTGAGTTCTGGAGAAAAGGGAACATGTCCTTTCTCCTTACCTTGAACGAGTAACAATGAACTTGTTACTGAAATTAACCTTATAGTTTGATTATGACATTATGCATCTCAGTGTTATCAGTTGAAGTAGAAAGCTGTGGACTTGTTGGAACTTCAAGGTTTTCAAGTTTCTTTCACAATCTTGCTAGAAATGACCGAGTGAGCTGTCCAAGCTTGTGTGGACAGAGTTGCCTGATACTTGTGCTAGTTGGAGGTAGCAATTAGGCGTGTGACTTATTAATTTGCTCGAGATTGAAGTGTAATAATTGTTGCAGTACCAGTAAGCGATTAGCTTCAGATCATGTCCCATGTACTCATTTTTCTTGTAACAAACCATATGACAACTGACACATGGAGTAGCAGATGACATATTAAAACGACCATACATTAAAGATAAGATTGATAAAGTTCTTATTGGTATCTCAGTGGTAGACAAATAAAGCTCTATATAAATGACAGTAATAATCTTGGAAATTGCAGGATAATCGTGGCCTGTCCAAAGCACATCTTGTTAAACTCTGGTGGATGAGTGACTGCAAGATTGTTCAATAGGAACTGGAGGGTCTGAGAAAGAGCCATTGAGAATTGATTTGGCTAACCAGACATTTGCAGCATCTGTGTAATGTATCCCATCCCAGCTAATGTACTTTGTGGGATCACTACATGCCTTCCCATGCTCTGTGCCATTCACTATAGCTGTCTGTCCACATGCAACTTCAGAACCATTGTTGTACCATCCACAGCAAAATTTCAATGGGTCTCCAAACCCTGCTTGCCCATCAAAAACAAAGCATAATTGGCCATATTAGTTTAAGTTCTATGTGCTGATAGTGCAAAAGATATTATATAATCAGCTCACTGATAAGGTAGCATAAGGTAAATCTCTATGATATACATTCATAATTGTTAACCTGATGAAAATAGTTACTAACTGGTATTGTAGGTTAAAACACATTGATTGTGTAAACAGAATTTTTACTGTCTATAAGTCACAAGTTCGACCAGTGGAATCTGATGCAAGCATCAAGGTAGATTGCCTACATTACACCCCTTAGGGTAGGTGCCCTTTCCCAGGCTCTAAATGAACCAGAATGCTTTGTGCTGCGGGCCCTATAACTGCAACTTCTAGGAGGAAATTAGCATAGGTAACAGTTTGGTTCATTCATCAAAGAGTAGTAGAGTTTATTAACAAAGCAATAGAAATTACCTTGTTCCTTGGCAGAGCTAATTAGTTGATACTTAGCTGAATAAATGTCAACATAAGTAAATGCAGCACGAGGAAGCTCTGCTCGTAAGTGTAATATCCTGTCCTTGAGTTGCTCGTTGAACTCACGAGCCACCTTGTTTTGGTTCTCTATGCACCCAATGCCATCCAAGCCCTGAGGCTTCAATGGATAATCTATCACACTGTAGGGCAAACAGCCAATGGGACCAGTATTGTGGATCCAGAAATTCACAGCCCCTTCATAGTATAGTTGCTGCATAAATCATGTATATACACAAACATAAGTAAGAAAAAGAAGAGATCCAATAATCAAAAGATAATGTTTGTTCTCCCAAATGAGTAGCATCTAAGCCAAATCCCACATGGACAAAACACAAGAGATGTTAGGTATATAAGAAAGCAAGCCTTATGCCTTAGTAACGCGTATTAAGGATGTAGTGGACTGTAGGCTCAAAGCAGATAGTATCAGTACCAAAACCACATATAATGAATTGAACACCCTTCGTGAAAACTGTGTATGAGCTCTAAGAAAAAAGAAAGAACATACATGAATAGCTTGAGTAAAATTGCCTATGATTAGTGGAATGGATGCTCTGACTTGTGCTTCATGGGTATGTTGAAAACCATAAGAAAGGTCATTCTGTCCAATGTCAAATGTGTACAGTGCCTTTGAAAAATCTTGTGGATTTGCAATGTTGACTTTTGAAGACCATTTTGAGTTATTTGGAACTGCATCAATAATGTCAATAACATAAACACTCATACAATGTAAATATTAGTAGAAAATTAAGGCAAGGAGAAGTTAACTCACTTGATAAATCAGAGAGCAAAATAGTCCGTTTTTTGAATTGTAAAAACTGAGAAATCTGAACCTCAAGGCTAAAAGGACTATAACCACCAGGAAGTATAGATGAACCTGCTGTTGCAAAGTTTGCACCATTTCTAAAATTTGCCATTACTGAATCTAAATACGGACTCAAGTACTGTAACTCCAACCTGTCCGCTGCAACACCACGAAAAAACAAAAAAAAAACACAATCACAACTTGAACTCGTGATCTCCTGATCAAACACGAATAAGTTTTACCTATGAGGTCTATGATGAGACGACCATCGCACACTCTGCCCATGGGACTGCCGAAGAAAGTCAGACCATTGGGTGGAGGCACTTGACGGAATGCTGCTGATTTTCCACCGGTATCCGAATTCGAGTCACCAAAATTATATATTGCTGGAAACACACACTTGTTACTAATTTCTCCAAAAACTAATCCAAAGTATAATAGTAATGCTAACAATGTTGCTAATTTCTCCATTGTGTAGTTGGTTTTTTGGACTTTGTAAGTAACTCCTTTATCTTCAAGTTTATATAAGAGACTTTGCTTGCTTAATTCTTTGTACCGTTTAAATATGAATTCTTGCATCTCATGAAAGACATGCATCACATTTATAATTTTAACATAATGTCCAAAAGTAATTTTTTTTTTTTAACGGTAGTAGGCATAACTATCAACTATTAATATGAATGAATGGTCTTTAAAAAAAAGGCATTTTGAACTATATGCAAGTAACGTTTTATGTGTTGGGTGCATTTGACACGTTTTATATTTATTAAGAGTTTTCTTTTGTTGACTATGGTGATTAATTACGATAATGAAACGTATGTATAAGTCCTCATAGATGAGATTATCCAGTCAATATTCTGTCGTTAATAATTCCATGAATCCCATTAAATATGTAATTAATGATTCTCAAATGTGATGTACTATGTAATATCCATAAGGATGTTACTAGACCCTTTTTTTTTTCCAGGTTTGTTATTAGATAAAGGATTGTAATCTGAAATGTGCAGTAGTTGATATATTACTACAACAATAGAGAGGAGGAGAGGGAAATGAAAAACTTTCAGTTAGTATTATCATTCAAATTTGAAGAAATTTTGACATTAAATTGAAAACGAGGAGGGGATATCGCGCAATCCTCCTTTTTTTTTCTTCGAAGAAAAGTTGATGTCATTTAACCCGAAATTATGACTACCTTCATCATATATACACACACAATAATAGGAGTGAATTACGTAGTTTCTACGTAATAGATGATATGTAGATGTACATTTCACCTTCATAAGCTGCAAACATACAAATGTTTTGGCTCCCTTACACCAGAAGCACAATGAGCAAAGATCCAAGAAAGCGCACACTAGAATGTAAAATTCAGTTGCATTATTCCTTTTTTCAAGTTATAATTACAAATTTTACACAACAGTAGAAACATCTACTTTCATACAGAAGCTTTTTTGGCAATATGTTCTCAATTCATAATACTGTTTTTTCTGACTCTCAAGGAGTGAACATAATGCTAAGCAAATGTACTCAGTGACTAACTAAGAACTCTTTTACCAAATCGATTTATTCTGCTATCGACGGTTCTTTCTCTGGTTCAACCTCCAAGGGCTCTAACTTCTCTGTTTTACCATCTTCCTTTGGAATAATAAGTCCATAACCCCCTTCTTTTCGTCTGTAAACAATGTTAATCTCACCTGCAGCAAGGCATAAAATCATAAACCCAAATACCATTGAAGCATTCAGAAAATTGTTAATGAAGTTTTAAAGATATTTATCAGTACCAGTTTCCTCATTCCGGAAACCGTAGAAGTCATGGTCGACATTTTCCAGCTGTTCAATTGCTTCATTGACACTTAAAGGTGGCATGTCAAAGGACTTCTTACGAACAACCTGAAATAAAATATGAACGGAAGTGAGTTTGAGAATAGAATTCTAGAAACATTAGGCAAAATACCCAATAAATCTATATCTAAAACATTATTAACCATTAAAATGGTTGTTTATACTCATTTAAGCGAATGTAGTAAATCTTGACGATCAGATCATTACATCTCAAGCTAGGATTTCGAGGGTGATGTCTGTTAATGACTTGGTGCATCATTCAGTATTCTAGAACAGGCAGTTAAAGCATAAAAAGGAAGAGTCCAACGTGATCTACAGTGCTACACCCACTCATCAGCCAAGAATTTGTTCACTTAAAAGAGAAGAAGCACGTTTCAATGCTTGGGTAGACAAAGCATGCTGTGAGTGCAGAAGTCACCGAGGCATCTATATCAAGTAGAGATTATGAATATCTGGCTACAGCATAGGCTACTCGGTTTGGGCTGAATAAAGACACAGGCATTTGATAGGTCGTGAGAGGATTTGGAATGGTAGAAACAGAAAGGACAAAGGTGTTCCATACACAAAAAAAACACTTATAGATAAAGGACAACCTTATTGTATCTGGAATGGATATTACACCTGTAATTTAAATAAACACTGTAACTGGAAAGATGAGCCTAATGTACATGCCTCAGTGTTCGGTAAATGCAACAAATGAAATGGGGAGTCCCCAGGAGAAAATGTGCAGGGGCATCTGCTATCACATAACTTAAGATCAGAAATCAGGATGTTTTAAGGCATATGTCAACCCTGTTCATACTGCTATAAAGGTCACCAAATCTTAGTTCCTAAATGGTATTTCAAATGCTTTCTAGGTGAACCATTTTAACGTAAAATTTAGAAGTTTTTCCCTTTAAAGCGAAACATACCATATCTCCACAACACCTACCAGTTTTCTCCGTTCAAGATCCTTACTAATTCAAGGACTGGAATAAAATTTTAAAACTGACACAGGAAATGAAGTTTTTATCAACATCCTAGATTGTGATACCCAAATGCTATTCCACCCGTCAATTCTAATTCTACTCCGATCCACCGTTAAACATCAAACAAAAAAATGATAACCATCTTATATATCATCGTACAATCAGATGTATTTTTCCTGGTCTCTTACTACCTCTCTTCTATAATACTCTAAACATATCATGGAAGAATAATAGGACAAGAGTATGGCATCCAACGTCAAAAATGGAATACACATTAGCAAAACTCATTCAGATATTCTACTCAGTTAAAAAATATTAATTGGGCAAGATATCAATTGCCAGCATCAGTAAGGCCCTTTAGTCACAGTGAAAAACATGTATCCTCGCTGTTGCTAAGAATTCAGTCAAGTCTAAGCTAAAAGGCCATGTCAAACTTGGAGTAACCAATAAATTGAGTGCAAGAAGAATATTTGGCAAAACATATAAGTTCAGAGACAACCTCAGTAACAAAGCCGTCGCTCTTGTCATCATCTTCAACTTCTTCCTCTTGGGGAAGTGTTTCAAGATCCTCTTGAACTAACAGCACCTCTGGGTCCCTGACTTTCAGCCTATCGAAGCCCTTCATGTGGCGACCATGGTCTGAATCCTTCTCCTTAATTTTCCGCAACTTTCTCTGTATAATTGATGATACCATATCTATACTTCCATAAATTGACTCTGCATCTTCCTCTGCACGAATCACTCCATGCTTTTTCGTAAATAAAGTAACCTATAGTTCAGGAATGCCAGTCAAGTAATTTTGAATAATAAGAACAATAACAAAAACCTAAAATAATGAATTTGCAAGTTTTTGGTGCACACTTCACATCTTCGAATTTTTGGGCCTTTTCCAAGCTCTCCACCTCGAACAGACAGCCTAACATCCACTTCCCTGGCTAGATGGCTGTGCTTTTGAACTGCCTTACCCAACTTCTCTTCCACATAGTCCTTCACAGCAGGTGTTAACTGTAGTTGCACCACAACAATAAGTCACCACTCTTCACATCCATGAACACGTTTAAGGCAGAAAAATAATCCATTTGAGCAATCAATCTGCTAAGACTTGTTGTTTCATTGTGAACTAACTATTGTACTTCCTAATGGTTCCAAATACGAGAGTCCGACAAGCTAAATTGTTTTTTATCTCAATTTATACATCATATGTTTTACAACAACTATGCCTCAATCACAAGCAAGTTTGTTCGGCTTTATAAATCCTCTTTGGCCATGTCCCTCCATTTAAGTTCATCTCAAACTAACATTAAGCAAAACAAAAACAGAAAAGAGTAATAAAGGTACTAGAAGCTCTCTATATTTTCTTCTCTGACAAATTAGAGGACTACTAGAAACATAGAACATGACTAAACTATAAATTCAACTAATTGCTATCACCTTTATAATTTTTTCTTTCATTGTGCCCTATTTTTCACTGAGGCTACATGGATTCCAAGAAATGGTAGATCCTATCAAAATTAGATTGATATAGAGACATCAGATACTAAAAAGCTAAAAGGTACTATTATGTAGGCAGACCTTACTCCTACTTTTGCAGGATAGACAGGTTGTTTCCGATAAACCTTGGCTGGAAACTACCCTAATAGCAGTTGAGTAACCATTTGATAGAGGAATAGATTGAAAATCAATTAACTATTTTTCAGATAACCCAAAGTTCCTATGAAGTACACTTTAGCATATAAAACAAAAAATGCAGGGAAATAATAATATGGTAAGGACTAAGGAGTGTAACCTCAAGGTTTTTCCCTTGAAGAATGAGTTTAACGGAAGATAGAGGACCGTCCCAAGACATCCGAACCCCAAAGGAATTTTTCACCCTATTCCTCACTGGAACATTAATCTCATTCTTCTTGAAAGCTGAATTTAAAAATCCTGAATTGCTAGATGACAATGTCAGTGAAAAAGCTGGAGAAGCAGTAGTGGGACAAGAAGAAGAGTAGGATGAGGGACCAGTTGGGTAGCTATGGAGAGAGTGAAAAATTGTTCCCACGGAAGGGGAAAGGGAAAGAGTCGCCATTGTTGTATATTGCAGAAGCAGTAGCTGGAGATTTCTGAGTCAATGAATCGATCTAAGAAGTAAAACCTGAAGTGGGTTGATGAATTTTGTGCGTTGTTGATAAAGATGTGAAGTTTGAAGGAGAATCACAGTTACTTTACTGAAGTGGATATAGGGACTGATGATGATGAAGAAGAAATGCATTATCCGAAAGAGATGATGGTTGACACGTGACGTCTGCATGATTTGCAAGAATGGTCCCCAAATTTGTAGTCAAATTTCATTTCTGATATACATCCTAGCTGACGTGTCTGGGTTTGATCACGAGATATGGAAATGGATAATATTCATGCCCATTTAGGAGGGCCCAGCCCATCGTTGATTTTTTCATTTTTTTAATTTTCTTGTTTGGGACTCTTTCATATCAACGATTTTTATGGATATTATTTTTATTTTTGAAATAGAAAACAATTTTATACAACAGGCAGCACGACCTGCCTCTATTGCTCAAATATGTCATTGAACTTTTAGAAAAAGATCATTTATGTCATTCATTAAAAGTTTGGCTCATCTATGCCATTACCATTTAAGAAAAGGCTCATTCATGCCATTATTTTTTAACAGTGGTTTTGCAAAACCATTTTTTACACGTGGCCAATTATAGAGTCACATCTTTCTGAAATACATGCTTGACAGGGGGAGGTGGTATATGAATTATAAATTCGGTCGAACTCAATAACTTTGATTAAAATTTTGTATTTTTTTCAAGAAATCTGCTGAATATTCATAATTATTAATTTAGAACCCAATAATTCAAATGAAATAAAATTTCAAACACATAAACTTCAAATTCTAGTTTCGCTTCTGCAGATTTTGGAACTACATTATTTGGGCTAAACTTTTTCATTTTACAAAAGAAAAGGCTACTTACTTAGACATACATACCTACAATATATAGTAATCTAACATATACTTTCAAATAATGACATAGGCGAAATGGTCTGGCGAACGTACCCTTATACTTGTATTAGTTTGTATTTTGAACCCTTCTACTTACCCCTTTATCATCTAGACCCTTAAACTCAATTAAAATGAGACTTTTAAGCCCCTCCAACCATGTGTGTAGCTCACTCTCCTTTATATAATTGACATGTCATATCCACGTCAGATATATTAATGTCACATCCATCATAATTATTAACTATTTTTAAAAATTATTAACCAAAATTATTTAATAAAATGTAAAATAATAAAATTTTAATTTATTATTGGCATTTCTAATTCTCCCTATTTCACAACCAAAAGAAAGCCATCGCCGGCGTCGTGCCATTTTTGCCGGCGAAATCACTTATACTTTCTCCCTCACCCGTCTTCATCTCCGCCGCATACCATCACTATTTTTCTTTCCTCCTCCAATCTCCACAGTAACAACAAAGCCACGGCACAACCAGATCTAGTCACGGCACAACCAGATCTGGCCAAACTTTTCGTAATCCAATACCGACTACTATTTTCACACCCCAAATTGCTTACAAATACAATTTCACACCAACCTCTGCCGTGAAACTCGTCAAAATCTACCCATTATTGTTTCTCCCCTTCCCACTATTTCATGGCCTAAACTGTCGCCGTCGTTACCACTGTTACCGGCGAAACCACTCATATTCCTTCCTTTACCTGCCTTCATCTCCGCCACACGTCACGACCATTTTCGCTGCCATGATTAGATCCTTGCACCCTCACCCACCTCGTTTTCCTCTCTGTTGACCAGTCGCGCCTCTCTCTCACTCCACTATGTATCAATGGTGTCCGGCGATCGCACAACTAGCGTCGCTGTCTCCCTCCATTGGTGAATTAGTTGACTCAAGGAGGTGCCCAAGATAATCTAAATAAATGAAAATAGATTGTGGAAAAAAAGAAAAAAAAGGGTTGGGCAGGGGATGAATATGGCTGAAAAGGAGGTGTAATGGGTGAAGAAGAAGGAGTTTTTAATTAATGGTTTAAAATATTAAATTTTTTTTTTTTAATAATTTTTTAAGTAAAAATGCTCTTCACTCGCCTTAATAGGCGTGTAGTTACACACATTTGCCAACTCAGACATCCTAAATCCTAATGCCACATAAGCCTGGTCAATGGTCAGAGGGGTTTGTTAAATTGCGTTTTATTGAGTTTAAGGGTCTAGATGACAAAAGTGTAAGTAGAAGGGTTCAGAATACAAACTGATACAAGTATAAGGGTCCACCAGACCATTCCGCCTATATTTAATAGTGTTTAATTTTCAAGAAACATCGAGGCAATTTAGTAAATAATATCTTGTATTTATTATTCAGTTTTTTAATGGACATGAAAACAAAGCTAAAACATACTTATTTTGGGGTGAACGATTACACTTATTTTGAGACCAACAAAATATAATAACCAAAAATAAAGGTGAGATGAAGCAAAATATACATAAATAGAAAGGGAGGGAGTACCTATATGTTGGTCTAAAGGCATGGAATTATTGAAATGAAGACAAATAATGGTATCCCCCCTTCATTTTGCAGTTGGAACACAGAATTTGCTAAAAACATTTAGCTATATAAAATGTTGCATAAAAGTTCATTTGCTTATGGAATATACCACTCAATATTCTACTACTTCTTTTACACAGGAATATCCCCTTTTCACTCCTATTATACCCTATTTTTCTATCTTTGGTTAATACTACGGTTTCTTGACGAATCTTATATAATAGAAATACTTGTTGGGTGTGCGAATAAAATGTCATATTGGTAGTGGGAAGAAGTTGAATCAACAATCGTAGGAGGAGACAACATGCTAGTTTAATTCTAACTGTCCTAATCAATCTATACATGAAAAGCATTAATTTAATTGTTATAAATACTTTTTCGAAGAACATAGCTATCTAATATAGAAAAATCACTCCACATATATATTTAAGATAATATGTTAAAAAGAGGAGCAACTTTCACATATAGCAAACATAAAAAATCATATTTGTATGTTATAACTATAGTTTGCATAATTGCGCTCCATAACAAATTTTATGTTTGCTATGGAGCTTTTGATTTGTATAATTCGCTACAAACATCCAATTTTATACAAATTGTTCAGTTTTGTATAAATTCATTTATACATTGTAATTTGTATAATAAGATCTGTATTTGTATAATTATAAGTGTATAAGATGAAATATGTATTTGTATTTGTATATACACTTTCTCTCGCTTTATACAAACACAAACGCATTTTATACATTTTATACCAAAATGTATAAAATGCTTAATTGTATACCGAAAATGGTTAATTGTATACCAAATCAGATGGAAAAAAAGGGGGATGTTTGCTGCGAATTACAATTAAAATAAACTATAGTTATAACATTTAATTTGAATTAATAGTTTGTTATTTCATACAATTTTCCCTAAAAAGAGTTACAACGTTATTTACAATCCAACTTGGGAATTAGATTGTAATCTCTAGAGCCCAAATAAGGCCCATAAAATCCATATAAATAAGCAGCCCAGTAACTTTTCTCGTTTGGTTTGATGGACTGCTTTTAAGGGCCCAAACATGAATGAACATATATATTATATAGTTTAGTTACTCATAAAATTCTTATTTAAATTGTATATATCAACAATATAATTCTTTTTAATACTATCTCTAATCGATCATGGCTGGTCACTTTTTATACATTTTGTGTTTCTGATCAATACTGATTATAAAAATTAATGACACAGGAGTAGTTAGCTTATATATTTGCATGATTGTAATATTAAGTGTAGAGATATGCCTATATAGGTTTAGTACTTCAAAGAACTTGAACTGCTTGCAAATACTGTGCAATTGAATTTGTCGTAGGAAGAACTTAATCATCATATAAATACCTATTTGTTCCGAATGTTTACACCTAACCTAGCATTTTAACTTGAGTTAGCTAAGAATCAAAGTATGAATCGACCAAATTAAATGATTAAGGATACATATCTTAGATAGGTTGAGCATAAATATCCCGTGCTAGGTATACTTGTATCAACGACAAAGCCACATGTATTCAAGGGCTTCAATTGACATGTTTCCATCGTTGAAAATTACACTGTATAGTTAGATTAAAAATAATCTTTATCTACATATAGTATATATACATATTCAGTCTCTTTTATTGGCTTCTTCGTATTATATTTTGACATTTCTTAATAAAAATTCTGACAACGCGGATACGTGTAAAGGTAACTTTACAAAGTGGACGTTGGTAACACAAAGTGGATAAACGTCATCTAGCATGCGTCATCTACATGACGCCCAACTCTTTATATAAATGGACCTACAAACTGTCATCTTGTTTTCTGCATTAATATATTGTCTTCATGCATTTTGTTGCTAATTAAAGTTATGCGGATATTAGTAATGTATAAATTAATTATGAAAGAATTTATATAATATTTTATGCAAATGTAAATTAGTCAGACAGAGATTAGATATTCATGTATAGTTATTTCACCTTCAATATGTATAAAATTTTATGTAGATTCTCTCGTAACTTATATATGTATTAATTATGTGGTTGCAAGCCAAACTTCGAATCCATTTTACACATGTTTATGAATTTATCTTGTTGGAATGTATGCGCCCACCAGTGATCTCGGGACTAGGTCCCTCGAAAGAATAACAGTGCACAAGATGAATATGCGGAAAATAAATAGCACGATGTAAAACAGGCATAAGAGTTTTATGTGGAAACCCCCTTGCTCAAGGGCGGTGAAAACCACGACATGTACTCACATGATTTCAATTCAAACTCCATTTCCCTTAAACGGAACAACGATTCAGATTACAAAACTTTTGCAACCTAGGAATTTAATTCTAAATCCCTTCCCTCTCTATGTAGTAACTCTACTACAAAGAAAGCAACTAAGCAGATACCACACTGCCCACTAAGCTACCTAACTTTAGATAACTTAGACTTCAACTAAATAGATACAACACTGTCCACTAAATCAGTTACCCTTAACTGACTTAGACTTTTAGATGAACAGAACAAAAATCTAATTCCTTTATAACATAGGAATAGATTTACAATTTAAGCACATAAGATAAACAACTCTAAATACAACAAGACGTTTCAGCACTCCATCTGATCCCTTGTTAATATGAGCAATGTTCTTCCTTGAAGATGGCCTTCTCTTTTCAAGCTTATGAATTTTTAGAGAAAATTCAAGTTTTTGTTTGCCAAATCTTGAGTTTGTGTTTTGTGTAAAGAGACAATATAAAATCAACACAAACTCGTTGAGACAACCCTATTGGTTGAAAGCCTGCTGTTTAGAAAAGCTGTGCACCTACCACATCAGAGATGACAACTTTTCTGACAGTTGTCTTGTCATGTAAGCAATCTTGCAAAGACCAGGTTCCTTGCAATGTTCTTTGTGAGTTCATGAGAAGACTTGTTGGCTCTCTCTCCTTTTGATTGAATGATTTAATTTGTTGTTTGTTATGTTGATTAAATAGATCATAAAGATTTATTGACCATTGGACAAACAACTTCGTCCATTCTGATTAGTGTAGTGCGCTGACGCCTCACCAACCTCTGACACAACAACTTTACAGATGTACCCCATTATACATCTGGACGAGAGAACTCAGCCAGGGACCGGGTCCCTGCAATTGTGAGCCACTGAAACAGACAGTCTCGTCTGCTCTTCCTATTGGTGCAGTACACTGCACTTTTCACCTACCACCTGACATGACAGCTTTACAGCTGTACCCATTTGAATTTGGACGAGAGCACTCTGCCAGGGACAAGTCCCTGTATTTGTGAGGATTATCAAAACACCTAGAATATAACATATCTTCTAACTAACAACCAAATTTTCATGGTATTTTACTCATATAAAATTTAATATTTGCATAACTCACCTCTAAATCAGCTACTAAACGACTTATTAGTTGTTCATGACTCTTTAAATTCATCTCGTCTATAATTGCATATCCTTCTTTTCATATTTTATAAATTTGTATAAAGAACTTAACTCTTTTTTTAGTAAGATTAAAAAATATATCACTTTCTATATTTATACCTTATTGTTATACAAAATCTTTTGCTCAAAATAATTCATCAAATAACTATTTTTTCTTCTTTGAGATCATGATGAATGGCGTAGTGTTATAATTAAGTGTAGTCACTTAGCTCATGTCCCTATCGAGCAATGATGAAGTCAGAAATATTTTTATGGTTGAAAATATTATTCATAATTTTTTGAAATTCAGAAGGAGCGTTTTTCAAATCAAATGACATAACATTCCATTCGTATTGTCCAAACGGGACATTAAAAGCAGTTCTATAAGAGTGCTCTTTAAATATTTGAATCTGCCAATAACATGATTATAAATCAAATTTAGAAAATATATTGGCGTCATATAATCTTGATAATAAATCCTTTTTATTTGGAATAGAATACCTAATCAATTTCAAGTATTTGTTCAAAGGTTTATAATTTATTACTAACCTGAGAACACCTCGTTCCTTTTCAGCTGCATTATTGACATAAAATGCAGTGCAAGACCAAGGAGATTTTGAAGGTTTTATTAAACCCTTTTGTAATAAATTATCAATTTCTTTCATGCAGAATTCAATCAATTCAGCGTTCATCTGGCAAGGGCGTGATTTAGTAGGAATATTATCCTCAGAGAAATTATCTTCATATGGAAGAGTCACAATATGCTTTTTTCGATTCCAAAAAGCTCTAGGATGATCAGCACAAATATCAATGGCTATCTGTTCAGATATTAATTTAATCTTTTGTTGTGGTTTGGTTGATCTCAAAGTATCAAATATATTCATGCTAAATAATTCAAGTTGTAAAGAATCC
>NW_006239017.1:447809-451285 GCF_000226075.1 Solanum tuberosum
TCCTCTAACTCTAGAGTTTTAAGCTTTTCAAGCCTACAATTTGGTGCTATATGCCCGAATTTTCCACAATTGTAGAACTTAATCTTTGCGAGATCTCGCCTAAATTTATTCTTGGTAAATCTATTACATTTACGATGAGTCATTCGCTCTTCTCGTTCTACCCTAGATCTTCGCCTAGATCTTCTTTTCCTATGAGGTTTATCAGGATTAGAGTCTCTAGAATATCTGTGTTTGGTCTGTTTTCCTGAATCTGGCAAACCAAACTGAACGCAAAAATCTCCTAGTTGAGATCTTTCTCTAAGTTTATCAATCTTAAGCTGTCTAGAGAGTTTCAATTCATTGCACAAATTAAAACCTTCTTGGGTGCAAGCTCCTATTAATTTTCCATAAGTAAAATTGCCATAAGGAATAGCTCCTCGCGAATTCCTTAGAGTTTTTTTAACTCTCTCGGCAAATAAAGGAGGTAAACCGTCTATGAACTTAACTTTCCAGTGTTCAAGACCATTTTCGGGAAGTTCCATTACCCGGCTTAGATAGGTGTCTTTATACCACCTGAATTCTCCTAAATACCTACATTGAAGACCATTTAGCAAAGAATGAACAGTCTCATATTGATTGGTAAATCTACCATTGAAATGTTCAAGAATAGTTAAGACTGGGGTATAAACAGCGTCTTATCTATTTTTTACCAAGGCAAATCCTAGGTTATCAATACATTCATTAGCAGCCTTAGCATTGATTACGGCGTTTGCCTCCGTGCTCATATAATTATCCCACCAGCCTCTAAGTTGGCCAGTAAAACCTACAATTATCATCTTGCAAATAGTTATATCGGTGTTATTAACACTCTTGCAAATAGTAGCATACATAAGCATTCTATGAACAAGTATAGTCAATTGCCTATCACTCAAACCGTCGAGATTTCATTCATAAATTTCACTTCCACTATAAGAAGTATTTGTTTGGTTCCAATCACGTTCCTCTATCAAAACATCTTGAGGGGTTGGACTCGGATAATAATAAGTTTGCATACTAAGTTGATGAGCATATTTAGTATTACCACTATTCTTCTTAGGATAACCACGAAGTTTATTAATTTCTAAATCAACTTGATTTTTAAAATCAAAAATGGTTTCCAATTCATCTGCAAAATCTTCAGATAAACTAATGGGTTTTGCCCTAAATTGTGAAAAAAAATTATCAAGAAGATTTTCAAGATCAAAGAGTAGTTTAAAGACAAAATCATGAATCTCAGGAGGTCTTTGCATAGGTACATTAGGTTGTTTTGACGAAGAAGCATGTTCATAAGGTTTTAAATCATTTTTAGTCTGACCAATTAAAATTAACAGATCATCCAATTTATTATTTAGAGAACTAATATGTTCTCCTAAAACTTTCACATAAAGACCTAAATAGTTATTTTGAGAAATGAGATTATTAATCTCGTTAATACTTATTGTAGCCACATCATTTTCAATGAATTTTTGGAAAGGAGTGAAAGCAATCCCTGTATTATTAGGAAGTATAAAGGTGCCTGAGGCGGATAAATAGCCATAATAATATTAACTGATTCATCTTTATAAGATCGTTCAGGGACTTTGATGAATAAAGGTAAATAAGTGGTTATAAAAGGTACGAAGAACATAATATGATTATGCAAAGCACAAGTTTCACAAGAATTATATGAAACTTGTGCTTTGCATAATCATATTAGGTTCTTCGTACCTTGGTTTATAACCACTTATTTACCTTTATTCATCAAAGTCCTTGAACAATCTTATAAAGATGAATCCGGTAATATTATTAAGGCTATTTATCCACCTCAGACACCTTTTTACAACCTAATAATACAGGGATTACTTTCACTGCTTTCCAAAAATTCATTGAAAATGATGTGGCTACAATAAGTATTAACGAGAGTAATAATCTCATTTCTCAAAATAACTATTTAGGTCTTTATGTGAAAGTTTTAGGAGAACATATTAGTTCTCTTGATAATAAATTTGATGATCTGATAATTTTAATTGGTCCGATTAAAAATGATTTAAAACCTTATGAACAGGCTTCTTCGTCAAAACAACCTGATGTACCCATCCAGAGACCTCCTGAGATTCAGGATTTTGTCTTTAAACCACTCTTTGATCTTGAAAATCTTCTTGATAAAAAGTTTTCACAATTTAGGGCAAAACCCATTAGTTTATTTGAAGATTTTGCAGATGAAATGGAAACCACTTTTGATTTTAAAATTCAAGTTGATTTAGAAATTAATAAACTCCGTGGTTATCCCAAGAAGAATAGTGGTAATACTAAATATGCTCATCAACCTAGTATGCAAACTTATTATTATCCGAGACCAACCCCTCAAGATGTTTTGATAGAAGAACGTGATTGGAACCAAACAAATACTTCTTATAGTGGAAGTGAGATTTATTAATGGAATCTCGACGGTTTGACTGATAGGCAATTGATTATACTTGTTCATAGAATGCTTATATATGCTACTATTTGCAAGAGTGTTAATAACACCGATATAACTATTTGCAAAATGATAATTGTAGGTTTTACTGGCCAACTTAGAGGCTGGTGGGATAATTATATGAGCACGGAGGCAAAAGCCGTCGTAATCAATGCTAAGGCTGCTAATGAAGGTATTGATAACCTAGGATTTGCCTTAGCAAAAAATAGAGAAGATGATGTTTATACCCTAGTCTTGACTATTCTCGAACATTTCAATGGTAGATTTACCAATCAATATGAGACTGTTCATTCTTTGCTAAATGGTCTTCGATGTAGGCATTTAAGAGAATTCAGGTGGTATAAAGACATCTATCTAAGCCAGGTAATGGAACTACCCGAAAACAGTCTTGAACACTGGAAAGCTAAGTTCATAGATGGTTTACCTCCTTTATTTGCCGAGAGAGTTAAAAAAACTCAAAGGAATTCACAAGGAGCTATTCCTTATGGCAATTTTACTTATGGAAAATTAATAGGAGCTTGCACCCAATAAGGTATTAATTTGTGCAATGAATTGAAACTCTCTAGACAGCTTAAGATTGATAAACTTAGAGAAAGATCTTAGTTAGGAGATTTTTGCGTTCAGTTTGATTTACCAGATTCAGGAAAACAGACCAAACACAGATATTCTAGAGACTCTAATCCTGATAAACCTCATAGGAAAAGAAGATCTAGGGAAGAACGAGAAGAGCGAAGGACTCATCGTAAATCTAATAGATTTACCAAGAATAGATCTAGGCTAGATCTCGCAAAGATTAAGCGCTACAAATGTGAAAAATTCGGGCATATAGCACCAAATTGTAGGCTTGAAAAGGTTAAAACTCTAGAGTTAGAGGAAGATTTGCACGATAAGGTCTATAGTTTCTTATACACTTCTGGTTCTGAGTCAGATTTTTGATGACAATTATTTTGAATCAGGAGCTGAAACTGATAAACCTGAAACTTCTGGTAATACTCAGTCA
>NW_006239017.1:451491-477259 GCF_000226075.1 Solanum tuberosum
AGTCTGCTAACAACAAAGGTAAAAATATTGCTGAAGAAAATACTCTTGAAAAACCTATTAATATTGATCCTAAACAAAATATGTTTTTAGGAATGATGCAGGTTGTTACAACGCATAAATGGTATATTAAATGTACCATATTAATTGATAATACTTTCTCTATAACTGATGTTGCTATGATAGATAGTGGAGCTGACGTAAGTTGTATTTAGGAAGGTCTTGTGCCTACCAAATATTTTGAGAAAACAACTCATATGGTCAGATCTGCTTCAGGACATGCTTTAGATATAAAGTATAAACTACCTAATACTTGTATATGCCAAAATAAAGTTTGCATTCCGCATTTCTTTTTCTTGGTAAATCAGTTATACCCTCCTATTATACTTGGAACTCCTTTTATAAATGCGATTTATCCTTTTACTAATATAACTGCTAAAGGATTTTCTGTTACTTACAAAAATCAAGATATTAGTTATACTTTTATCACTGATCCTATTTCTCGTGATATTAATGCTTTGATTAATATGAAACAAAAACATGTTGATTCTTTACAACTTGAAATATTTAGTATAAATATATTCGACACTTTAAAATCTACTAAAGTGCAAGAAAAAATTAAATTAATTTCCAAACAAATGGCCATTGATATTTGTGCCGATCATCCTAGTGCTTTCTGGAATCGAAAAAAACATATTGTGACTTTTCCATATGAAGATAGTTTCTCTGAGGATGATATCCCAACAAAATCTCGTCCTTGCCAGATGAATACTGAATTGGTTTAATTCTGCAAAAAGGAAATTGATAGTTTGTTACAAAAGAGTTTGATAAAACCTTTTAAATCTCTTTGGGATACATCTGATCAAACTATTTTAGTGGAAACTAATTTCGCTAAGTCTAAGGTCACTACTCCAATTATACTGAAAGGAGGAATGAGTTTATACATATATATATATATATATGACAAATAATTTTTGACCTATATAAATATTTCATATCATTTTTTATATGTATAATATAATTTTTCGACGAATAATGTTAAGGTGTACTGTGACATTGGAAAAGTGGAAGCCAGCATATATATAAATAAAATCTCGTCCTCTGATTACTGTTCGTTATATGATGGAAAATATCTTTGTTTAACCCTACATGTACGAGAAGATCTCTAGCACTGACATGAACAATGAACTTTTTTTCTTTTACAAAAATTAAAAATGGATCTCCAAGCTAGGCCACCCTTTTCTCTTTCTTGGATATGCAAACAAACATCTCTATGTCAACGGAGTCAAAATTTAAAATTTAATTTTTATAAATCAATAAAATTTAAATTTAAATTTAACAATTTATACATATTCAATAGACAAAAATAAATATAACTTTAGACTAAAATTATTAAGTTGAAACGACTTGGTAATTCTAACTCTGTCCCAGTCTCTATCTACTTAATAATTAATAGTAGTTTCTAGAGAACGTGATATCGACATGCAGTACCAGAGAATAGAATAGAAACATATTGTACTACATAATAAAATGATTTTAATCAGAAAATGGGTCTAGCTATTCATAATTTTATGAATTATATATGACCGTTGATCTATTCAATCATTTCATTTTATTTGTACTAGTTTAAAAAATAATGTATTTTTAGTAACTTTTTAGTTTCACCATATTAAAGATTGTAAAATTTTAAAAATATTTTAACATATTTGACATAATTTAAATTTATAACTAAAATTTTATTTAATTTTTTAAATTTCGTTTTAACCATATTGAAACAAATAACTCTTTCACTATTTGCACATCATCAACCCAATTATAGGTACTAACATGTGTTGTGGTGCAGTAGTGAGATTGTTCCACCCTTAATCACAGGTCTCGAACTCTTGTTGAGAGCGCAGTCACCCCAAGTAGATTTTACAATGCACGATCCAAACTTAATCGATGCTCTAATATTGGCTTATATGGAGAAAAAAAACAGGTAGCTAAAGTTGCCTAGTGGAAGGTGCACTGTTTTATCAGCTGCGGAGACTTCAGTCAATTTCTTTTCTTAACTGTTGACTTATTAACTCATGAATATCTATTGTTAAATTCCATCAAATTCAACTATCCCTGTTTCAAAAAGAGTGATCTAGTTTAACTTGACACGAAATTTAAAAAAATAAAATTAAATTTAAATCTTGTGATTCTAAATTAAAATTATGTCAAATGTACTAAATTGCCCTTTAACCTTGTTGCCTTAAACATGCCACGTAGAAAACTGAAATTAAAATGTTACCAAAAAAAGAAAGAGGTCATTTTTGAAAACAAATTAAAAAGGAAAGAAGGTCATTTTTTAAAACAAATTAAAAAGGAAAGAAGGTCATTCTATTTGAAACTAAAAACGTTACTGTCAATAAGAGTTCAATTTTTAACGCGATCGACACGTGTAAAGAATTTTACCCACCACTAAAAGAAATGGAGTGGAGCCAAGTCCGGCTTTAATTATGTGTTAAGCCCCAAATTACGTCCGAAACACGTTGGTAGTCTCACGTATATTTTACGCGTCACGTTTATTTTACTTGCCCATAAGTAATAATTTAATCAAGTCGGTAAAATGTGAACCCATTAATTTCTACAAGCACTAATTAAAATTATCGTGATTTGGTTCACGTGAAAAAAAACCAAGCCCACAATAATTAAAATATACTAGTATGTGTTTTGATATTATTATATATATATCAGCTAGTTTGAGCTTCAATGAAACTACTTGTACATTTCGATCGAGCAATATTAATATTCTAGTTCTTGCATTACATCTCTATTTTTGTGTTCTTAAACATAATGGAAACAACAAGTGTTCTTTCCGGTGGATTCAACCACTCAACCCTCCCTGAATCTTACGTTCGACCTGAATCCCAAAGACCCCGCATGTCTGAAGTTGTTGATCGTGATGATCTTGTTCCAGTTATCGATATGTCTTGTACTGATAGGAACGTTATCGTTCATCAAATTGGCGAAGCTTGTCGCCTTTATGGGTTTTTCCAGGTTCCTTTTTTTCGTACATTCAATTCTTTCAGATATGTTGTTATTGTTGTACTATTTCCGTTTCAATTCATATAGCAACATTACTATTTGGAGGTTTCTTTGATCACATTTTTTCAATTATATATAGCTAGTACTTTTTACACGCAGTTCAAAAGAATTGTAATAGATTAACGAATAGTCATTTTGGATTATTTTTTATCAGGTGATAAATCACGGTGTATCAAAGAAGGTTATGGATGAAATGTTGGGGGTAGCTCATGAATTTTTTAAGCTTCCAGTGGAAGAAAAGATGAAATTGTACTCAGATGATCCATCAAAGACTATGAGATTATCAACTAGTTTTAATGTTAAGAAGGAAACTGTTCATAATTGGAGAGATTATCTTAGGCTACACTGTTATCCTTTGGACAAATATGCCCCTGAATGGCCTTCTAATCCTCCTTCTTTCAGGTAATTAATTTGAATTTTCATTATAATTAAGTATTAGTTCATTCATATGTCATGTCAAATCATTTTTTTCTTTCATTTAATTTCCTGTTTATTTATCAATCCAAATTCATTTTCTGTAAATGATGACTCTACATGAAACGTACTTATCCCGTATCTAAGTTGTTTTTTTGCAAGTTTTTAGTCATATCTCTAACTTGTCTATTTTTTGCTTTGTCACGGCGTAATTTTATTTTTTGGGAAAAAGGACAAATATATTCTCAAACTATCGTGAATTGTATGCAGATACCCTCCGTCATATTTTTGGTGCATTGGTGCCCTTGCCGTCCAAAAACTAGAGCATATATGCCCTTCACTCTAACGGAAGACTAAATACGGACACGTGGCGCAATCTTATCCATCGATCCGATATTTAATAGATGTCGGATCTGTGGATAAGATTATGACACGGGTATGTTCGTTAGTATAAAGGGTATATATGCTCTAGTTTTTAGACGGCAAAGGCATCAATGTCCCAAAAGTATGATGGAGGATATATGCATACCATTTACGATAATTCGGGGTATATTTATCTTTTTTCCCTTTTTTTGTCTTGTTTCTAACTAGTCGTAATTTTAATTGTCACGTATCTAAACTGTTTATGTACCTATCTAGGTAAATTATTTGTAATTACGTGTTTAAGTTGTTTCTGTTTAATTAGTAAGTGTTGTACCGGCAATTAGGTACACTAATTAATTAGATTATGTCAAATTTTATGTTGCTTCACAAAGAAAACAACTCAAATCTATCCAATATTTTTTTGCAATTCATAATTCTACACCGGCTCTGCCGACCTTTTTTAAAAAAAATTTATCTATCGGACTTTTTATCCAATTGTACCGTTCAATCAATTAATTTGTTAGTATAAAATATATGAATTGATATATGTAATATATATTTTGTAAACTAGTTAATCAAAATATTTAAAGCCGTACTAATGTTTTATGGAGCATATTATTCCAAATCTCTATGATTTTAATTTGCTTATCTCACAAGAATAAAAAAAAATTCTAAGTATTATTTAGTCAAGTCCTTTTTAATCGTCGATGCATCAGTTTCTGTCTGTCCTAGTCCCTACTGCTTAGCTGTTAATTTTATATATTTCATGACGTCGTGGAAGACATAGGCTGATGACGCAGTAGTGTTCACTTTTTCTTGTTTACTAAATTAAATATTCATATTTATTTGTGTATATATTAATAAAAATTCTATACTATTATTCATATGAGTATTATATATTATTTTAAAATATAAAATATTTTTTTATGAACTAATAAAAGTGGACGAAGCATAAGATATAACCATGTGATGGTGGTAGCCAGCATAAGATAAAATCATGTGATGAATGATTGATTCCTTTGTCAGTTGCTAGGTACTAGCAGACAACTACTATGGTGTCTGATTTTTATTTTATTCTTTTGTAAAAAAAAAAAAAACAGTATCCTTGTAAATATTTTTATTTATTATTTAAAAGCTAAAACTCTTTTCTTAAATAATAAAGTATTAATTTTCTAGAATCCGTAACCAAAATGATTGTGTTTGTAGGGGTAAAAAGCGAGAACATTAATTCTACCTACAACATATGTATTTTATGTGCTATATGAGTCTGATCAACGCCTCATCATTCATATTGTTATGACGTTTCATTATTTTTTAACTCGATTAAATCGAAATAAGAATCTAATTTATGCTCTTCAATTGCTTAGGGAAATAGTGAGCAAATATTGCATGGAAGTTAGACAAGTTGGATATAGATTAGAAGAAGCAATATCAGAGAGCCTAGGGCTCGAGAAAGATTGTATTAAAAATGTGTTGGGTGAACAAGGACAACATATGGCTATCAATTTTTATCCTCCATGTCCACAACCTGAACTAACTTATGGGTTACCAGCCCATACAGATCCAAATGCAATTACAATTCTTCTTCAAGATTTGCAAGTGGCTGGCCTTCAAGTTCTTAAGGATGGAGAATGGTTATCTATTAAACCTCAACCTGATGCCTTTGTCATCAATCTTGGTGATCAATTGGAGGTAAAACATGACTCTTCTATTTCATAACTATTCCATCTATCGCAATTTATCTGGTACATTTTGCTTTTCGAGATTCAAAATAAGTAAACTTTGATTGACACTACTTACACCTATATTGTACTTTTCGTATAGTTTTTGAATATTTTAATTTTTATAAAATAAACTTCTGAAAAATGAAAAACGAAGAGGGAGTAAAATATGTAAGTTATCTACACTAATGCAACGTATATACCTTTAATAACATGTTATTAATTACCCTATTTTTCATGTTTTCATATGAGACATATTACAATTAATTACCTATTGCCGTGGTCAATATTGAAAAATGTCATTTTTAAGTAAATAAACATGTATAATCTCTAACAACTTAGTTAATTAAGTTTTTATGACAAGTTACACACAATTCAACATGGTGGTTCTTCAAGTTTCACTATATACTATTCATTATTTAAAAAAGAATTTTTACATGCTTAACCTATGATATCAAACTTGCACATCGTGGTGGTGGTGTGGGTGTCTTGAAAATACAACTAATTAAATAAAATTATATCTAGCAGCTTAAACTTTTAGATGAAATAATTATTTGTCGTGCAGGCATTGAGTAATGGAAAGTATAAAAGTATATGGCATAGAGCTATTGTAAATTCAGATAAAGCAAGGATGTCTGTGGCTTCTTTCCTCTGTCCCAATGATTGTTCCATTATCAGTGCTCCAAAAACCTTAATTGAAGATGGATCTTCAGCCATTTATCGAGATTTCACTTATACTGAATATTATGACAAATTTTGGAGCAGGAATTTAGACCAGGAATATTGTTTAGAACTTTTCAAGAACGATGGAACCTAGTACTTGTATGAGTTCGAAGTAATTATTTATAACTTTTGTATCTACCTAAGTGTGGTTATCACACAGTTACCGTTCCATCGGGTCATCTAATAAATATGTTAGGAAATTAATCAAATTATACATCGACAGTATAAAGAATTTTTATATTTGTCCATATGTGTGATTTTGTAACGAAGCTACTGATCGATCGAGCAGGCTATCTAATAAATAATGTGTTAGGAGATTTGTACAATAATTTACCTTTGCAAAAGTTCCATCGTCTCTTATACTTTTAATAAAGGTAGGAAACAATCGCCTAATAATTCAGGTATGGAACTCGCAAAATAATGATACTTAAAGTATGTAAATTTTGTTCTTTTCCTCTGGCATTATGGTGCTTGCACCCCTGTTTTATATGTAGAATCAAATTGGGAAAGATGAAATTGCATTGGCTGACATAAAAATGCATAAGAAAATAGGAGAGTCTCATCCCACAGATATCACAAAACTCCGAGAAAATGATCTCCTATGATCACTTACAATTTGAATAGATGAAAATGATCTTTCACGCACCTGTTATTATTGGTTACGTTATGCAACATGCATTAGGATTTTCGTCGGAGAAGAGCTGAGGAGGTGGGATTTTTTCAATGACTTAAAGTGGTTGGCAATAATACATCATCTTATTGATGATTTCTTCTCCTTCTGATGCCATGTTACTGTCTTCGCCACCTTCTTTCTTGTCTTCCTCTTCGAGTTTCTTAGCTTCTTCATCTGGATTTGGATCTTCACTCTTTGGTTCTTCCTTATGCTTCCGGGGTTCATGTTGAAGGACAATTTTGGCCTGCTTTTTAGTTCGTCTGTATAAATAGTCAACGAGCTTGTTGGCGTCCATGCTTCCTTTTACAATTACTTTCCCTAAGGTCAGATCTGTTTCCGCGGTTCTCACCCCTAAATTAATCATGAAGAAGATTATTAGTAGACACAAAAGTTATACTTATTGTGACATTTCACATGTACTAACTTAAAATTCTGAATCCGCCTACTCAAATGGTTAGGCTCATTTTTAGAATCTTTCTTTTAAGCTGTTTGGCACATGCTTCACAATGCATGTTAACAATAAGCCCAACTGTCGTCAATCTGTTAACCTGAAAAGGTATAAAAACAAGGATCAAACAATTACATTTCTGATCTTTATGTATATTCTTCAGCGAAAAATTATATTGTACGAGTAAAAAAAGATTGCCTGTGAAGAAACAACTTCAGGAATAGGTTCATCCTCAGCTTGTGGCAAAGGCGAAAATACTTTTGCTGTTCTCTTTGTTTTCTTAACAATCCTGGCACACACTGCTTGTGGTTCGATCACTCCGCTTATTGTCACTTGGTTTTGCTCCATACCTATCATTACTCTGTCTACCCCTGCTCCATTTGAATATACATTTGATGCTTGTCTAAAATAACGTCAGAAGAAAAAAACGCAAAAACACAGTGGAATAGTCAAAGGTGCACGCAAACGGACTAGAACTTTACAAGCAAAGTGACTAGAGTGGGATAAAAACCTCTTATCTTTGAAATGGTCCTCTCAATCTTCTTGGCACATCCTATACAATGCAAGTCTATACAAAAAATTAAAGGAGAATGTTGTTTTAGTTCTTCTGTCCTTTCATCCTCCATTTCCTCTATTTTCGGTTCCTTAACGAGCTCCTATCAAACATAAAAATCCATTATGTGAACATTTTCTCATATTGACAAGATGAAATAAATTCAAGAAAGGAAAATGTGACTAACCTGTTTGGCTACTTTACTCATTGTCTCTGCTGATGAGTAGTGAGGAGAAACCAGCTACCAAGCTTTTATAGACTGAAAACGACGAGAATCAAACTACAATATATAAAAGGAAAATATGAGTTTGCAAAATTGTATGCAAAAAGCCTAACTCTGTGCAATGGCAAAGCACATGCAGGGGAACTATCTGCATAAAGGGTACCTCTTAATAGTAATCCTATTTGATTCCTCCTTTTTGTATATTAGTTGGAACTATATTCAGGAGGCAGAGGGAGAGGAAGGATAAAGGGGATTCCACAAAGCAGGGGATACCTAAATTTATGGACATAAAGAATATAAATAGCACAGAGAATAATCTTATAAAGTAGGTCGAGAACCATGAGTAATTAAGTTCAAATCTCACTGGAGGTAAAATCACTAAGTGATAGTTGGACAGAGTTTTATGGTATCTGTGTTAGTAGAGGTAGTAGCAGTTATCTGATGGAATTAATCGAAGTGTATGCAAGTTGACCTGTACATTATTGTTATTAAAGAAGTTGCAATACAACTTGGTAAGTTGAACAAAATTGGGTTGTATGAAACTTTGGGGATGCTAAAGTGCTAATGATTTGAGTGTAAAGATCTTCATTCTTCAAAGTTGGTCTCACATGGGTTCTTTCAATTTTACATTCCAAACCCCTGCCCCCTCTCCTAGGGGCAAAAATAAAAAAGAGAGAATATCAACAGAAAATCCTTAGTCAACGGGATTTTGTCGAACCTAGTAACTTTATGCATCAAGAAATCCATAAAATATGAACAAATATTAAATTCTGCCACAAAAAACAGTAACTTGCACTAGATTTTGCATATACAGTGTCAGACTACTGTCTATTCATTTTGTAACTGCATTTAGATCTACATACTTAACTACTTGATGCCTCGTTGCATAAGAGAAATTTTTAAAGAGCACAAGAGCAACCATGGCATCAAGAAAATGGAAATGGGCCACATGAACAGACGGTCATCACCGCGTTAGATTTGCTTATTTATGTTGTATTATATACAATGTGCAGAATGAACGAGTAATTGGAACATTTATGCAACTCAAGAGACCATCAAACAATAATGTTATTATCTAAACTGCAGTGGGATGTTGGTAATCGTTCAGATACATCTCTGCTATGGCTGTGTGCATTGCTGCTCCAATTGGAAGGACATCCTCGTCAAGAAAGAAGTGAGGGGAATGTGGGGCGTGGGTAGAGCCCAACTTTTCATTTCTGATCCCTATTTGAAAGATGACTCCAGGAATCACTTGTTGATAGAAGGCAAAGTCCTCACCTGCCATGACCTTTTCAATTTCCCCAACGTTCTCCGAACCAAGCACGAGTTTGCCAACCCTCTCTACATGTTGATGTAAGTTCTCATCATTTGTGCAAGCTGGATATGCTGGGAAATCCTCCTGTTTCATGTCAACGTACGCCTTACACCTATGCACAGCTGCCTGTCCTTCAATTACCTGCAGGCTCATATTAATATGTATTTCAAATGTGCACCAAATTACTACGAGAAGTCTAGGTTCTGTTCTTATTAGAAAGAACTTGAAGCATTTTCGTTGATACTGGACATTGAAGACAATTAGAATCTACTGCAACAGTATATCAAGAAATGAAGGATTCAATAGTGATTTTCATATATGTTGTGTTTATGCTGGCCTTGAGCCGAGGGACCATCGAAAAAAACCTCTCTACCTACACAAGAAGGGGTAAGGTCTGTGTACATTCCACCCTCCCCATACCCTACTTGTGGAAGGAAACTGCAGGAACGCCATTAGTTTGGTCATTCATTTAGCTGGAGAAAGGGTTTTGATACGTGTTCAAGAAGTCATCCTTAATCTTGTTAGTTCATTACATAGGTACATGTAACCCATCATTTTCCAATGGCCTAAGAAGGCCATCTGTTTAAGGCTATTAAACATCGACAAAAAAATCACTAAATTTGAAACACATACTACATGTTAAGGAAACAGCCAGAAAATCTAGTTGGTAGATGTTGATAGTTCACAAGAGCCAAGTTTCAACAAAGTACCTCTTTCACCCTCTTTTGAAGTTGAGACAAGCCTTCAGTTGTTAGACTCCTCAGAGTTCCCCCAAATTCAACATATGATGGAATTACATTTGATGCTGATCCACCTCTGACATAAGTAACAGAAAGAACCTTCAGGCAGAAGTGAGTATTTCAATATCAGTAAGACTAACTATCAAACGAGGCTTGAGGTCTCAAACATCATACAGCTTCCACCTCAAAACTAATGAGTTGTTAAAAACAAAAAATGTTCGTAAAGGGAATACATGTTCTTATATAATATTAAACATACCATTATGTACACTTCTTGTGAGGTAAACATCTTCAAGTAAAATAGAAGACAAAGGATTGGACCAGTGTTATCATAAGTGCAATAAAGCTCTTAGGTTCATTGGGTCTTTAAGCACAAAAGCATGGGCTTTAACGAAAAAAGGCGCAAACGAAAAAAGACCACAATATATATGTTAAGTCTAGAACTAATAATAATAAACATTACTAACAAATATATGGACAAATAAACTGGAAAAAAAATAACGATAAAGTGAAATATCAATTGTTTAGTGTTGCCACTTTAGGAGGCCTTCATTTGCAAGGAAAAGTATGTCTTAGAGCCTTAATGATGACACTGAAGCACAATTAAGCGAGGCGAAGAGCTAACAAGTTTTTTTTGCCTCGCTTTGAGAATGCTCAATGGACAAAAATTGAGATTAAGGTGCGTACTTGACTATGAAGGGGATCTACTTCTCTTGAGATGAGCTGCTGCAATGCCACAATTGCAAATGATGCAGCAAGTATTGGATCCACAGCTTCATGGGGTTGTGCAGCATGCCCACCTTTTCCTTCTACTCTTGCTTCAAAGAAGCAAACGGCAGCTAAAAGGGGTCCAGGACTAGTGCCAATGCCTCCTGTAGGTCTTTTAAAATCAACATGCATACCAAATATAACTTCTGCATCACCTAGAGCTCCTTCCTTTATCATATGATTTGCACCAGCTCCTCCTTCCTCCGCAGGTTGGAAAACAAGTCTGACGGTTCCCTTTGTGGTTTACAAAAGAATTACAATAATATTGAGTTTAGCAAAAAGAGATATTGACTGATATTGTATGATGCCACACAAAGGACCAAACAGATTAGGTGAATTTGAACAGTGCTTTTGGAGTGACATGTGACATATGTATCCTTATGAAGTTGAAAAGAAAAATCTAGTAGTATCATTCAGACAATTACAGACTGACAAGTGATCAAAGAGTGTGGTTCAAAACAGAATGTTCTGATGGATATATGCAAGATGAAGCATATGTAGTTATACATAAAGAGATCCAAGAAATGGTAAGTGGCCTTCGAAAATAATTAGAGATCATCCTTCCTAGTACACTACTAGTCCTCTAGGGAAGGATGACCCAAATTCAGATTTTGAGAGTCAAAGAACAATATGGTCATATCGTTGTTACTTAGCAACATCGACAATTAAATAAGGAACTTCCCTCTTCTGACCTATGAAGTTCAGACTGTTCCAAAGAAGACAAATTATGATATTAAGACAATAAAAATGCAACTTAATTTTTTTGACTAGTGCTCCACATGATCTCCCACAAGGTGATATGTCAGTTACGAACATTATTGTGCTCTCAGCCGTTTCTGGAAACAACTAGCTACTTTTGAAAGTCCTGATTCTGAATGCCAGGAGATGCCAGAAGATTCAAGGATATTTTTGAAAAGGAGAAACTCTCTAAGTTCCTTTTAGGCCTTGATAAGGTCTCTACGAGCTTAAAGGAAGAATTCATGGAGTCAAACTATCCCTCTAATTGTGAGGCCTTTAGAAGTTTGAAGAGAAGAAAAGTATGAAGAAACACATGATGTTAACTCAACCATTATTCACCACTTGAAAAAGTTCAGTTCTCATGTCACAAAAAGCTGTAAGTTCTATTGACTGACAAGATCTTACATGGAAGTATTCACTTTCTTTCAACCTGTCTTAGATGAACAAATAAGAAGTTCTTGTTTAACTATGAAAATAATGAAATATCTTGTTTGTCAATTCCTTATAAGTAAGTTACCATTTTTTTTAAAAAAAAATCCTTATCAGTCTATTATTTCATTACCTAAACAAAGTACTCATAATATCCCCTCCATAAAAGAAATGCCTCCTTTTGTAATAAGCTCTAAAGGACCATATCATGCCAGCATAGATGAATTAAAAAAATTAAATGCAAGCATAGATGAGAAGTTGAAGCACAACTGATAGTATTATTACTTTCGAGAACAAGACATTGGTCAATATTGTGCAAAGAATCTTTTGTGTTGTAGAATCACACAAGCACAAGTTACATTCCAAATGAATCAGTACTAGTGAAGAGTAAAGTTCCTTTAAACCAAACATCAAAAGAACTCACATTAAGTTTGTCCTTCCGTTCATTCAGCAGCTTAGCAGCACCAAGAAGCATTGTCGTATGAGCATCATGTCCACATCCATGCATTTTGCCATTAATTTTGCTCTTATGTTCCCATTCAACAAGTTCCTACGGTTATATTCATTTGAGATCAATACCAGAGACATTTCACACTTAAATATGCACAGTACTAATTATCTGTATATAACTACCCCCATATAATCTTCATAAAGCATAGTCTGTCACAACTCCAAATAAAGTTGGAGGATTGTGACAAGCTGACAACCAGTGTAAAAACAATCTAACTAATATTGGATCCTCTAGATTTGATACAGCCCAACTCGGGGCGGAGGTAGAGATCTTTAATTCTAAATTTTCACATGACATCTTCAA
Organism: Solanum tuberosum; assembly: GCF_000226075.1. Taxonomy (NCBI): domain Eukaryota; kingdom Viridiplantae; phylum Streptophyta; class Magnoliopsida; order Solanales; family Solanaceae; genus Solanum; species Solanum tuberosum. The sequence goes on from NW_006239017.1 coordinate 464,483, forward strand.
GATCACAAGATTATATGATATTTTAGTAAATTCAAAAGTTTTGTTACTTTCTTTAACTTATTCCCAAATCAAAACCAGACAAACAAACTGAAACAAAGGGAATACCATGTAAATAAGGAAAAAAAAGAATCTTTTTGTACATAAGTAACTAGGAGAAACCTGCAGAGGAAGGGCATCCATATCAGCTCGCAAAGCAACAACAGGGGGAGAACCATTGCCAATTTGAGCAACAATACCAGTTTTTGCAAAAGGGTATTCATAATAAACCCCAAGCTTATCAAGTTCACTACGAATCAGAGCACTGGTATTATATTCTTCGAATCTGAGTTCTGGGTATTCATGAATTTTCCTTCTTATGGATACTAACCAATCTTTATCTTTACTTGCTGAACTCAGTATCTGCTTAACAAATTCTTGATCAAAGTAGCTGCCTTGAACTGAATACAGTAAGCTGAAGCAGAAAAGCAATAGGAGTACTAAAATTGGAGAAAATGTGAACATTTTGCCAGTTTTTCTGTGTGATTTTGCGGTAGTTGATGGTTCATCTAATCGTTCTTTACACAAGTAGAATGAACAAACAACCGACGACTTTTATTGGATATATTCTAACAATGGCGAAAAATATGATCTATTTTACTTGTCATATTTTTTTCCGTATTCTTTAGGAAACTAAACTCCAAGATAGTAAAAAAGAATGAGGTAACGTACGAAGTACAAATATTAACTAAAAAAAGTAATTTGATTAAATTATTTTTATTTGTTACAATCTCAATCTAATAGTACTACGAGTAATATCTTCACCAAAATAATTTATTTCCACATTTATTAAATAAGGATAAAAATAAAAATTAATAATTGATCTATATATTGATTTTTTTAAAATGACAATAATTTCAAATCGTACACGTAAATTAAAATGGACCGACATTATAAGTTACTCTTTATATAACAAAAAGCTACTACATGAGAAGTGTTATGAATTTAGTAATTGTGGATGTTCATTCAATGGATCATTTATCATATTTGTATCTAATTAATAATGTATTACTTGAGATATGTAACTCAAGGATGATTTGTACAATCATATAAATGGGTAGTCTTCACCTTTCACAAATACACACTTGAATGACAAAAACTCTACAACTATTTTCTATATTTCATGTTTTATATTATTTTATAGTTTATCAATTTACAACAGGGAGTACATTAAATCAGAATTTCTACAAATAAATATTCAGTAACTGGCTATAACATTTGTAATAAGAGGACAAAGTCATGTGACTTTCCAAAGTAAATATAATGAGAGGGGGAATCAATGTAACGATTTTCTAGCAAATGAAGAGCACAAGCATGACGAAGATCTGATAATATGGGGAAATGCACTTAATAATGATATGAAATTTCTTCACCTAGCAGACAGACGTTATTAAATTCCTTGACTAGAACCAAGGAGATGTCCATATATATTGAGGGAAGGTAGAATAATGAAGGAGGTGAAGTCAAAATGCCAAATGCAAATCTTTGGGAAAAAGTCTAAATTAACTAGATCTCCTTACACAATATAGTACTAGTAATGTACAAAACAAGTCAATTGTAATATAAAATATACACTAGTAACTTCTAAGTTTTCTCAACTTTAGCTCCTCTGCAGTATTTGAAAAGGAGATAAAATCAACAAAACATGTTAAGCCAGTTACAAAAAGCTACAATTTGGATGCAGATTGTCTCAGCTTAAAGCATCCCAAAACACCTAAGAAGACCATGAGTAAACTTGCAACCGCGAGCACCTTGGATATGTAGAAACTTGATGAAAACGAAGACAATGCTGCTCTCTTTGAACCATTTGTATCTTTCACATTTGCACTCAAGTCTTCAGCCATTTGACAATCCCCTTTAAATTCTTTGCACATGGTATCTTGTGTCTCATCGCTGCAGATAGCAGCACTCGGAGTAGAAGCTTCTTCATTGAAGAACTTTTCACTCTGCACATGCCAATTATTAAATATATGTCAATGTGTCATCTTTTAGCCCTTTTTTTCATGAGGGATTAGGGAGACTTACCTCAGATACAGTTGACAGTCCTTCATGATCTGCTCCACCCTGATCAGAATCAGTCGGCATGCGACACTCTACTCTTCCAGCTTGAAGTTTCACTTGGTAACGTATTCTTCTAACAGTAGTTCCTTGCATTCCAGATCCCAGCTGGCTGTCGTCAGGTTGATTCTGCACCTGCCGAGTCCTTCGTGTTATTCCAAAAGCAGAATCAGTGCCTACATTGCTATAACCGTTTGATTCATCAAAGTTTAGTGAGCTGTCGACCTGCATTCCACCAGAACCAGCAGACAAAATGACCTCTCCAGGGTAACCATTGTTAAGGAAATCCAGATTCGCCATTGAATGATCATTGCGAACATAAGGTGTTGCAAACGCCTCGTCCACTGTGGTTGCAACAGAATTAACCTCTCTCATTACTGCAGTCTCTCCATAATTTCCCAACAGCAGCTCGGGTTCAAAAAAATCTCTCCTAACCTGGGACAAAAAGAATAGCAGCAGAAGATCAGTTCTCTAAAAAACAGTTAAAAAGTTTCAAGTAACTGACGTTTTGAGACAACTCACAAATGCAAGAAACTGAAAGACCCCTATAGAGTTCCACTTACTGGCTCTTGTGTGACTTGTGACTTCAACACACTACACGTTCCAGAGTCCTTAACTGGTGCCCTTGTTATAGTGTTAATACTGTTCGAGGCAAACCAGATTGACCTCAATTCCGCTTCAGAATCTTCATAGGAAAGCTCATCAGAGCTGACAAGAATTGAATTTAAAAACTCACTAGTATTGAGATCATTTATTCCATTCTGACATTGGACATCCTTTTGATCAGAGCTTATCTCATTGGTCATGGTACCATGTGAGATAGAAGATCCAAACTCCACCTGCGACTGTGAATGCAACGGAGACCAATCAATAGGCTCTGGTGAAGGGTCACGAAAGAGTCCCAACAGTTCCTCTATCTGGAGATCTGACTAAAATATGAAGCAAAGAAATAAGTACAATATTAGTTCAACCAATTGTCTGCAATGAAAAACTCAATATTTAAGAAAAAGGCAGAAATGGGAATTGCTCTACTTACTTGTCCTGATGTTATGTCCAACATCAGATCTTCAGCATCACCAGCAGTGCAACTATTGCCACAACTATTAATAGATAATCTTGTGTCATGAGTTTTGCCTCCAGAGGTTTTTGGTGGGTTACTTCTGTTACTCTCACTTTCCATGATTGGAGATAGAGCCACTGCTGATAATCCATCATTGGTTGGTGATTTTCCAACAGCAGGAGAAGAAACAAGCTGTTCAACTTCATCAAAGTGTGAACTTTCGACATTTTCATCTTGCTTCAATTCATTCTTCTTAAAGAGACGACAAAGCACAAAAGCTCCCTGCACCAGGAAAATGATTACTAATAATCTAATATTGCCCAAATTGCTACATCACAAACTAGGAATGGAACAGTAAGCTTCAATGATTAAACTAATAATGGTGCATCTGATCCACAGTTGTTGATTCAGACATCTCATAAAATGTTGGACCCGCCAAAAAGTAAGCTTTACATGGCTACACCACAAAATGTTGCACCCAACCCCTTGTTGTCCTAACAGAATATAAGTGGACTAACTACAATTAAACTGACCAGTCATATGCCACTCCATTTAAGTAAACACTATTGATAAATAAAGACATGATTTTTCTGAGATAAGAAACAGCCAAATATACCACTATACCTTCAAGTAGATTAGATTATCCCATAATTTCACATATGGAACAAACAATCTTTTTCTAACTAAAACCATCCCAAAACTAAGATACATGAAAAGAAGTTCAAATTGAAGAGAGAAGAAAGATTTCAGTCCCTACCTGTCCAGGGTGTGAACCATCCAATGACTTGTCAGTTGCACGATATTCATGGATCACCCAATTGGTCCTCTTCCCTTCAGGAGCTCGCCCAATATAGTATACCAAAGTCTTCTTCATCCCAATCTTTGCCCCCTTTCTAGTAGCTATGTTTCTATCTTTACCAGTAGCTTTCCAGTATCCTCGTTCTGTTGCTCGGTTCAATCGCTGCCCATTTTGGTACTTCCTGTCTATCGGGCAGAAGTACAACCACTCATTGTCATTTGACTCTACAACAGACAAATCTGCAATCATTTGAAACAATTCATACCGTTACATTCTTTTCAAATATGAACTTCGAAGTCACAAATACAAAGGGGCTTTGTTGTTGTTGGAGCTTCTGAGCTAGGACAAAGGAGAAAAAAGTGTCAGTGCAGTGAAAGCTGCACCCTGAACTTCTTAAGACAAAATAATATGGTGATAAACATTGCCGAGTATACCATATGGAAGCACATTGCTACAAAAATGATAATCAGTAGACAAAAAACCAAGACTATCTAGCTTCATCCATTCATTTCAAAAGCTCCTACTAAAAGTAGGTCAAAAGCACCCAAAAGCAAAGCTAATCACAATTATTTCAACTGTGAGGATCATCAACAGAATTGTCTCCCTTCCCCCTACCCCACCCCACCCATTTTCCCTAAATAGCAAAGAAAAAGAGATCCGATGGAGTGCTCATAATCTGGAGTCAAAAAGGATTAGCTACTCGGTCTGCGAAATTGTAACTGGAGCTTATGGAACTGATTATTCACAAAGCAATCAACTCTCCTAACCCGAAGAAAACGATTACACTTACCGTGCACAATCAAAAGTAAGGCACAAATGATCAAGGGCCTGAAAGCTGTTAATCAGGTTTTACAATCACCAAAGTCCACAATTTTTTTTTGAAAAGATGAGTTAGGAATCAAATTTCTTGGCCAATTCAAATTGCCCCTTTGTCCTTGTAATTGTTTTTTTTCTTTTAAGGGATTGTGTATCTATCAACAAGAATCATAACTCAAACCACTTCTCTAATTGTTCAGTGAATACTGGTTTCCCTTCCCACAAAATTCGATTTTGACATGAAATCGCTGACCAATAACACAGCAGCACACATAAAAGGAAAAAAGGATTTAAAAAGAGGGCAAAAGAAAATGTTGACGGAACTAACCAGGCAAATCCCAGGGCTCGAATTTGCAGATATCAATTTCACGAATAACATCCACTTGGTTATGACAACCATTGATCTTCAAGCACAAATAATGATTGATAAGCTCCTCATCCGTGGGCCGAAAACGATATCCAATCGGTAAAGTATTCAACGGTGGAACTTCCACCTGATTGCCCACCGGAGGTACAGTCATTACAAAGATCCAAACTTTAACACAGAAAAGATTGAATTTTTCTCAAAACTAGATGATGTAAGCTGAATCGACAAAAGGGCTGATTCTTAGTAGAGAAAATGAATAAAAGGGGCGATGTGTAAAACCCTTTTATTGAATGAGAAATGGGGGATTTTCCATAGATACTAAACAGGAAACATCCTAGAAAGTGACATAAGTGATGTGACTTGATTTACCCAAAATCAATACACATAAACCGCGTAAGAATTCTTGAAATACCGCGTAGAAACAGATTATTATCACTGTGGCAACGATGCAAGTCATCAGTCATGGCGCCAGTAGCAGTCGTACACGTCGGATGAAAAATGTTGTTCTCATACGTGATGCCCTAAATTACTGCTGATAAATATTTAGTTGTCACCATGTCAACTTTTTTATTATTAGTAGTATTTTTTACCATTTTAAATTTCACTCTCTTAAAAAAAAAGAAAAAGAAAGGAAAGTATTGAAAACAACCTTGAATATGGTGTAAATTATTAGTTTTGTTTCCAAAGTATTGATAGTATTAAAAACACTCATTTACTTGACTAATTAAACTTAGATACACTCCTGGTTTACTATTGACATAGCATGCGCAAGTGGTGTCAAACTCCTATAAGAGATTCTTAATAAAAAATCGAAAGAGAATTGTTGAAAACACTCCTAGACTTGGCGAGAATTTAGAAGTGTATTTAAGTTCAATTGGTTAAGTAAAGAGAAATATAATAATAATAACAACAACAACAGTAGTAGTATCATCGCACTAATATAATTTAAAAACATGTTCTTGATCAATTAAAAATATCTAAAAATACTTCTGACCAACTGAAATTAATTAAATATACCTCTATTAAATCAAGTTAAATTTTCTACGGTAGAAAATTATCAGTGAAAAAGTGATATTCGGGAATGAAAATAACAATAAAAATCATTATCGACCAATAGATAATGAAATAAAATATAAAATAAATTATAAAGTTTCTAGAATCTTCTTTGGACCTTTTCACAAAATAAAATAGAGACTACCGGGCATTTCACAATCAATCATATTCCTCTAACTTGCTTATATTAAAGGAATATTCTAGAAGTCACAATTTTAAAGAAATTTGATTTTGCAGTTTTTTTATTAAAAAAAATTATAATTTTTTTTATTTTACATGTAAAATACCTACAAAAATCATTTTTTTTTTGTTGAATTTGAGAATGATCATAAGAGATTATTTTTTGCAAAATGTTACTCATACGGAGTGTTTTTTTTCTTTTTCTATGAGTACTCATCCATATGTTTATGTCATTAAAAGGATGAGACATGTTTATTTATCTATTTATATATTCACATTATAATTATAAGTCTGTAATATGCTCCCTCATGTATGAGTTTAATTATTTTTTGGGGTCAAACACATAAATATTCTTCCAATTAATTTTTTTATAATCATTCACAAACAAAGAAATAAAATAGTGTGGTTAGTCAAATATTATCATAAAGACAAAAATTAGAATTTATCAATAAATAAAAAAAGTAAGAAAAGAAGAAGAAGATATTAACTCATGTTTACCAGAATTTAAAGTAGTACATTGCTTGTATACCTACTCCCATAAGTGAGACGCCTGTTCTTGGTGGACTACTAATTTGTCCACTGATATTTATTTCGTTTCAAAATAAATGATGTTTTTAATTTAAACATACTTTTTAAGCTAATTAATGGTTCTTGATTACGTAAACAAGAATCATTTTAAAAGAATAAGATTAATTTCTTCTTAAAATTTTAAAACATCACTTATTTTGAAACGTGTGAGTACATTTGTACATGTGATTTCAAAATTGCCTCTCGAGTAGTTTTGAGATAATTGAGTCTTGGACCAAACACAATAAATAACAAAAATGCCATTTTCAATCTTTTTTTCCTTCTAAGCTAATTAACAAGTGGTCTGTGGGAAGAAAGTATACACAGACAAAAAGTACATTGTTTGGCCTAATTAGACTCCAATTTTTAGTGTATTGTTTGTTGTATTTTAATATCACGAAAAGGATTGGAAGAGAACCTTAGGCCTTAAGTTACGCAAAGGTCTTGGCACTAGCGAGCTCCAAAGTATTATTATATATAATATATATTACTCTTTATTAGAAGTGGCACTTGAGGCTGTACCAACACTGCTATATGCAGTTGTACTAAAAGTTGCATAAATTGTACAATAAAGTTCGGCCTATTTTTAGTTTAATGCCACGTGTATGTATTTTAGTTCAATGCCCTCCAATTTTCCACGTTTTGACAGACACGTAATAGCATCTTACCTTTGTGGGAGACAGCTGGTTTTCACTTACAGTCCCCAAATTTCTCGAGGCTTCTCTTCCTTATCCTTCTCTCTCTTTTCTTCCGTCAAATTAGTCTCCAAGAAGCTTCGTCGAAGAGTTGTTCGCATTTTCCTTTTTTTCGTCTCTTTAGTTTTCTGAAAATTTTGAACAAATCGCACTTGTAGTCGCAAGAAATTTTTCGAAAACTGAGTACCAAATTTCAAGTTTCTGTCAGAATTGTGCCGACCTCTACAACAAGAATTGTTTCTTTTTCCTCTTGCGTGTTGTGATATTCTTTTGCCTTTTCAAGTTCTTTTCATATTTTCCATTCTCTTTGCAGGTTTGCACTTGCAGCTATGCAAATTTTGCAGATTGTTGACAAAGTTTGGTACTTGCGTGGTTCCTAACAACATTCAAAGGTACTAGGTGAAATTTGTTCCTTTTTTCTTTGTTTTTTAATCTTTCAAGACTAACTTAGAAGTGTGCCACTTGATACCTTTTTCATATTTGGTACTTGATATCATGAAATAGTATAAATCTTTTTATTTTTGGATAGGGCTCTGTTTTTCACCTAATAATATCTTAAAGTGCTACACTGCAGGATTAATTTGAACTTGTAGTTGTTAAAAGATATGTAACTATATGTGTGAACTTTAGATTTGAACCTGAATCTTGATCATGCTCCAAAGGTGAGATTTTTTCAAAATCTTTTAAGGCTTCGACTTTGACGGAAGATATGAGATCTATCTTTTGGAGTAAAATTTGTCAAATTTGATTCACGAAATACTTCCATCTTTTAATTGTGGCCTTATTAGACCCTTCCAGTGATTAAGTGATTGATGATTGTTTATCTTTGTGTCTGTTATTGATTTATTAAGTGTACATTATTTTGACTGAATTGATCTTTCATTATATGAATCTGTTTTAATTCATGAGATTTAATTCATGAGATAGTATTAGAGAGTAATGAATCATAAGGATAGCTTTCTTGCATCCTCCATATGCCAAACAATTGTTGCCAAGGATTCGTATACAAAGAGAACATTCATGAGTGAATTGCACATTCTTTCTCCAATTATGAATCAATAAAGGTCATTAAGCACGTATGTCGAGGGTTAACCTATTGACCAGAAACTATTTGATAGCATAAGTTTCTTTGTACTCATACGAGACAATATTAACGAAGACAATAAGCTAGAGTAGGATTCCATTCTTGAATTTATCACATTTTAACATATGTATGTTCTCTAATATGTTCCAAGATCTTATAGTTACCAGAAGCTGCATAAATGCAAAATTTACCATTTGCAACCTTCTACTCTTTTGTTTCGAGATTTAGCTTCTCCATAACTTCTGCACCTTTTACTCTTTAGTAAATATTTTAAGTCTTCCCTTATCCGTCATCTATTTTTTTTCTTTTTTCCGATGCCTAAGGATGATAGAACCAAACCCAGCAAGTTGACTTCCTTCTTGGGTTATAAGGTTGGGATGAATCACATTGCGAGAGGATTTGAAAAATCTGTATCAAGTAAAATCACTCTTTCATCTATAGCATTTCAGTTCAGTATTCACATTTTCAACATACATATAATCATTTAGACTCTGACTTCAGCAAATTGTACGAAATATTATCTAACTTATACAAAAGAAGGCTAAAGGAGGATGGGAGTAAAAGGACGAACACTGCATCTTCTAATTGTACTAAAGGTAGTACTAATTGTACAGTAAATTTGGCCCTTTTCCAGTGATGAATAAACACGTGTCTCATTTTGCTTCACTTTCTGTACAAGTTTTGCACTATCATCTCACAATTCTCTATAGATTTCTCTCTCCTCCTCTGCTAAGCTTGGTCTATTTTCTCAACTCTTCTTTGTAGATCTCAACTCTTCAATGGCGAATCCATGTGTTGCTGAGTGTCTTCTCTTTGTGTAGACACTTTAAATCTCTCTGTGAAGGTTTCCTCAAGATTTTTGTTTGTTTGGGATGCCTTGCCGAAATATTTCTTCATGATTTAAGCTAAATCTACATGTTTCTCAATCTGGCTAATATGACCTATTATCTCTTTAAGGCTTATTATATTCATCAAGTCCCTGATTCTAATATTCAAGGGTTGTTTTGGGTCCTTGTACTTCCTGTACTATGCTTCAACACAAAAACACAAGAGCAGAAAACCCAACGTTGTTAATGCAAGTTCCTCCATTGTTAATTTGCCCGGTGAGCTTTATACTATGAGTAGGTTCCTTCTCTTTGTGCTTTACTGCTTTTATAGCTTCTAAACTTCAGTGTCGGATCTCGGGTCCATATATAGTGCTATATGCCGTTTCTATGTTCTGCACTCTTTTAAGTGTATAATTTTTTTATTGATGGTGTCTTATGTTGCCACTCTTTCTTTTGTTTGTTTATTTATGTCCTTATGCTTTCACTTTATATTTTTGTGTAGGAGTTTGAAATTTATATTCAAAGTTTGAAAATTGGGTTTAGAGCGAAATTCTCCTCCAATATCACTACCAAGCAATCAAAAAATTAATATATGCACACAAATTCCACCCCACAACAGTTTATGGAAATTAGGGGTTTAAGATTGAAATTGTTCAAAATTATACAATTGAACAATTTCAGTGCATGTGGATTATATAAGTTAGGGAATTGGATGTTCAATGGAGTAACATGATCCGTAAGATTCTGAAGCCTACCCTAATTTATTGGGGTTGATGTTATAGGCTCTCACTTTGATAATTGTCAAGGATTCCTTTATAGGATCATTTGACTTTATATAATTTTAATATTTGAATTTATTAATTCTTGGTTGTCCAGTTCTATATACATTTGCCCGTTAACATGATTATGTTATTCTATTTATTAGGATATCAATTTTTGCTTACTAATTTTTCTCCTCTTCTCTCTGTTGACAGTAGTAAGATCAAAATTTGTTTGAAAAATTAGTCTTCTGACTCCACTTCTTCATTTCTATAATCTTTTCATATGTTCTCAGTATAACACAACTGCGACGCTGAGCTCCGTTCTATTGATTGTTGAAAACTTGGATCCCGTTACTATATCTCGATGATTTTACTTGTATTTTTGCAGAATTAATGACTTTTGACGACCAACAAATGGCATTGGGTTGCGAGTACGTACACATTTTTCTCCTCTTCTAAGGTAATCCTCGCCAACTCCATTACATTGGCTCATTGTGGGATGGTTTGGATGAGTTGTCGTCAGTTTATGCCTCCTCTTTTGTTCTCCTTTCTCTATGACTACAGTTCTTATGTCCTTCTTAGTTTTTGGGTGAATGGCGGTTCTTTTTTTTTTTTTTGAACAATTGCACTTATGATATTAAACTTAAAGGCTAATACAGAAATTTCATTGATCTCCAATGTTTCCGATGTACTAGATACGTTGTTGATTGATAAATAGAAATAGTAATCATTTCAAGAGTTGGTTGTATTGTCAATACATACTTTTAAATGCAGTAAGTTTTTACTTACTTCACTAATAGTTATCTTTTCTAAGATGTTCACTATTTGCACTTAAATTTAGGAGCTCTTAGCATTAGATTTTGTCTTTGAGCTTAAAATTTGTTTCTCATATTTTATCATAGTAAAATGAAGAGGCTAGCTAGATATGATTATTGAGACATCAACTGATTTTCTAAAATGCTCAAAGATTATTCTACTAAAGTTGTGTTTAAAGGTGAAATGGACAGGATTTGAGCAATAGAGGTTAGATCCTGTTTTTCTTATGCCTTTATCTTTCCTTCATCAGTAAGTTTATCTTCTAACTTGATCGTTTCCTTTTTCACTGTTCAGAGATTTTTCTTTTTTTTTTCATCTGTTTTGTTGTCTATTGACAAAGATATTATGTCTGCGTTATCATTGATAATAGAGTTTATAAAGTCAAGGGTCAGACGGTAAAATAATTTGTTTATTTAAAATGTTCAAGCATCTACCATTGAGGGAGTAAAATCCTTGGTTTATTTACAATTTTTTTTATTTATTACTTTAGTTCAACTATTCTTCTATTAAAAGCCTATAGCTTTGTATGGAGGAAATCTGAAAAGTCCTGTATACTAATGCCCTTTCAGAAATATCTATTGTATGTTTGTAGCGGTGAAGACACGTGTTGTTTCATTTACTCATGTCGAACCTAATTTCTCCTCTCTTTCTCTCATTGAACCTTCTCAATTAAATTCCTTGATCTTCTTTTCTTTTTTTATTCCTTCCTTTCTCATGTACATTTAGGGACTGTGTTCGTCATTATCAAATATCAACCTTCCTTTCACAAGGAAAGATATGATATGGACCTTTGTGCATGTCTACTCTAATAAATGATTTTGCTCTGTTAATAAATGATTGGGCTTTTAAATCTACCAAATTGAACTTTTTTCCCTCAACATTTTGCAGGCTGAATACAGATCCAACAAATGTATTACCTGTTTTTTCTTGGAAGCAACATTTAAATATAAACATCATCAACAATGAAGATGTGAAACTAAAATTTGCTTACTCTTTTTTGGTGTTTATGAAGGAGAAAGAACTCAACTTTACATACAGCAACATGCAATTTTTTTCCCAAGGTAGCTACTTTGTTTTGTTTCTTAATTCTTAAAGTTATGGTTTGACACTTGATATATTTGAATATATCAAAGATCTGATCTCTTTTCTGAATTATGAAATTTAAAGATTATATTTATGTAGATCTCAAAACTGAGTTTTAAACTGTCAAAGCATTCTTAATCCTTTCATTTTCATCTTACTGTTAGATAAAATGGACAGTAGAGGTCTAGCCATAATTGAATATCCTTGGATGATGTTAATTTTTTTGTTAAAAAAAGAAAGGAAAAATATTATACCAATTATAGAATGTTGAAGGAAGTATAGAATAGAGTTTAACTTAAGAAGAAGTATAGAATAGAGTTTAACTTAAGAAGAAGTATAGAATAGAGTTTAACTTAAGAAGAAGTATAGAATAGAGTTTAACTTAAGAAGAAGTATAGAATAGAGTTTAACTTAAGAAGAAGTATAGAATAGAGTTTAACTTAAGAAGAAGTATAGAATAGAGTTTAACTTAAGAAGAAGTATAGAATAGAGTTTAACTTAAGAAGAAGTATAGAATAGAGTTTAACTTAAGAAGCCTGCAATTTTGCAAATTGTAATAGACCCCTGTTGGAAGG